>NW_027102660.1:0-600000 GCF_036373705.1 Amia ocellicauda
GATGTGTTGATAACCTCGGCGCAGAAACGCACACAGGCTTCTTTAAGGATCACCACATCATTTTTACAATAAGCGGCCATCTCTTCTCGGTATTGTACCATTTAAAGAATTCGTCCCTCTCATGAGACATCATAGTATCAACCCCATAATAAGAGGCGGGCGGGTAGGACCCTCGATAATTTTGAGTGTCCTTAGTATTAAAAAAATGGCAGAACCAACCTTTCTTCTGAGCCTCAAAACCCAGAGCCTTAGGCAAAGCGCTCAATTTCATGGGGAGGAAATTTAACGAGTCTATGTAATGTTAGTTGAAAGCTTCGTCGGTGAAACACATGATCTTGCTACCCTGAGCTATTATTTTTGGGGTCACCCCATTTTCCACCAGATACTTCATCAAAATGTAAGAATCATAACCCTTAGCATTGTGGGCAATAAATGTGTAATTGAGGTATTTTGGACCGCGATACCGCGTAATGATTTCCCTGACACAACTCTCACCGCTAGCTGACCACTCACGATCCAACATGTCAATACAGTGTATATAATTAGCAACGTGGACCCCGTTTTCTTGCCGGCATTCAAAAGCAAAAAAGACATACCGGTTGTGCGGCGGCTCCTTTTTAACCGGCTGAATAAAGCACTGGTGTTCGGACCCCGGGGTTAAATCAGCATTACAGATCCTGCATCTCGGCTCCAGACATTTGTGTGGTTTAACCTCATGAAAACGGTACTGGAGGCAACACTGCGGGCAATATTTAGTTTGATCACAATAACTCAGTTTTTTAACCCCCTCAGCAGCGGCCCTCTGTACCTTATGCTCGGAAAAACAGAACGCAGAGAGACAAATCCTTAAGCAATCTTTTCATCGGATGATAGGGGCCAAACCCTTACAACATTGGGGATTGAATCAGACGTTACAGTAACCGTCACAGCGGTGCTTAAGCTTATCATTGAAGGCCTTATAACAACAATGACAAGCATACGAACAACCCAAAAAAGCCGTCAAACTCTTTATTCCAAAGTAATGACTATCACTTAGGAAGAGAAACAGTGTCTGTGTATGGGTTTCAGGATGTGTCTGAAATTTCACAAATACTTCCTTTACCTCACAACGGTACCACACAACAATTTTTAAAGACAACAACTCCTCAAACTTGGTGATGTCTGAAAAGGCAACCATCTGTTGAGAGTTTAAGCCGGCCCTCTGATGAAGCATTAAAGCCTCTTGCAGAGCTTGGGGTTCAGGCATGTCGGGGGTGAGTAATTTTATTAAACTGTAAGCAAAACAGAGCTTATTGTCCCCACTGGAACTCACCACTAATTGCCTGAGCTTGGTCCTAATTATGTCGTTCTTCAAGCATTTCGACAGTCTTCTAAGCACCCCACCCTCAGGGTTACGAACCACATTCATTACCAGAGACAGACTTTCATCAGCTATGATGGCTGCGTTACTTTGCAATAACGCTTCGATTTTAGCCAGACGTCTAAATTATCTCCACTCAGCATTACAGATAGGTTGCTAAACAAATCATCCCCTCTGAGTTCTAACTGTACAACATCTCGAGGTCTGACCCTTTCAGCAACCTGTTCAAGCATTTTCTGCAAGGCCTCGTATATGTTGACAAATATTTCTGCATAATTGTCACAATTTAAAAGTTCTGCAAAATTAAAACGCTGAATCATTTCAAAATTGTTATAGGCCGGTCTATCTATAATCACGGGATCACTGGTACTCTTGGACACATCATCATTTTGAACAAAGCCTTCACCCCCTACATTCTCCCAGAGCATGTCCTCCACAGCCTTATCAGTCTCAGAACCCTCCAAATTCCAAACACCCCCACTGCTGACATCTACAAAACCCCCTTTTTGAGGAGGCTCATTTAAAGCCTGTAAAAGTCCTTCAAAGATATCCAACCGGTTAATGTCAAGACCCTCCTCTATAGTGATGGCTGCTTCTGCCGCCATCCTGTGTTCTAATTGTTTCAAATCATTTATAATAGGGGCAGAATTTGGTCGGGGTAGCTCCTCCAAAGCCTCCACCATTTCAAACAAATCGGGGTGAACTAGGGGGTGAACCTCTATAAGCGCTACCGGTGGGAGGTGGTTATTTAGATCATTGACCATCTGTAACAGGTCGGGGTTCACCGGTAATTCTGTTAATTCACATTCTATCGGTGGTAATTGGGGGTTATTTAAATCATTTATCATTTGTAATAGTTCCAGGTTCATTGGGACATCAGAGGAGTTCACAACAGGGCCGGGGATGTTCTCTCGGGAAGGTCTTTTTGGGGCCCTAGCTTGTTCATAATCCTTTAGTTTGTGAGTTCTTTTACCAAGTCAGGACATTTTTTAATTTATTTTTTATTTTTCCAACAACCCACAATAGTAAGGCGTTTTGTGTCTATTAAAACATTAAATACGGTACAATTCGTTAGTAAGGGTATTAATAAGGGTGTTTTGGCTCTCTATCACCAGGTTTTGCCCCACTAACACAAGTCTTTGATTTTGTAACAAAGTATGTAGCAACTCATGCCGACCTTCAGGAAGTAGCTCCGGGGGCTGGTGGCCTGGCTCAGCTTCAAAGGATGGTCGCTCCGGTAAATCTCGGTCGAAGGAGGCAGGGAGCGAGCGTATACTCATGGACGGAGACCAAGAAGGCCTTTGCGGTGACACCCTGGCCAAGCGCGGGGTACTGTTCCGCGTTTCTGTAGCCAAGAAACGGGTCTGGGGGGACGATGTTGAAACCAGGCCGTCGTTGGGTGGTGTGTCAGCCCTGACTGACGGCGACCCCTGAGGTTGTTGGATGCCTGTATTTGTTCCGCCCGACAATGCGGCGGGCTGAATCTGGGGTGTTGAATTACCCCCAGAAGGCTGTGGCCTGAGTAGATGTTGGGGGGTCTCCAAGACCACCGTGGGGGATCCTCTCGGTGATCTCACCGGGAAAGATGTTTGATCCCACTTAGACGGGGTAATTGTCATCAATAGCTCATTCACAGAATGACTATCCCAAGAGTCTTGGGAAGAATAAAAATATACATTACATTTACATCTTTAAACGGCGACAGAAATCAAACTTAAAACAACATGTCCAGGACATTCAAAACCTTTAGCTTTTTTAGACCTTTGAAAATAGCCTTAGACATTCACTACAACGCCTTATTATTTACAGACAATATATTTATTAGGACTTGATAATAAATTTAAAACAGAGAAGCCGCTGTAAATAAACTGTTTCTTAAATGTTTCTTTAAAAACTGTAATATTGTTAATAAAACACACACACACACAACAACATTTCATTTTTAAACGAACCTTCCAAGTGTAAACGCTTCCTGATCCCGGGACTTCCTGTTTCACAAACGTTTTCACGATCTGTTTAAATATTAAATACAATGAACACCTTCAAGCCTTTTCCTACAACCACTTTAAAACAGAAGTATAATAGCGGGAGATAAGCCAAACAACTTACTAAACCCTTTCGGACGGCTTTACTTCCTAACCAGACGGTACGGCAATCGGTCATTTCTAAACACGTTCCCCAGAAACAAGCCTAGACCTGTCCGGACTTCTAAAGATCTTTCCCAGAACCCCCAGCCCTACAGGAAACGGTCACCCATCGCTTAAATATTAGCCCTCAACGGGCAAACAAAGCCCTTTTAAAAACATTAAAGTTTGAAAGATCTTACTTACCTCCACAGAATAATCGTTTCTTATGTTTTTCGGCTGGTTTAGCTTTTTGCACCGCTGTGAAGGTAAGAGACATGTTTAACCTTTAACCACACCGCTTTATAAAAAGCTTTAACCTCTTACAGGCTGCAGATATATACTCACAGCTATCAGATACCGGGGCTGACGGCCTTTCAGATTCTTGAAAGGTTACGGTTCTCGAAGGTAAAACGAAACAAGCCCTCGATGTGGAAGGCCTTTCGTTGTCTCGAACCACATTTCTTAATACTGTTAGACAGGATAATTTTTTTAAATTAACAAAACTGGACTCAAACATCTTACAGAATCGTTATACAAACAAACAGGGGTTTAGTTCTTACCCGGTCGGCAGACAGCCTGTCTAGGGATAACCACTTCTCTTGGTCGATCCTCGGAGACATTAATCACAGGCCTTTCGATAGTTTCTGTGTAATTAAAGAGACCGGCATTAATATATATTAAAACGTTTTCATAACTCTAATGAGCCGCTTCAAAACCACACACACCCATGCATAAGAACCCATGAGCGCAAACACAAAATTCTTACCGTCGTTGTTCCAGATGATCTCCTCAGCGTTGGAATGAACTCCTGTTGACTGGCTGAAAAATAATTTTACAGAACTTAAAACAGATGTTATAGCCTTATTTACAATACATGCACACAACACGCTCTGAGTCAATGAAAATAATCTGAAGACTTGCCTAAAAACTCGTTTAAATCGAATCGCTGATGTTGTTTCCGGACATTGTTGATCTTTAGTCTTAAATCGAAAGGTCAGTATGAGTCTGTCGAGCTGAAGACCAGACCTTCATACTTATACTGATGGCCACATGCCGGATCTGCTTGTAAGGCATTGTTCTGGTCTGGCCTTTGTGCCGCCCTGTTACCAATTAACATATCAAAACCAACCAATAAAATGACACTGCATCAAATTTCAAATAGAAACCAAGATGGAGACGATCTCTCTCCTCTCTACTCTAAACTTTTATTAGAACCTTTTGGTCTCTCAAAAAAACATTTTTAAGCATCAAGACCTATAGTCAACAACCACTAAGAATATTTCAGGCCTTTATAAGCACTAAAAAACAACCTGAGCCTAGAAAATAACTATAAAGATCTAAAATAACTAGCGCTTTTACAGTGATTTTTTTTTTTTTTTAATAGCGATGCTTTGTTTGGTATTAAACAAGTCACAAACTACTCAGAACAGCGTTTATCCCCGCAAAAGAGATATTTGGGTTTATTTTACAAAGCTTATAAATTATATAGGTTAAAAGTATTCTGAATGTTTTGATATCACACGCCATACCAACTGTTGTCTTCTACACCTTACGGTAGCAACAAATCTAACTACTGCTTTACTTTAACAATAATAATGACGGCGACCACGATGACAACAAGAACAACAACAACAAGAACAACAACAACAACATCATCATCATCATCATCATCAGATTTTAATTAAAAGTGGCTACACCAGCGTTTACAATTTCAACCTGTCGACGGACGGACGCTCTGAGTGCATCGATTGCGGGCACTCCAATGAAGAAAAGACACCCACCGCCTCCGGGGAACCACGAGGGCAAGCATGACGAAAAGGGCCAGCCCACAGTAGGCTGTTTCCACCCGGTTTCGAACCGGGGACCTTTCGCGCGGTAGGCGAACGTGATAACCGCTACACTACGGAAACTGACACCGCTGCCTCTTGCTTCAAATGGTTACCGTTAAAGCCTGCTGGTAAAACGGGCTCAGGTGTTTCAGGTCGGCTAGGCTGTGAGATGGCGTCTGAAGTGCGGCGAAAGGATGCCATTTTCACTGACCTGTTTGGCATTGCTAAAGGGCACATCAGGACACTTCGGAAACTCTTTCAAAGGCAGGACGCCCTGCGCTCTGACAGTGCCTGCACTTAACCCAACAAGGTGATGCTGAATGGCTTGTTCAAACGGCTGGTGGTCTTCCGTCACCACCAGACTATGAGAGCTATACTGCGCCTTCAACTACATAAGAGTAGATAGTAGGGTTTTTTGGGCGCGGCCTATTTTGTTATGACGTATGCCCTAAGCTTATTAATATTCCTACGTCATAATTGGGGGGCGTGATTTTAGGTAGAGTTATTTCCTTAATTATTCCTACGTCATATCCGTCAGAAAGTGTACACCCATAAAACCCTGAACAACAAGGCCACCCATAAATACCCCCACCCCTCTGAAGGCAACGCCCCGAAACTCTCCTCTCTATTTAAGAACCCGCGCTTCTTTTAGGCAATACCTCTTTAATTCTCAGCTTCTGAAACATCCCGCTTCTTCAACATGTCCAGCGACATCAACATGAAACCCCGCAAGAAACAATCCCGGGCAAGGGTTCCTGTACTCACCAATTTGAAGATTGAACGCTCCTGGGTGTTGTTCTGGGGGGCTCGACGGGGTTACCGCTTTAAAAGGGATCCCAGCTATGTTGGAGTGGAGCTTCTTGCTTTGGGAGAGAAGGAGGGTACGTTGGAACCTTTTGAGACGGTAATTGAATACTCTTATGAGGACTGGTTGAAGGTGATGGCCTGGAGAGATCTGGGGCTTGTGGATAAGACTCTAGAAGGCTTGCAAGAGGGTCCAAGAGAATGCGAAATGGAGTCTCCGACTCAGGGTTTTGAAAGGTGTGAATGGGAAAGCTTGCAGAACTACGACAGACGACGTGTGGGGTTTTGGAGGGGGGTCTGACGGCTCAGGGGCTACTCTCTTCTAAGAGGGCGGTGTGTCATGACGTAGTGAAGAGATAGGATAAAAGGTGCAACAATTCATTCATGGTTTAAAATTAAAGAGAATGTCTTACCCGAAAGCTGCGGACGTCGACAGGCTCTACAGGCCTCTTCAAACCCGGGATCACCCCTGGTTCTATTCCCCAGATTTTGTTTACACTCTGGAACCCTTTGACTGTGGTTACTCTCCAAGACCTCAGACCCCGGTCCCTCAGGACGAAACAACATGCGGTGCGATGGATGTCCAAATGAGTCTCGGGGATCCCCAGCCTCTGGAGCTCATGGAGGGCCTCGATTTTGCCGAACTGTCTACCGTCTGTGCGTCTCAGGAGGGGGTCAGTCCAATGGATGGAGAAACACCCCACAAACCACCAGGCGACCCAATGAGCATCGGACTGTCCCGGGGGCGTGATGAAGACGCAGGATTTATGCCCGGGGTATGTGACCAAGTAAGCAGAGTGGTTAAAAGCACCCTGGTGTATATTCTGAGTGCTCTCATCGACCGAGCTCTGAAAGAAGTCTGTCGGGGGTGTGAAGTGAATCACCCCAGTCAGTTGAGACACAGTTGTTTGTTTGAACCAGACCGTTACTATTTCCTGTTCTATTTCAATGTGTTTTACAGAAGACTGAACAAACCGTGGCTGAAACCGGCACTAATCAAGGCGCTCTCTTACTCCCACATACATGTCACTGTGGGACAAGTCCAGAAAATCATAGATGAGATTTTGCTGGAGCTGAAAAAGGAGCCGTTTATAATAGAGAAACTTGGGCAGCTGCTCAATGACCTGGATGAGCCGAGTAGAAAAACCGCTGGCAAGCTAAAAGCTTATTTCTTCCGTAAAGAAGTTAAAGCTGGGGGCAGCGACGAAGAATTCGACATCTACGCCACTGATTCAGACTCTGACCTGAACTAAGGGACTTTGAACATGGGGAATGTTCTGGACTGCTTCTGCAACTGGTTCTGTCATCAACACTCTGCAGCTAACCTGAGAGCGCTATTACACCATGTGCTTGACAGAAAAGTAGCCAACGCGAGCCTTTTCTCTACAGATTTAACCATCGATGAGGATCAACTTTCAAACCTGGAAAAGTGAATGGCTGCTGTAACAAAGACCGGGGGGTACGAACACTGGGATGAAGGGCTCAAGGGGGCCAAGAATGATATTAGGCCATTTCATCAACATCTGTATGACCTTTTACTGAGCATGTTTAATACACCTCTGTTTACTTTTAAAATAGGTCATATTGTTGTTTTATTTACATATGTAACTGAGGTGTGTGCCTACAAGATAAAGAAACAGGTATATTTGTTGATATAGATCAAGTAACCAATCATCTGATTTCTTTTTGTCTGGACCGTAGAAAAAATTGTTGTGTATGTTATACTTTTCTCAAATGTCTAAAAAGGGGTATCTGCTCTCCTGAAGTTGAATAAAAAACCTTGTATAAAAACTTTGCGCATAGTGTGGGTCTGTGTGGTTATTTGAGAGAATGACTCGGCAAGCTCCCCAAATGCAGGAACTATACTACAACCCAGCCAAGATTGGGGGTTTGGCGGGTAAGAAGGGTTTTCAAAGAGGACTCGCTGAGGCCGGAGTGAAGGTTAATGATGTGGTTGTTTCAGAATGGTTACGGGAACAAGACGCCTATACCTTACATAAACCTCTCAGGATTAACTTTAAAAGAAACCGCGTATATGCAACTGACATAGATTCACAATGGCAAATGGATCTAGTCGATATGTCAAATATATCAAAACATAACAATGGTCACAAATTGATGTTGATGTGTATCGATGTGTTATCAAAATATGCCTGGGCTCACATTCTACATAATAAAACAGGTCGGGCGGTGACAAGGGCCTTTGAGGATATATTGTCCCAGGGTCGATGTCCTAAAAAACTGCAGACTGATAAAGGAAAAGAGTTTCTCAACAGAGAATTTCAGAATCTACTGAAGAGACACAAAATACATCATTTCACCACCGGTAATGAGCTTAGGGCATCGGTAGTGGAGAGGTTTAACCGCACCATAAAGACCAAAATGTGGAGATATTTTACAGCGGTCAACACGTTCAAGTATTTTGATAAAGTTCAGGATTTTATCGATGCTTACAACCAAGGGTATCACACCAGTATTAAAATGAAGCCTATAGATGTTGATCAAAGTAATTCTTTTAAGGTCTATAAAAAATTATACGGACCATTTATTAAGAAGGGAAAAACTACTTATTAGTTCAACATCGGTGATGTGGTTCGCGTTTCAAAGCTAAGGAGTACTTTTGCCAAAGGTTATGAAGAAACATTTTCTGACGAATATTTTACAGTTACCGAACAGTTGGCTAGAGACCCCCCCGTGTACCGGTTAAAAGACTATGACAGGGAGGATATAGAAGGAACGTTTTACGAAGCCGAGTTACAAAAAATTATTGTGGGTAAAGACAGTGTATACAGAGTTGAAAAGATATTAGCTGAAAAAACCCAGAACCGGAAAAAATATGTGTTGATGAAATGGCTTGGATGGCCTGAAAAGTTCAATAGTTGGGTCCCGGAACAACAGGTTTGCGATATTCAATCCTTATAACAACATGCCCGCGGGTGTGTTGGGGGCATTACTTTCGATTCTCAAGATGGAATCAGGAGGCTTCTACGTGACTCTACCCAGTAATGCCTCTCTCGATATATATCCTAAAAATGAAATATCCAGTTACACGGTACAATTTGGAAAATCTATAGATCTAAGGGTGTCGTGGGAAGTGGGGTTGGCGGAAATACAGTATCCTTACACTTGGGCTGTTTTACAAGATAAGGATGCCACCTTCGCCATTTTTGATGATGTTAAAAAGAGTCAATGGACATTCACGATACAAGGAGGTTATTATGACAATGTGGATAAAATATTAGATGAGATGCATAAACAGTTCTCAGAAGGCACCCCCAACATCTAGCTATATTACAACCCTATTAAAAACAGAGTGTACAAGGTGTCAAAACCAGGTATTAGCATTCAAACCAGCGGCCAACTGGGGCGTATATTTGGGTTCTATTCTGACACAGAGAGCAGGTTCTCAGAAGTGGTGGGGCGGCTTTTACACTCTTTATGTGTATACGGATATCATAACCCACCAGAGGGTCGGGGATAGTTATGTCCCCCTTTTGAGAAATGTACTTATTAAAGGTAAAAGCAATGACATGGTCACAATTACTTATGACAAACCACACTACGTACCAGTCTCAAAGACCCACTTTGACAACATCACGATCGAAGTAAAATTGGATCAGAATATCAACGTACCCTTCCGCATCGGTAAAGTTAATGTCAAACTACATTTTCGACCCCTGAAACAGTGTGTACATTATTAAAATGGCTACCTCGAAAGGTTATGTAGATCCTAGCGCCTATGTGGATTATTACAAGATGCAAGATGGAACGGCTTGCCCGGTATTGTAGGAGCCCCCACAATGTATGGCGCCAGTCTAGGAGGACTCTTTCGTGGTCTCTTTAGAATGGCCATACCCCTGCTTAAGAGAGGCTTTGCTATAGCCAGACCCCACTTGAAATCAGCGGCTAAAAATATTGTTAGTGACGTGTTCACCAATGTTATGAACCGGGCAGCTAGCCATGAGCATCAGGAGGGTTCGGGTCTCATGGTAATGGCGAGGAGGGGGGGTAAAAGAAGAAACAGCATGTGTCCACCAGGGGGCGACAAAGATCCGTGGCTAACAAAAAACGAAGAATCTCTCATTCTCCAACATATCGTGGAAACACTCGGAGAAGGAAGCAGCACAAGAAAAAACCTGCAAAAAGAAAGTCTCAAAGAAAGAAAAATAGAGCCTCAGGATACATCTTTTAAACATGTCTTTTGTCCACAGTCTATCGGAAGAATGCGTCAAATCAGAACTGGATCTGTTTACAGTTCCATACACTCAAACGAGTATAGATAAGAGCATATATGTAGAGATTCCCCCTCTTTCTGCAATTTCAGACACGGCCCCTCTGGAGTTTTTTATAGCTGGCAATGGCGAGGATTATATTGATTTGAATAACACATTTATTTTAATGAACTGTAAAGTGACTGATGAGGATGGCGATGCAATCGAGAAGACGACCAACGCTGGGGTCATCAATTACCCGGTGGCCACCATGTTTACACAGGTGAATGTGACCCTGGGAGATCGGCCCATTAGTCAAAGCAGCAATACTTACCCCTATAGAGCCATGATGGAGTGTATACTTAATTATAGTGAGGAGACCCTAAGCAAACAGTTCAGCCCCGGCCTTTTCTTCAAAGACATCCCGGAAGCTATGGACGACAAGGATCCAGAGGGACTCAATAAGGGTTTGCAAAAAAGAACGGCCTCTTCAACAGAAGGGAGGACCTTTGAGCTAATGGGGCATATCCATGCAGACATATTTTTCCAAGAAAAACTCATGCTCAACGGGGTAGACATTAAAATTAAAATGATCCGTAGTAAAAGTGCTTTTTGTCTGATGACCCCTGATACTGAAAAATATAAACTGACCATATTATCGGCCTCGCTGTTTGTGAAAAAAGTGTCCGTCTCCCCGGCGGTTAAACTAGGACACGCGCAGGCGTTAATGACGGCAAACGCCAAGTACCCGATCGAAAGAGTCTATATGAAAGTCCACAGTATCCCCGCAGGGACACGGGTGATGAACCAGGAAAATCTGTTTCTAGGACAGCTCCCAAAACAGGTTATTATAGGTCTCGAAGATAATGATGCAATTACCGGGGTTTACAACAAGAACCCCTTTAACTTTAAACATTATAACGCGGAATTTATAGCGTTGTACGTCGATGGTGTGCAGGTTCCATCCAGACCTTTTCAACCTGACTTTGAAAACGGCAATGCGGTTCGTGAATATGACAGTCTAGTACTGGCTACGGGTCGCCATCTCAAGGATCAAACTCTGCTGATCGATCGCCGGGAATACTGCAGCGGTTACACCCTGTACGGTTTCAACCTGACCCCTGACGAAGAGTGTGGACAACATTTTTCACTGATGAAGACGGGCAATATGCGTTTGGAGATGCGTTTCAAGCAGCCTCTACCACGCACTGTAAATATGGTCGTGTATGCAGTGTTTGACAACATTATTGAGGTGAATCAGAGGAGAAACGTTATGTATGATTATTATTAAAATGAACACCAGAGAGCTCAACCACATCATGAATGCCCTGGCCGGCTCACGGAAACTGTTTCAAGGAGTCTACGCCTGCGATCAGCTGCCTAAATTTAAGATCAAGAATTTACCTGCAATGTACATAATCAACACACACCCTAAAAATATGCCCGGAGAACATTGGCTGGCTATTTATCTAAGGGAGGACCACCGTGGTGAATTTTTTGATTCCTATGCAAACCCCCCGGATTTCAGACCTTTCCCTCGGAAGATCAATAACTTTCTGCTCAACAACTGTCAAGAAACCATTTACAGCGGTCGTCAAGTACAAAGTCTTCAGACCTTCACTTGTGGTCAACACTGTGTGTTTTTCTTATATCATAGATCTAAAGGAAGGTCATACCCCGATATTATGGCCTTGTACAGTGAGGATTTAGGCCAAAATGATAAAAAAGTGGCAGAGTTTGTCAGGACACTGTGGACCCCCCCTTATAACACAATGACTTACGACCCTAGCCAGCCGTGTATACAGATGGGGTGTTCTTGTGAGGATTTTAAAAGATGTCATGCGTGTTAAGGTGAAAAAATAATGAAAACAGCCTTTGAATCATTAGTTTTGTTTTTATTCAACACAATTCTTATACAAAGCAGGGGTTATGGTATAAATAAATGTACAACATTTGAAAAATAAAAAATAAAAATAAAAAATTGTTTGTCGGGTCATTATTTACAGGGGAGACAAATAAAAACATGAGATTAATAAGCTTCCCAACGATGGATAGATCCTGAGGATGGTCGCTCAGCACGGTCAGAGTAATGAGATATCGGAGTCAGATCAGGCTCCACCTCTTTACACAGACGGATTTTTTGTCGCGTTTCCTGGTTAGGAACTGTTGATTGGGGCATGTTCAGACAGGCCATCGCCTGTAGGAAAGCATTCCAGCCTACAGGTCGGCGACTATCGGGTACCTTATTAGTGCTAGTGACACTCTTCAACAAATCAAACATGTGTGAACCTTTGATCAGTTGTCCTTTAAAAACAAATTCACCCTGTTCATTCCAAGCCGTTACCCGCGGTTTCTGAACCATTTTGTGCAGGATATATTCTGCATGTCTTTTGCTTCTGGCCGGCATGTTTCTCAAAACATCCGTTACAACATCTCCCTCTGAACTCTCAACAGGTTCGGTCACCGCAACATCTTTATCAACCGTTCCCCCCGCATCAGCCCCAGAACCATTTTCTTGAGAGGCCATGGTTAAAGTTAAAACACCCTGTCTAACCAGACGGAGGTAGCGCTGTAACGTGTTGGTATACAACTGGGCTTTGGAATACTGATTTAAATCGGCCCTGGCCTGTATAGCTTTCATTTCAGAGTCCAGGTTGTTTTCGGCCGTTTGTCTAATGGGCTCTGGCCCGACAACATTTTTTCTCAGTTTCTCAAGCTGCTCCTGAGGGATCAAAAACATTTTCTGAGCATATTCCATTATTAACCCACTCTGGAAGCTAGAAGACTGGTTAGGAAAGGCACGGCTATGCTCAACAGCGGTCCTATAAAACCCCCGGTTTGATTAATCTTCTTTCTTTTTCTTTTAATAGAATACTTCTTATTAGCGATGATCTTGATAACCGCTTTTTGTTTTTTGAGTTTAGAATGTTGAGAAGGGGTTAGGGGTATATTACCGCGTAAGATGTTAAAAGCTATTTCACACAGGGTCTCGATCAAATCCGAGGGGGCCCCTGCCAGCACAGCTTTCCTATGGCGCGGGCTCCTCTCAAATAACATTTGCAAAAGCGGCAGATTTCTTTTAATCCGAACAGACATTCTTATTTATTTCCTTTTCTTTAGCACATAGACTGCCGGCCAATCGGGCGGGCACAAACCTGTTCTGAGGCGAAAGTCTTCTGGGGTTTGTGCTTTTAAGTCCGCAATCAAGTACCCGTAGGGTTTTTTGGTGGCATCCTCAAATGCCTCCAAAAAGAACTTGGTCTGGTTAGGGTACATTTGACGAGCCAAGACGGTGACCTGTAGTTTATCTCTGGGGTTTTTAAAAAGAATTATATAATTGGCATTTAAATTAATAGTGCGGCTTTTTTTACCTTGAAAAAATAGATTTTGAACTAAATAAATAATACTTTAATTCCTATGATGAGTGTACTTTGTGAAAGCTTTTTCCACTTCACTGTTGTCACCGGCCTGCTCCATCTGGTCATCAAGGATCACTAGGTTAGTTTGACCGGGCGGGAACAAGTCATCGCCACACAACGAGGCGGGGAGACCTTGCACAAATTTCAGATTATTTTTTTCCGAAGCCAAATCATCGTAGAGAGGTTGCCAGCAAGAGTAACACCACACTATGTTGTCAAGAGCTTGGGACACGGTTGCGTCCACATCTTCTATGATGTTCTTTATAAGATAGCTCTTCCCCGAATTGGAGGGACCGGCTATAATACAGGAGAAACGGTGTTGAAGTCTGTTATCAAAACCACCGCTAATATCCATAAGGCAGAGTGGTATAATCAGTCTTCAACACTCTTTTATTGTACACCACCCTGAATCGTTTGTTTAGTGATCTATTTTCCAACGTGTACCCCTTTTTATTGCGATAGATCTGATTTCCGGCTGTAATAATCTCACGAGGAGGCGCGTCTTTCTCGGTTAAAAAACTTTCTACCAGGGTCGTCAGAGACTTGATGTTAATGAGCTTGTTGTTACAATGGTTCAGAGTGAAACCCTTAACTTTCATACAGGTCTTACCCGCAGCCGTTCTGTATGCGTAAGTCTTAGGACCCCCTGAAACAAACTCCACTATGTGGTCCTGAGGATCTAGTTCGCTCGTTAACTCCCCAAGGTAGTCCCCGAGGGGAGGGACCCAATCCCCTGGCCTGGTGACAAAGATTACAGAGTCAGTATCATGATAGAGCGTGCGTTCCTGCAACTGATCCATTAAGTTGTACAGTTCAAGCCGGGCGTAAGCCGTGGTAAAAACCGCTATGAAAACATTAACGTTCCCCTGTTTGGTGGGGAAATCTTTAGGGGCCCTCCACTGGACCTGTGCCACGTGGTCATTTAAGAATTGAAAGTGTGATACTGCATGTTGTTTGGAAAACATAAATTCTATGAACAGTTCAGGGGTTTTAATCAAGGTTGTGTTTAGACGGTAATTTCTTTCCCCAAACTTACCCCACAGACTGTTTAAAATCAGTTTGGACATTTGTCTCTTGGCGGGGTTTACAGTTATGTTCCCCGGCTCTAGACGGATCCCTTCCTTTTCAAAATATTGCTGAACGTATCGCTCTTTGGCCGCGGAGTCAACACACCATGAGGGATAGCCCGATGCCTCCTGTTTCCCTTTCAGATGGGTCATAATGTAATCAGCAAAAAGAGTATCAGTTTTTTCAGAAAAATGCCAAACCTCATACACCTTACCGACTCTGTAACCTTTCTCCACCGCCTTGTCAAGCTCAATGCTACACCAGACACCCGTCAGCGCTCTCTCTTCATCACTGTGCAGACAAGAGGTAGTTTGATTTTCAGTTTCCACACACGTTCTACACAGAGGGAACATCAATTTTCCCGAACACCTGTAAGGCAACACGGGTAAGAACAGCTCGCGAGGAGGGTACATGGTGACTTTGATCAAACTAAAGTAATGTCCGATTTCGAGAAAGTCACGATAAACAATGGTTGGACGCCCCACCGGGTACATTTTGGTCTTGTTGACATAAGGGTACAGACTGGTGAAATCATAGTAATCTACTCTCTCACCCTCCTTTACCTCATAATGTAAACAGAGGGCATTGGTACAACCCCCAAATAACGCATCCCGGGGCTCTAGACATTCAGGAAAGTCCAAGGTTTCCATAAACCGTTGTACCCCCGCATCCTGTTGCTTCAGGGTCGTCCACTCGTGTTCCCAAATCACCAGCACTTTCAAACCATAGGTGTTTTTTAAAGTTTCAATTCGTTCCTGGAAATCATAGTACATATCACCGCAGAGTTTTAGTGTTACGGGGTTAAAGGTGTTTGGGTCAAAGCACTGAGGACAGCCATGGTAAATACAACCGGCAAACTCATAAGCGGTACGCCGCCCGGACACGTCGCTAAAACCGTCTAAGTAGTAAGGCCCCATTTTTACTTCCCCTTGATTTAAAGCATGTCTGATGAAGATGTTATCCCGGGCACTCAGGTATTCCACCCACTGTATGGAGACAGTCGAAAAGTTCTTTTGTCTAGCACGATAGTTGTCAGAAGTGGTGACCGCTATAGTGTTTTTCTGCAAGAAATTGGACCGATACATTTTCATGCAGAGAGACGCTATGGTCACACTTTGCAAAGGGTTGAGACCCGATGTGTTGATAACCTCGGCGCAGAAACGCACACAGGCTTCTTTAAGGATCACCACATCATTTTTACAATAAGCGGCCATCTCTTCTCGGAAATCAAAAACACCTCACTTAACCGTATTGTACCATTTAAAGAATTCCTCCCTCTCATGAGACATCATAGTATCAGCCCCATAATAAGAGGCGGGCGGGTAGGACCCTTGATAATTTTGAGTGTCCTTAGTATTAAAAAAATGGCAGAACCAACCTTTCTTCTGAGCCTCAAAACCCAGAGCCTTAGGCAAAGCGCTCAATTTCATGGGGAGGAAATTTAACAAGTCTATGTAACGTTAGTTGAAAGCTTCGTCGGTGAAACACATGATCTTGCTACCCTGAGCTATTATTCTTGGGGTCACCCCATTTTCCACCAGATACTTCATCAAAATGTAAGAATCATAACCCTTAGCATTGTGGGCAATAAATGTGTAATTGAGGTATTTTGGACCTCGATACCGCGTAAAGAAATCCCTGACACAACTCTCACCGCTAGCTGACCACTCACGCTCCAACATGTCAATACAGTGTATATAATTAGCAACGTGGACCCCGTTTTCTTGCCGGCATTCAAAATCAAAAAAGACATACCAGTTGTGCGGCGGCTCCTTTTTAACCGGCTGAATAAAGCACTGGTGTTCGGACCCCGGGGTTAAATCAGCATTACAGATCCTGCATCTCGGCTCCAGACATTTGTGTGGTTTAACCTCATGAAAACGGTACTGGAGGCAACACTGCGGGCAACATTTAGTTTGATCACAATAACTCCATTTTTTAACCCCTCTCAGCAGCGGCCCTCTGTACCTTATGCTCGGAAAAACAGAACGCTGAGAGACAAATCCTTAAGCAATCTTTACATCGGATGGTAGGGGCCAAACCCTTACGACATTGCGGATTGAAACAGACGTTACAGTAACCGTCACAGCGGTGCTTAAGCTTATCATTGAAGGCCTTATAACACCAATGACAAACATACGAACAACCCAAAAAAGCCGTCAAACTCTTTATTCCAAAGTAATGACTATCACTTAGGAAGAGAAACAGTGTCTGTGTATGGGTTTCAGGATGTGTCTGAAATTTCACAAATACTTCCTTTACCTCACAACGGTACCACACAACAATTTTTAAAGACAACAACTCCTCAAACTTGGTGATGTCTGAAAAGGCAACCATCTGTTGAGAGTTTAAGCCGGCCCTCTGATGAAGCATTAAAGCCTCTTGCAGAGCTTGGGGTTCAGGCATGTCGGGGGTGAGTAGTTTTATTAAACTGTAAGCAAAACAGAGCTTATTGTCCCCACTGGAACTCACCACTAATTGCCTGAGCTTGGTCCTAATTATGTCGTTCTTCAAGCATTTCGACAGTCATCTAAGCGCCCCACCCTCAGGGTTACGAACCACATTCATTACCAGAGACAGACTTTCATCAGCTAAGATGGCTGCGTTACTTTGCAATAACGCTTCGATTTTAGCCAGACGTCTAAATTATCTCCACTCAGCATTACAGATAGGTTGCTAAACAAATCATCCCCTCTGAGTTCTAACTGTACAACATCTCGAGGTCTGACCCTTTCAGCAACCTGTTCAAGCATTTTCTGCAAGGCCTCGTGTATGTTGACAAATATTTCTGCATAATTGTCACAATTTAAAAGTTCTGCAAAATTAAAACGCTGAATCATTTCAAAATTGTTATAGGCCGGTCTATCTATAATCACGGGATCACTGGTACTCTTGGACACATCATCATTTTGAACAAAGCCTTCACCCCCTACATTCTCACAGAGCATGTCCTCCACAGCCTTATCAGTCTCAGAACCCTCCACATTCCGAACACCCCCACTGCTGACATCTACAAAACCCCCTTTTTGAGGAGGCTCATTTAAAGCCTGTAAAAGTCCTTCAAAGATATCCAACCGGTTAATGTCAAGACCCTCCTCTATAGTGATGGCTGCTTCTGCCGCCATCCTGTGTTCTAATTGTCTCAAATCATTTATAATAGGGGCAGAATTTGGTCGGGGTAGCTCCTCCAAAGCCTCCACCATTTCAAACAAATCGGGGTGAACTAGGGGGTGAACCTCTATAAGCGCTACCGGTGGGAGGTGGTTATTTAGATCATTGACCATCTGTAACAGGTCGGGGTTCACCGGTAAGTCTGTTAATTCACATTCTATCGGTGGTAATTGGGGGTTATTTAAATCATTTATCATTTGTAATAGTTCCAGGTTCATTGGGACATCAGAGGAGTTCACAACAGGGCCGGGGATGTTCTCTCGGGAAGGTCTTTTTGGGGCCCTAGCTTGTTCATAATCCTTTAGTTTGTGAGTTCTTTTACCAAGTCAGGACATTTTTTAATTTATTTTTTATTTTTCCAACAACCCACAATAGTAAGGCGTTTTGTGTCTATTAAAACATTAAATACGGTACAATTCGTTAGTAAGGGTATTAATAAGGGTGTTTTGGCTCTCTATCACCAGGTTTTGCCCCACTAACACAAGTCTTTGATTTTGTAACAAAGTATGTAGCAACTCATGCCGACCTTCAGGAAGTAGCTCCGGGGGCTGGTGGCCTGGCTCAGCTTCAAAGGATGGTCGCTCCGGTAAATCTCGGTCGAAGGAGGCAGGGAGCGAGCGTATACTCATGGACGGAGACCAAGAAGGCCTTTGCGGTGACACCCTGGCCAAGCGCGGGGTACTGTTCCGCGTTTCTGTAGCCAAGAAACGGGTCTGGGGGGACGATGTTGAAACCAGGCCGTCGTTGGGTGGTGTGTCAGCCCTGACTGACGGCGACCCCTGAGGTTGTTGGATGCCTGTATTTGTTCCGCCCGACAATGCGGCGGGCTGAATCTGGGGTGTTGAATTACCCCCAGAAGGCTGTGGCCTGAGTAGATGTTGGGGGGTCTCCAAGACCACCGTGGGGGATCCTATCGGTGATCTCACCGGGGAAGATGTTTGATCCCACTTAGACGGGGTAATTGTCCTCAATAGCTCATCCACAGAATGACTATCCCAAGAGTCTTGGGAAGAATAAAAATATACATTACATTTACATCTTTAAACGGTGACAGAAATCAAACTTAAAACAACATGTCCAGGACATTCAAAACCTTTAGCTTTTTTAAACCTTTGAAAATAGCCTTAGACATTCACTACAACGCCTTATTATTTACAGACAATATATTTATTAGGACTTGATAATAAATGTAAAACAGAGAAGCCGCTGTAAATAAACTGTTTCTTAAATGTTTCTTTAAAAACTGTAATATTGTTAATAAAACACACACACACACAACAACATTTCATTTTTAAACGAACCTTCCAAGTGTAAACGCTTCCTGATCCCGGGACTTCCTGTTTCACAAATGTTTTCACGATCTGTTTAAATATTAAATACAATGAACACCTTCAAGCCTTTTCCTACAACCACTTTAAAACAGAAGTATAATAGCGGGAGATAAGCCAAACAACTTACTAAACCCTTTCGGACGTCTTTACTTCCTAACCAGACGGTACGGCAATCGGTCATTTCTAAACACGTTCCCCAGAAACAAGCATAGACCTGTCCGGACTTCTAAAGATCTTTCCCAGAACCCCCCGCCCTACAGGAAACGGTCACCCATCGCTTAAATATTAGCCATCAACGGGCAAACAAAGCCCTTTTAAAAACATTAAAGTTTGAAAGATCTTACTTACCTCCACAGAATAATCGTTTCTTATGTTTTTCGGCTGGTTTAGCTTTTTGCACCGCTGTGAAGGTAAGAGACATGTTTAACCTTTAACCACACCGCTTTATAAAAAGCTTTAACCTCTTACAGGCTGCAGACATATACTCACAGCTATCAGATACCGGGGCTAACGGCCTTTCAGATTCTTGAAAGGTTACGGTTCTCGAAGGTAAAACGAAACAAGCCCTCGATGTGGAAGGCCTTTCGTTGTCTCGAACCACGTTTCTTAATACTGTTAGACAGGATAATTTTTTAAAATTAACAAATCTGGACTCAAACATCTTACAGAAACGTTATACAAACAAACAGGGGTTTAGTTCTTACCCGGTCGGCAGACAGCCTGTCTAGGGACAACCACTTCTCTTGGTCGATCCTCGGAGACATTAATCACAGGCCTTTCGATAGTTTCTGTGTAATTAAAGAGACCGGCATTAATATATATTAAAACGTTTTCATAACTCTAATGAGCCGCTTCAAAACCACACACACCCATGCATAAGAACCCATGAGCGCAAACACAAAAATCTTACCGTCGTTGTTCCAGATGATCTCCTCAGCGTTGGGAATTAACTCCTGTTGACTGGTTGAAAAATAATTTTACAGAACTTAAAACAGATGTTATAGCCTTATTTACAATACATGCACACAACACGCTCTGAGTCAATGAAAATAATCTGAAGACTTGCCTAAAAACTCGTTTAAATCGAATCGCTGATGTTGTTTCCGGACATTGTTGATCTTTAGTCTTAAATCGAAAGGTCAGTATGAGTCTGTCGAGCTGAAGACCAGACCTTCATACTTATACTGATGGCCACATGCCGGATCTGTTTGTAAGGCATTGTTCTGGTCTGGCCTTTGTGCCACCCTGTTACCAATAAACATATCAAAACCAACCAATAAAATGACACTGCATCAAATTTCAAATAGAAACCAAGATGGAGACGATCTCTCTCCTCTCTACTCTAAACTTTTATTAGAACCTTTTGGTCTCTCAAAAAAACATTTTTAAACATCAAGACCTATAGTCAACAACCACTAAGAATATTTCAGGCCTTTATAAGCGCTAAAAAACAACCTGAGCCTAGAAAATAACTATAAAGATCAAAAATAACTAGCGCTTTTACAGTGATTTTTTTTTTTTTTTTATAGCGATGCTTTGTTTGGTATTAAACAAGTCACAAACTACTCAGAACAGCGTTTATCCCCGCAAAAGAGATATTTGGGTTTATTTTACAAAGCTTATAAATTATATAGGTTAAAAGTATTCTGAATGTTTTGATATCACACGCCATACCAACTGTTGTCTTCTACACCTTACGGTAGCAACAAATCTAACTACTGCTTTACTTTAACAATAATAATGACGGCGACCACGATGACAACAAGAACAACAACAACAAGAACAACAACAACAACATCATCATCATCATCATCATCAGATTTTAATTAAAAGTGGCTACACCAGCGTTTACAATTTCAACCTGTCGACGGACGGACGCTCTGAGTGCATCGATTGCGGGCACTCCAATGAAGAAAAGACACCCACCGCCTCCGGGGAACCACGAGGGCAAGCATGACGAAAAGGGCCAGCCCACAGTAGGCTGTTTCCGCCCGGTTTCGAACCGGGGACCTTTCGCGCGTTAGGCGAACATGATAACCACTACACTACGGAAACTGACACCGCTGCCTCTTGCTTCAATTGGTTACCGTTAAAGCCTGCTGGTAAAACGGGCTCAGGTGTTTCAGGTCGGCTAGGCTGTGAGAAGTGCGGCGAAAGGATGCCATTTTCACAGACCTGTTTGGCATTGCTAAAGGGCACATCAGGACACTTCGGAAACTCTTTCAAAGGCAGGACGCCCTGCGCTCTGACAGTGCCTGCACTTAACCCAACAAGGTGATGCTGAATGGCTTGTTCAAACGGCTGGTGGTCTTCCGTCACCACCAGACTATGAGAGCTATACTGCGCCTTCAACTACATAAGAGTAGATAGTAGGGTTTTTTGGGCGCGGCCTATTTTGTTATGACGTATGCCCTAAGCTTATTAATATTCCTACGTCATAATTGGGGGGCGTGATTTTAGGTAGAGTTATTTCCTTAATTATTCCTACGTCATATCCGTCAGAAAGTGTGCACCCATAAAACCCTGAACAACAAGGCCACCCATAAATACCCCCACCCCTCTGAAGGCAACGCCCCGAAACTCTCCTCTCTATTTAAGAACCCGCGCTTCTTTTAGGCAATACCTCTTTAATTCTCAGCTTCTGAAACATCCCGCTTCTTCAACATGTCCAGCGACATCAACATGAAACCCCGCAAGAAACAATCCCGGGCAAGGGTTCCTGTACTCACCAATTTGAAGATTGAACGCTCCTGGGTGTTGTTCTGGGGGGCTCGACGGGGTTACCGCTTTAAAAGGGATCCCAGCTATGTTGGAGTGGAGCTTTTTGCTTTGGGAGAGAAGGAGGGTACGTTGGAACCTTTTGAGACGGTAATTGAATACTCTTATGAGGACTGGTTGAAGGTGATGGCCTGGAGAGATCTGGGGCTTGTGGATAAGACTCTAGAAGGCTTGCAAGAGGGTCCAAGAGAATGCGAAATGGAGTCTCCGACTCAGGGTTTTGAAAGGTGTGAATGGGAAAGCTTGCAGAACTACGACAGACGACGTGTGGGGTTTTGGAGGGGGGTCTGACGGCTCAGGGGCTACTCTCTTCTAAGAGGGCGGTGTGTCGTGACGTAGTGAAGAGATAGGATAAAAGGTGCAACAATTCATTCATGGTTTAAAATTAAAGAGAATGTCTTACCCGAAAGCTGCGGACGTCGACAGGCTCTACAGGCCTCTTCAAACCCGGGATCACCCCTGGTTCTATTCCCCATATTTTGTATACACTCTGGAACCCTTTGACTGTGGTTACTCTCCAAGACCTCAGACCCCGGTCCCTCAGGACGAAACAACATGCGGTGCGATGGATGTCCAAATGAGTCTCGGGGATCCCCAGCCTCTGGAGCTCATGGAGGGCCTCGATTTTGCCGAACTGTCTACCGTCTGTGCGTCTCAGGAGGGGGTCAGTCCAATGGATGGAGAAACACCCCACAAACCACCAGGCGACCCAATGAGCATCGGACTGTCCCGGGGGCGTGATGAAGACGCAGGATTTATGCCCGGGGTATGTGACCAAGTAAGCAGAGTGGTTAAAAGCACCCTGGTTTATATTCTGAGTGCTCTCATCGACCGAGCTCTGAAAGAAGTCTGTCGGGGGTGTGAAGTGAATCACCCCAGTCAGTTGAGACACAGTTGTTTGTTTGAACCAGACCGTTACTATTTCCTGTTCTATTTCAATGTGTTTTACAGAAGACTGAACAAACCGTGGCTGAAACCGGCACTAATCAAGGCGCTCTCTTACTCCCACATACATGTCACTGTGGGACAAGTCCAGAAAATCATAGATGAGATTTTGCTGGAGCTGAAAAAGGAGCCGTTTATAATAGAGAAACTTGGGCAGCTGCTCAATGACCTGGATGAGCCGAGTAGAAAAACCGCTGGCAAGCTAAAAGCTTATTTCTTCCGTAAAGAAGTTAAAGCTGGGGGCAGCGACGAAGAATTCGACATCTACGCCACTGATTCAGACTCTGACCTGAACTAAGGGACTTTGAACATGGGGAATGTTCTGGACTGCTTCTGCAACTGGTTCTGTCATCAACACTCTGCAGCTAACCTGAGAGCGCTATTACACCATGTGCTTGACAGAAAAGTAGCCAACGCGAGCCTTTTCTCTACAGATTTAACCATCGATGAGGATCAACTTTCAAACCTGGAAAAGTGAATGGCTGCTGTAACAAAGACCGGGGGGTACGAACACTGGGATGAAGGGCTCAAGGGGGCCAAGAATGATATTAGGCCATTTCATCAACATCTGTATGACCTTTTACTGAGCATGTTTAATACACCTCTGTTTAATTTTAAAATAGGTCATAATGTTGTTTTATTTACATATGTAACTGAGGTGTGTGCCTACAAGATAAAGAAACAGGTATATTTGTTGATATAGATCAAGTAACCAATCATCTGATTTCATTTTGTCTGGACCGTAGAAAAAATTGTTGTGTATGTTATACTTTTCTCAAATGTCTTAAAAGGGGTATCTGCTCTCCTGAAGTTGAATAAAAAACCTTGTATAAAAACTTTGCGCATAGTGTGGGTCTGTGTGGTTATTTGACAGAATGACTCGGCAAGCTCCCCAAATGCAGGAACTATACTACAACCCAGCCAAGATTGGGGGTTTGGCGGGTAAGGAGGGTTTTCAAAGAGGACTCGCTGAGGCCGGAGTGAAGGTTAATGATGTGGTTGTTTCAGAATGGTTACGGGAACAAGACGCCTATACCTAACATAAACCTCTCAGGATTAACTTTAAAAGAAACCGCGTATATGCAACTGACATAGACTCACAATGGCAAATGGATCTAGTCGATATGTCAAATTTATCAAAACATAACAATGGTCACAAATTGATGTTGATGTGTATCGATGTGTTATCAAAATATGCCTGGGCTCGCATTCTACATAATAAAACAGGTCGGGCGGTGACAAGGGCCTTTGAGGATATATTGTCCCAGGGTCGATGTCCTAAAAAACTGCAGACTGATAAAGGAAAAGAGTTTCTCAACAGAGAATTTCAGAATCTACTGAAGAGACACAAAATACATCATTTCACCACCGGTAATGAGCTTAGGGCATCGGTAGTGGAGAGGTTTAACCGCACCATAAAGACCAAAATGTGGAGATATTTTACAGCGGTCAACACGTTCAAGTATTTTGATAAAGTTCAGGATTTTATCGATGCTTACAACCAAGGGTATCACACCAGTATTAAAATGAAGCCTAAAGATGTTGATCAAAGTAATTATTTTAAGGTCTATAAAAAATTATACGGACCATTTATTAAGAAGGGAAAAACTACTTATAAGTTCAACATCGGTGATGTGGTTCGCGTTTCAAAGCTAAGGAGTACTTTTGCCAAAGGTTATGAAGAAACATTTTCTGACGAATATTTTACAGTTACCGAACAGTTGGCTAGAGACCCACCCGTGTACCGGTTAAAAGACTATGACGGGGAGGATATAGAAGGAACGTTTTACGAAGCCGAGTTACAAAAAATTATTGTGGGTAAAGACAGTGTATACAGAGTTGAAAAGATATTAGCTGAAAAAACCCAGAACCGGAAAAAATATGTGTTGATGAAATGGCTTGGATGGCCTGAAAAGTTCAATAGTTGGGTCCCGGAACAACAGGTTTGCGATATTCAATCCTTATAACAACTTGCCCGCGGGTGTGTTGTGGGCATTACTTTCGATACTCAAGATGGAATCAGGAGGCTTCTACGTGACTCTACCCAGTAACGCCTCTCTCGATATATACCCTAAAAATGAAATATCCAGTTACACGGTACAATTTGGAAAATCTATAGATCTAAGGGGGTCGTGGGAAGTGGGGTTGGCGGAAATACAGTATCCTTACACTTGGGCTGTTTTACAAGATAAGGATGCCACCTTCGCCATTTTTGATGATGTTAAAAAGAGTCAATGGACATTCACGATACAAGGAGGTTATTATGACAATGTGGATAAAATATTAGATGAGATGCATAAACAGTTCTCAGAAGGCACCCCCAACATCAAGCTATATTACAACCCTATTAAAAACAGAGTGTACAAGGTGTCAAAACCAGGTATTAGCATTCAAACCAGCGGCCAACTGGGGCGTATATTTGGGATCTATTCTGACACAGAGAGCAGGTTCTCAGAAGTGGTGGGGCGGCTTTTACACTCTTTATGTGTATACGGATATCATAACCCACCAGAGGGTCGGGGATAGTTATGTCCCCCTTTTGAGAAATGTACTTATTAAAGGTAAAAGCAATGACATGGTCACAATTACTTATGACAAGCCACACTACGTACCAGTCTCAAAGACCCAATTTGACAACATCACGATCGAAGTAAAATCGGATCAGAATATCAACGTACCCTTCCGCTTCAGTAAAGTTATTGTCAAACTACATTTTCGACCCCTGAAACAGTTTGTACATTATTAAAATGGCTACCTCGAGGGGTTATGTAGATCCTAGCGCCTATGTGGATTATTACAAGATGCAAGCCGGGAACGGCTTGCCCGGTTTTGTAGGAGCCCCCACAATGTATGGCGCCGGTCTAGGAGGACTCTTTCATGGTCTCTTTAGAATGGCCGTACCCCTGCTTAAGAGAGGCTTTGCTATAGCCAGACCCCACTTGAAATCAGCGGCTAAAAATATTGTTAGTGACGTGTTCACCAATGTTATGAACCGGGCAGCTAGCCATGAGCATCAGGAGGGTTCGGGTCTCATGGTAATGGCGAGGAGGGGGGGTAAAAGAAGAAACAGCATGTGTCCACCAGGGCGACGAAGATCCGTGGCTAACAAAAAACGAAGAATCTCTCATTCTCCAACATATCGTGGAAACACTCGGAGAAGGAAGCAGCACAAGAAAAAACCTGCAAAAAGAAAGTCTCAAAGAAAGAAAAATAGAGCCTCAGGATACATCTTTTAAACATGTCTTTTGTCAACAGTCTATCGGAAGAATGCGTCAAATCAGAACTGGATCTGTTTACAGTTCCATACACTCAAACGAGTATAGATAAGATCATATATGTAGAGATTCCCCCTCTTTCTGCAATTTCAGACACGGCCCCTCTGGAGTTTTTTATAGCTGGCAATGGCGAGGATTATATTGATTTGAATAACACATTTATTTTAATGAACTGTAAAGTGACTGATTAGGATGGCGATGCAATCGAGAAGACGGCCAACGCTGGGGTCATCAATTAATCAATTACCCGGTGGCCACCATGTTTTCACAGGTGGATGTGACCCTGGGAGATCGGCTCATTAGTCAAAGCAGCAATACTTACCCCTATAGAGTCATGATGGAGTGTATCCTTAATTATAGTGAGGAGACCCTAAGCAAACAGTTCAGCCCCGGCCTTCTCTTCAAAGACATCCCGGAAGCTATGGACGACAAGGATCCAGAGGGACTCAATAAGGGTTTGCAAAAAAGATCGGCCTCTTCAACAGAAGGGAGGACCTTTGAGCTAATGGGGCATATCCATGCAGACATATTTTTCCAAGAAAAACTCATGCTCAACGGGGTAGACATTAAAATTAAAATGATCCGTAGTAAAAGTGCTTTTTGTCTGATGACCCCTGATACGGAAAAATATAAACTGACCATATTATCGGCCTCGCTGTTTGTGAAATAAGTGTCCGTCTCCCCGGCGGTTAAACTAGGACACGCGCTGGCGTTAGTGACGGCAAACGCCAAGTACCCGATCGAAAGAGTCTATATGAAAGTCCACAGTATCCCCGCAGGGACACGGGTGATGAACCAGGAAAATCTGTTTCTAGGACAGCTCCCAAAACAGGTTATTATAGGTCTCGTGGATAATGATGCATTTACCGGGGTTTACAACAAGAACACCTTTAACTTTAAACATTATAACGCGGAATTTATAGCATTGTACGTCGATGGTGTGCAGGTTCCATCCAGACCTTTTCAACCTGACTTTGAAAACGGCAATGCGGTTCGTGAATATTACAGTCTAGTACTGGCTACGGGTCGCCATCTCAAGGATCAAACTCTGCTGATCGATCGCCGGGAATACTGCAGCGGTTACACCCTGTATGGTTTCAACCTGACCCCTGACGAAGAGTGTGGACAACATATTTCACTGATGAAGACGGGCAATATGCGTTTGGAGATGCGTTTCAAGCAGCCTCTACCACACACTGTAAATATGGTCGTGTATGCTGTGTTTGACAACATTATTGAGGTGAGTCAGAGGAGAAACGTTCCGTATGATTATTATTAAAATGAACACCAGAGAGCTCAACCACATCATGAATGCCCTGGCCGGCTCACGGAAACTGTTTCAAGGAGTCTACGCCTGCGATCAGCTGCCTAAATTTAAGATCAAGAATTTACCTGCAATGTACATAATCAACACACACCCTAAAAATATGCCCGGAGAACATTGGCTGGCTATTTATCTAAGGGAGGACCACCGTGGTGAATTTTTTGATTCCTATGCAAACCCCCCGGATTTCAGACCTTTCCCTCGGAAGATCAATAACTTTCTGCTCAACAACTGTCAAGAAACCATTTACAGCGGTCGTCAAGTACAAAGTCTTCAGACCTTCACTTGTGGTCAGCACTGTGTGTACTAGCACGCATGCACCGCGGGTTGTTTCCGCCCGGTTTCGAACCAGGGACCTTTCGCGTGTGAGGCGAACGTGATAGCCACTACACTACGGAAACCGACCTGTCCTGGTGTTTCGAATGGCTCCCATCGAAGCCGGCTGGTAAAACGCGCACAGGCGTTTCCCGTGGGCCAGCCTGTGAGATAAAGGTTTCTACACTCACCTAAAGGATTATTAGGAACACCTGTTCAATAACCAACCAATCATATGGCAGTTGCTTCAATGCATTTAGGGGTGTGGTCCTGGTCAAGACAATCTCCTGAACTCCAAACTGAAAGTCTGAATGGGAAAGAAAGGTGATTTAAGCAATTTTGAGCGTGGCATGGTTGTTGGTGCCAGACGGGCTGGTCTGAGTATTTCACAATCTGCTCAGTTACTGGGATTTTCACGCACAACCATTTCTAGGGTTTACAAAGAATGGTGTGAAAAGGGAAAAACATCCAGTATGCGGCAGTCCTGTGGGCGAAAATGCCTTGTTGATGCTAGAGGTCAGAGGAGAATGGGCCGACTGATTCAAGCTGATAGAAGAGCAACTTTGACTGAAATAACCACTCGTTACAACCGAGGTATGCAGCAAAGCATTTGTGAAGCCACAACACGTACAACCTTGAGGCGGATGGGCTACAACAGCAGAAGACCCCACCGGGTACCACTCATCTCCACTACAAATAGGAAAAAGAGGCTACAATTTGCACAAACTCACCAAAATTGGACAGTTGTTGCCTGGTCTGATGAGTCTCGATTTCTGTTGAGACATTCAGATGGTAGAGTCAGAATTTGACGTAAACAGAATGAGAACATGGATCCATCATGCCTTGTTACCACTGTGCAGGCTGGTGGTGGTGGTGTAATGGTGTGGGGGATGTTTTCTTGGCACACTTTAGGCTCCTTAGTGCCAATTGGGCATCGTTTAAATGCCACGGCCTACCTGAGCATTGTTTCTGACCATGTCCATCCCTTTATGACCACCATGTACCCATCCTCTGATGGCTACTTCCAGCAGGATAATGCACCATGTCACAAAGGTTGAATCATTTCAAATTGGTTTCTTGAACATGACAATGAGTTCACTGTACTAAACTGGCCCCCACAGTCACCAGATCTCAACCCAATAGAGCATCTTTGGGATGTGGTGGAACGGGAGCTTCGTGCCCTGGATGTGCATCCCACAAATCTCCATCAACTGCAAGATGCTATCCTATCAATTTGGGCCAACATTTCTAAAGAATGCTTTCAGCACCTTGTTGAATCAATGCCACGTAGAATTAAGTCAGTTCTGAAGGCGAAAGGGTGTCAAACATAGTATTAGTATGGTGTTCCTAATAATCCTTTAGGTGAGTGTATTTTCACTGACCTATTTTGCATTGCTCAAGGACACATCAGGACACTTTGGAAACTATTTCAAAGGAAGAACGCCCTGAGCTATGACAAGACTTACACTTACCCCAACAAGGTGATGCTCAATGGCTTGTTCAAACAGCTGCTGCTCGTCTTGTGCCACCATCAGACAATCACAGAGCTATTGTGCCTTCTACACCTTACGGTAGCTTTACTTTAACAATAATAATGACGGCGACCACGACGACAAAAAGAAAAACAAGAACAACAACAACAACAACAAGAACAATAACATCATCATCAGATTTTAATTAAAAGTGGCTACACCAGCGTTTACAATTTCAACCTGTCGACGGACGGACGCTCTGAGTCCAACAATTTCGGGAACTCCAATGAAGAAAAGCCACCTACCGCCTCTGGGGAACCACGAGGGCAAGCAGGACGAAAAGGGCCGGCCCACAGCAGGCTCTTTCCGCCCGGTTTCAAACCGGGGACCTTTCGTGCGTTAGGCGAACGTGATAGCCACTACACTACGGAAACCAACCCGTCCTGGTGTTTCGAATAACTCCTATCGAAGCCGGCTGGTAAAACGCACACAGGCGTTTCCCGTGGGCCAGCCTGTGAGATAAAGGTTTCTATTTTCACTGACCTATTTTGCATTGCTCAAGGGCACATCAGGACACTTTGGAAACTCTTTCAAAGGAAGAACGCCCTGAGCAATGACAAGACTTACACTTACCCCAACAAGGTGATGCTCAATGGCTTGTTCAAACAGCTGCTGCTCGTCTTGTGCCACCATCAGACAATCACAGAGCTATTGTGCCTTCTGCACCTTACGGTAGCAACAAATCTAACTACTGCTTTACTTTAACATTAATAATGACGGCGACTACGACGACAACAAGAACAACAACAACAACAACAACATCAACAAGAACAACAACAACATCATCATCATCATCATCAGATTTTAATTAAAAGTGGCTACACCAGCGTTTACAATTTCAACCTGTCGACGGACGGACGCTCTGAGTGCACCGATTTCGGGATACTTCGGAAACTCTTTCAAAGGCAGGACGCCCTGCGATCAGACAGTGCCTGCACTTAGCCCAACAAGGTGATGCTGAATGGCTTGTTCAAACGGCTGGTGGTCTTCCGTCACCACCAGACTATCAGAGCTATTTTGCGCCTTCAACTACATAAGAGTAACAGCAATGTCACCGATCCTGCTACGGTCGTATTGCAACAGCAACGACATGTATCGATTTTAAAAGTGTCAGTTCCAGCGCCTCGCAAAGCTACCCTTCTGCGATCATTTGTTCTCAAGGTCAGGATTTCTTGCCACTCCGAGGAAGAGAAAACGACGGCCGGCCATGGGGCAGAGAGATGAGGACGGGTAACACGGCACTGGCACGCGTGCACCGCGGGTTGTTTCCGCCCAGTTTCGAACCAGGGACTTCTCGCGTGTGAGGCGAACATGATAGCCACTACACTACAGAAACCAACCTGTCCTGGGGTTTCGATTGGCTCCCATCGAAGCAGGCTGGTAAAACGCGCACAGGCGTTTCCCGTGGGCCTGCCTGTGAGATAAAGGTTTCTATTTTCACTGACCTATATTGCATTGCTCAAGGGCACATCAGGACACTTTGGAAACTCTTTTAAAGGAAGAATGCCCTGAGCTATGACAAGACTTACACTTACCCCAACAAGGTGATGCTCAATGGCTTGTTCAAACAGCTGCTGCTCGTCTTGTGCCACCATCAGACAATCACAGAGCTATTGTGCCTTTCGCGTGTTAGGCGAACGTGATAACCGCTACACTACGGAAACTGACACCGCCACGTCTTGCTTCAAACGGTTACCGTTGAAGCCTGCTGGTAAAACGGGCTCAGGCATTTCAGGTCGGCTAGACTGTGAGATGGCGTCTGAAGTGCCGCGAAAGGATGCCATTTTCACAGACCTGTTTGGCATTGCTAAAGGGCACATCAGGACACTTCGGAAACTCTTTCAAAGGCAGGACGCCCTGCGCTCTGACAGTGCCTGCACTTAGCCCAACAAGGTGATGCTGAATGGCTTGTTCAAACGGCTGGTGGTCTTCCGTCACCACCAGACTATCAGAGCTATACTGCGCCTTCAACTACATAAGAGTAGATAGTAGGGTTTTTTGGGCGCGGCCTATTTTGTTATGACGTATGCCCTAAGCTTATTAATATTCCTACGTCATAATTGGGGGGCGTGATTTTAGGTAGAGTTATTTCCTTAATTATTCCTACGTCATATCCGTCAGAAAGTGTACACCCATAAAACCCTGAACATCAAGGCCACCCATAAATACCCCCACCCCTCTGAAGGCAACGCCCCGAAACTCTCCTCTCTATTTAAGAACCCGCGCTGCTTTTAGGCAATACCTCTTTAATTCTCAGCATCAGAAACATCCCGCTTCTTCAACATGTCCAGCGACATCAACATGAAACCCCGCAAGAAACAATCCCGGGCAAGGGTTCCTGTACTCACCAATTTGAAGATTGAACGCTCCTGGGTGTTGTTCTGGGGGGCTCGACGGGGTTACCGCTTTAAAAGGGATCCCAGCTATGTTGGAGTGGAGCTTTTTGCTTTGGGAGAGAAGGAGGGTACGTTGGAACCTTTTGAGACGGTAATTGAATACTCTTATGAGGACTGGTTGAAGGTGATGGCCTGGAGAGATCTGGGGCTTGTGGATAAGACTCTAGAAGGCTTGCAAGAGGGTCCAAGAGAATGCGAAATGGAGTCTCCGACTCAGGGTTTTGAAAGGTGTGAATGGGAAAGCTTGCAGAACTACGGTAGAGTGGTGAAGAGTCTATCTCTAACTACAGATCGTAAGGTTTTGTTTAGCAGTACTCTGATTACAAACCCTATTGAAGGGGGTGTGGAGGATCCAGAAAAACAGGTTACTGAAATTATGTTTGACGCCGTGGACTGGCCGTTCTTGAAAGAGGTCATAAACTGTATAAATGATGGTTTTGACATCTTGACCAAATGTTCGCAACTGGATTTGGTTAGAAGGAGAATATGCTGGATTATGGATTATATATCCCCCTTGAATGACGACGACGATGATAAAACAGACGACGTGTGGGGTTTTGGAGGGGGGTCTGACGGCTCAGGGGCTACTCTCTTCTAAGAGGGCGGTGTGTCGTGACGTAGTGAAGAGATAGGATAAAAGGCGCAACAATTCAATCATGGTTTAAAATTAAAGAGAATGTCTTACCTGAAAGCTGCGGACGTCGACAGGCTCTACAGGCCTCTTCAAACCCGGGATCACCCCTGGTTCTATTCCCCAGATTTTGTATACACTCTGGAACCCTTTGACTGCGGTTACTCTCCAAGACCTCAGACCCTGGACTGCTTCTGCAACTGGTTCTGTCATCAACACTCTGCAGCTAACCTGAGAGCGCTATTACACCATGTGCTTGACAGAAAAGTAGCCAACGCGAGCCTTTTCTCTACAGATTTAACCATCGATGAGGATCAACTTTCAAACCTGGAAAAGTTAATGGCTGCTGTAACAAAGACCGGGGGGTACGAACACTGGGATGAAGCGCTCAAGGGGGCCAAGAATGATATTAGGCCATTTCATCAACATCTGTATGACCTTTTACTGAGCATGTTTAATACACCTCTGTTTACTTTTAAAATAGGTCATATTGTTGTTTTATTTACATATGTAACTGAGGTGTGTGCCTACAAGATAAAGAAACAGGTATATTTGTTGATATAGATCAAGTAACCAATCATCTGATTTCTTTTTGTCTGGACCGTAGAAAAAATTGTTGTGTATGTTATACTTTTCTCAAATGTCTAAAAAGGGGTATCTGCTCTCCTGAAGTTGAATAAAAAACCTTGTATAAAAACTTTGCGCATAGTGTGGGTCTGTGTGGTTATTTGACAGAATGACTCGGCAAGCTCCCCAAATGCAGGAACTATACTACAACCCAGCCAAGATTGGGGGTTTGGCGGGTAAGAAGGGTTTTCAAAGAGGACTCGCTGAGGCCGGAGTGAAGGTTAATGATGTGGTTGTTTCAGAATGGTTACGGGAACAAGACGCCTATACCTTACATAAACCTCTCAGGATTAACTTTAAAAGAAACCGCGTATATGCAACTGACATAGACTCACAATGGCAAATGGATCTAGTCGATATGTCAAATTTATCAAAACATAACAATGGTCACAAATTGATGTTGATGTGTATCGATGTGTTATCAAAATATGCCTGGGCTCGCATTCTACATAATAAAACAGGTCGGGCGGTGACAAGGGCCTTTGAGGATATATTGTCCCAGGGTCGATGTCCTAAAAAACTGCAGACTGATAAAGGAAAAGAGTTTCTCAACAGAGAATTTCAGAATCTACTGAAGAGACACAAAATACATCATTTCACCACCGGTAATGAGCTTAGGGCATCGGTAGTGGAGAGGTTTAACCGCACCATAAAGACCAAAATGTGGAGATATTTTACAGCGGTCAACACGTTCAAGTATTTTGATAAAGTTCAGGATTTTATCGATGCTTACAACCAAGGGTATCACACCAGTATTAAAATGAAGCCTAAAGATGTTGATCAAAGTAATTCTTTTAAGGTCTATAAAAAATTATACGGACCATTTATTAAGAAGGGAAAAACTACTTATAAGTTCAACATCGGTGATGTGGTTCGCGTTTCAAAGCTAAGGAGTACTTTTGCCAAAGGTTATGAAGAAACATTTTCTGACGAATATTTTACAGTTACCGAACAGTTGGCTAGAGACCCACCCGTGTACCGGTTAAAAGACTATGACGGGGAGGATATAGAAGGAACGTTTTACGAAGCCGAGTTACAAAAAATTATTGTGGGTAAAGACAGTGTATACAGAGTTGAAAAGATATTAGCTGAAAAAACCCAGAACCGGAAAAAATATGTGTTGATGAAATGGCTTGGATGGCCTGAAAAGTTCAATAGTTGGGTCCCGGAACAACAGGTTTGTGATATTCAATCCTTATAACAACTTGCCCGCGGGTGTGTTGTGGGCATTACTTTCGATACTCAAGATGGAATCAGGAGGCTTCTACGTGACTCTACCCAGTAACGCCTCTCTCGATATATACCCTAAAAATGAAATATCCAGTTACACGGTACAATTTGGAAAATCTATAGATCTAAGGGGGTCGTGGGAAGTGGGGTTGGCGGAAATACAGTATCCTTACACTTGGGCTGTTTTACAAGATAAGGATGCCACCTTCGCCATTTTTGATGATGTTAAAAAGAGTCAATGGACATTCACGATACAAGGAGGTTATTATGACAATGTGGATAAAATATTAGATGAGATGCATAAACAGTTCTCAGAAGGCACCCCCAACATCAAGCTATATTACAACCCTATTAAAAACAGAGTGTACAAGGTGTCAAAACCAGGTATTAGCATTCAAACCAGCGGCCAACTGGGGCGTATATTTGGGATCTATTCTGACACAGAGAGCAGGTTCTCAGAAGTGGTGGGGCGGCTTTTACACTCTTTATGTGTATACGGATATCATAACCCACCAGAGGGTCGGGGATAGTTATGTCCCCCTTTTGAGAAATGTACTTATTAAAGGTAAAAGCAATGACATGGTCACAATTACTTATGACAAGCCACACTACGTACCAGTCTCAAAGACCCAATTTGACAACATCACGATCGAAGTAAAATCGGATCAGAATATCAACGTACCCTTCCGCTTCAGTAAAGTTATTGTCAAACTACATTTTCGACCCCTGAAACAGTTTGTACATTATTAAAATGGCTACCTCGAGGGGTTATGTAGATCCTAGCGCCTATGTGGATTATTACAAGATGCAAGCCGGGAACGGCTTGCCCGGTTTTGTAGGAGCCCCCACAATGTATGGCGCCGGTCTAGGAGGACTCTTTCATGGTCTCTTTAGAATGGCCGTACCCCTGCTTAAGAGAGGCTTTGCTATAGCCAGACCCCACTTGAAATCAGCGGCTAAAAATATTGTTAGTGACGTGTTCACCAATGTTATGAACCGGGCAGCTAGCCATGAGCATCAGGAGGGTTCGGGTCTCATGGTAATGGCGAGGAGGGGGGGTAAAAGAAGAAACAGCATGTGTCCACCAGGGCGACGAAGATCCGTGGCTAACAAAAAACGAAGAATCTCTCATTCTCCAACATATCGTGGAAACACTCGGAGAAGGAAGCAGCACAAGAAAAAACCTGCAAAAAGAAAGTCTCAAAGAAAGAAAAATAGAGCCTCAGGATACATCTTTTAAACATGTCTTTTGTCAACAGTCTATCGGAAGAATGCGTCAAATCAGAACTGGATCTGTTTACAGTTCCATACACTCAAACGAGTATAGATAAGATCATATATGTAGAGATTCCCCCTCTTTCTGCAATTTCAGACACGGCCCCTCTGGAGTTTTTTATAGCTGGCAATGGCGAGGATTATATTGATTTGAATAACACATTTATTTTAATGAACTGTAAAGTGACTGATTAGGATGGCGATGCAATCGAGAAGACGGCCAACGCTGGGGTCATCAATTAATCAATTACCCGGTGGCCACCATGTTTTCACAGGTGGATGTGACCCTGGGAGATCGGCTCATTAGTCAAAGCAGCAATACTTACCCCTATAGAGTCATGATGGAGTGTATCCTTAATTATAGTGAGGAGACCCTAAGCAAACAGTTCAGCCCCGGCCTTCTCTTCAAAGACATCCCGGAAGCTATGGACGACAAGGATCCAGAGGGACTCAATAAGGGTTTGCAAAAAAGATCGGCCTCTTCAACAGAAGGGAGGACCTTTGAGCTAATGGGGCATATCCATGCAGACATATTTTTCCAAGAAAAACTCATGCTCAACGGGGTAGACATTAAAATTAAAATGATCCGTAGTAAAAGTGCTTTTTGTCTGATGACCCCTGATACGGAAAAATATAAACTGACCATATTATCGGCCTCGCTGTTTGTGAAATAAGTGTCCGTCTCCCCGGCGGTTAAACTAGGACACGCGCTGGCGTTAGTGACGGCAAACGCCAAGTACCCGATCGAAAGAGTCTATATGAAAGTCCACAGTATCCCCGCAGGGACACGGGTGATGAACCAGGAAAATCTGTTTCTAGGACAGCTCCCAAAACAGGTTATTATAGGTCTCGTGGATAATGATGCATTTACCGGGGTTTACAACAAGAACACCTTTAACTTTAAACATTATAACGCGGAATTTATAGCATTGTACGTCGATGGTGTGCAGGTTCCATCCAGACCTTTTCAACCTGACTTTGAAAACGGCAATGCGGTTCGTGAATATTACAGTCTAGTACTGGCTACGGGTCGCCATCTCAAGGATCAAACTCTGCTGATCGATCGCCGGGAATACTGCAGCGGTTACACCCTGTATGGTTTCAACCTGACCCCTGACGAAGAGTGTGGACAACATATTTCACTGATGAAGACGGGCAATATGCGTTTGGAGATGCGTTTCAAGCAGCCTCTACCACACACTGTAAATATGGTCGTGTATGCTGTGTTTGACAACATTATTGAGGTGAATCAGAGGAGAAACGTTCCGTATGATTATTATTAAAATGAACACCAGAGAGCTCAACCACATCATGAATGCCCTGGCCGGCTCACGGAAACTGTTTCAAGGAGTCTACGCCTGCGATCAGCTGCCTAAATTTAAGATCAAGAATTTACCTGCAATGTACATAATCAACACACACCCTAAAAATATGCCCGGAGAACATTGGCTGGCTATTTATCTAAGGGAGGACCACCGTGGTGAATTTTTTGATTCCTATGCAAACCCCCCGGATTTCAGACCTTTCCCTCGGAAGATCAATAACTTTCTGCTCAACAACTGTCAAGAAACCATTTACAGCGGTCGTCAAGTACAAAGTCTTCAGACCTTCACTTGTGGTCAGCACTGTGTGCACTAGCACGCATGCACCGCGGGTTGTTTCCGCCCGGTTTCGAACCAGGGACCTTTCGCGTGTGAGGCGAACGTGATAGCCACTACACTACGGAAACCGACCTGTCCTGGTGTTTCGAATGGCTCCCATCGAAGCCGGCTGGTAAAACGCGCACAGGCGTTTCCCGTGGGCCAGCCTGTGAGATAAAGGTTTCTACACTCACCTAAAGGATTATTAGGAACACCTGTTCAATAACCAACCAATCATATGGCAGTTGCTTCAATGCATTTAGGGGTGTGGTCCTGGTCAAGACAATCTCCTGAACTCCAAACTGAAAGTCTGAATGGGAAAGAAAGGTGATTTAAGCAATTTTGAGCGTGGCATGGTTGTTGGTGCCAGACGGGCTGGTCTGAGTATTTCACAATCTGCTCAGTTACTGGGATTTTCACGCACAACCATTTCTAGGGTTTACAAAGAATGGTGTGAAAAGGGAAAAACATCCAGTATGCGGCAGTCCTGTGGGCGAAAATGCCTTGTTGATGCTAGAGGTCAGAGGAGAATGGGCCGACTGATTCAAGCTGATAGAAGAGCAACTTTGACTGAAATAACCACTCGTTACAACCGAGGTATGCAGCAAAGCATTTGTGAAGCCACAACACGTACAACCTTGAGGCGGATGGGCTACAACAGCAGAAGACCCCACCGGGTACCACTCATCTCCACTACAAATAGGAAAAAGAGGCTACAATTTGCACAAACTCACCAAAATTGGACAGTTGTTGCCTGGTCTGATGAGTCTCGATTTCTGTTGAGACAGAATTTGACGTAAACAGAATGAGAACATGGATCCATCATGCCTTGTTACCACTGTGCAGGCTGGTGGTGGTGGTGTAATGGTGTGGGGGATGTTTTCTTGGCACACTTTAGGCTCCTTAGTGCCAATTGGGCATCGTTTAAATGCCACGGCCTACCTGAGCATTGTTTCTGACCATGTCCATCCCTTTATGACCACCATGTACCCATCCTCTGATGGCTACTTCCAGCAGGATAATGCACCATGTCACAAAGGTTGAATCATTTCAAATTGGTTTCTTGAACATGACAATGAGTTCACTGTACTAAACTGGCCCCCACAGTCACCAGATCTCAACCCAATAGAGCATCTTTGGGATGTGGTGGAACGGGAGCTTCGTGCCCTGGATGTGCATCCCACAAATCTCCATCAACTGCAAGATGCTATCCTATCAATTTGGGCCAACATTTCTAAAGAATGCTTTCAGCACCTTGTTGAATCAATGCCACGTAGAATTAAGTCAGTTCTGAAGGCGAAAGGGTGTCAAACATAGTATTAGTATGGTGTTCCTAATAATCCTTTAGGTGAGTGTATTTTCACTGACCTATTTTGCATTGCTCAAGGACACATCAGGACACTTTGGAAACTCTTTCAAAGGAAGAACGCCCTGAGCTATGACAAGACTTACACTTACCCCAACAAGGTGATGCTCAATGGCTTGTTCAAACAGCTGCTGCTCGTCTTGTGCCACCATCAGACAATCACAGAGCTATTGTGCCTTCTACACCTTACGGTAGCTTTACTTTAACAATAATAATGACGGCGACCACGACGACAAAAAGAAAAACAAGAACAACAACAACAACAACAAGAACAATAACATCATCATCAGATTTTAATTAAAAGTGGCTACACCAGCGTTTACAATTTCAACCTGTCGACGGACGGACGCTCTGAGTGCACCGATTTCGGGATACTTCGGAAACTCTTTCAAAGGCAGGACGCCCTGCGATCAGACAGTGCCTGCACTTAGCCCAACAAGGTGATGCTGAATGGCTTGTTCAAACGGCTGGTGGTCTTCCGTCACCACCAGACTATCAGAGCTATTTTGCGCCTTCAACTACATAAGAGTAACAGCAATGTCACCGATCCTGCTACGGTCGTATTGCAACAGCAACGACATGTATCGATTTTAAAAGTGTCAGTTCCAGCGCCTCGCAAAGCTACCCTTCTGCGATCATTTGTTCTCAAGGTCAGGATTTCTTGCCACTCCGAGGAAGAGAAAACGACGGCCGGCCATGGGGCAGAGAGATGAGGACGGGTAACACGGCACTGGCACGCGTGCACCGTGGGTTGTTTCCGCCCAGTTTCGAACCAGGGACTTCTCGCGTGTGAGGCGAACATGATAGCCACTACACTACAGAAACCAACCTGTCCTGGGGTTTCGATTGGCTCCCATCGAAGCAGGCTGGTAAAACGCGCACAGGCGTTTCCCGTGGGCCTGCCTGTGAGATAAAGGTTTCTATTTTCACTGACCTATATTGCATTGCTCAAGGGCACATCAGGACACTTTGGAAACTCTTTTAAAGGAAGAATGCCCTGAGCTATGACAAGACTTACACTTACCCCAACAAGGTGATGCTCAATGGCTTGTTCAAACAGCTGCTGCTCGTCTTGTGCCACCATCAGACAATCACAGAGCTATTGTGCCTTCTACACCTTACGGTAGCAACAAATCTAACTACTGCTTTACTTTAACAATAATAATGACGGCGACCACGATGACAACAAGAACAACAACAACAACATCATCATCATCATCATCATCATCATCAGATTTTAATTAAAAGTGGCTACACCAGCGTTTACAATTTCAACCTGTCGACGGACGGACGCTCTGAGAGCACCGATTTCGGGCACTCCAATGAAGAAAAGCTACCCACCGCCTCCGGGGAACCACGAGGGCAAACAGGACGAAAAGGGCCGGCCCACAGCAGGCTGTTTCCGCCCGGTTTCGAACCGGGGACCTTTCGCGTGTTAGGCGAACGTGATAACCGCTACACTACGGAAACTGACACCGCCACGTCTTGCTTCAAACGGTTACCGTTGAAGCCTGCTGGTAAAACGGGCTCAGGCATTTCAGGTCGGCTAGACTGTGAGATGGCGTCTGAAGTGCCGCGAAAGGATGCCATTTTCACAGACCTGTTTGGCATTGCTAAAGGGCACATCAGGACACTTCGGAAACTCTTTCAAAGGCAGGACGCCCTGCGCTCTGACAGTGCCTGCACTTAGCCCAACAAGGTGATGCTGAATGGCTTGTTCAAACGGCTGGTGGTCTTCCGTCACCACCAGACTATCAGAGCTATACTGCGCCTTCAACTACATAAGAGTAGATAGTAGGGTTTTTTGGGCGCGGCCTATTTTGTTATGACGTATGCCCTAAGCTTATTAATATTCCTACGTCATAATTGGGGGGCGTGATTTTAGGTAGAGTTATTTCCTTAATTATTCCTACGTCATATCCGTCAGAAAGTGTACACCCATAAAACCCTGAACATCAAGGCCACCCATAAATACCCCCACCCCTCTGAAGGCAACGCCCCGAAACTCTCCTCTCTATTTAAGAACCCGCGCTGCTTTTAGGCAATACCTCTTTAATTCTCAGCATCAGAAACATCCCGCTTCTTCAACATGTCCAGCGACATCAACATGAAACCCCGCAAGAAACAATCCCGGGCAAGGGTTCCTGTACTCACCAATTTGAAGATTGAACGCTCCTGGGTGTTGTTCTGGGGGGCTCGACGGGGTTACCGCTTTAAAAGGGATCCCAGCTATGTTGGAGTGGAGCTTTTTGCTTTGGGAGAGAAGGAGGGTACGTTGGAACCTTTTGAGACGGTAATTGAATACTCTTATGAGGACTGGTTGAAGGTGATGGCCTGGAGAGATCTGGGGCTTGTGGATAAGACTCTAGAAGGCTTGCAAGAGGGTCCAAGAGAATGCGAAATGGAGTCTCCGACTCAGGGTTTTGAAAGGTGTGAATGGGAAAGCTTGCAGAACTACGGTAGAGTGGTGAAGAGTCTATCTCTAACTACAGATCGTAAGGTTTTGTTTAGCAGTACTCTGATTACAAACCCTATTGAAGGGGGTGTGGAGGATCCAGAAAAACAGGTTACTGAAATTATGTTTGACGCCGTGGACTGGCCGTTCTTGAAAGAGGTCATAAACTGTATAAATGATGGTTTTGACATCTTGACCAAATGTTCGCAACTGGATTTGGTTAGAAGGAGAATATGCTGGATTATGGATTATATATCCCCCTTGAATGACGACGACGATGATAAAACAGACGACGTGTGGGGTTTTGGAGGGGGGTCTGACGGCTCAGGGGCTACTCTCTTCTAAGAGGGCGGTGTGTCGTGACGTAGTGAAGAGATAGGATAAAAGGCGCAACAATTCAATCATGGTTTAAAATTAAAGAGAATGTCTTACCTGAAAGCTGCGGACGTCGACAGGCTCTACAGGCCTCTTCAAACCCGGGATCACCCCTGGTTCTATTCCCCAGATTTTGTATACACTCTGGAACCCTTTGACTGCGGTTACTCTCCAAGACCTCAGACCCTGGACTGCTTCTGCAACTGGTTCTGTCATCAACACTCTGCAGCTAACCTGAGAGCGCTATTACACCATGTGCTTGACAGAAAAGTAGCCAACGCGAGCCTTTTCTCTACAGATTTAACCATCGATGAGGATCAACTTTCAAACCTGGAAAAGTGAATGGCTGCTGTAACAAAGACCGGGGGATACGAACACTGGGATGAAGCGCTCAAGGGGGCCAAGAATGATATTAGGCCATTTCATCAACATCTGTATGACCTTTTACTGAGCATGTTTAATACACCTCTGTTTACTTTTAAAATAGGTCATATTGTTGTTTTATTTACATATGTAACTGAGGTGTGTGCCTACAAGATAAAGAAACAGGTATATTTGTTGATATAGATCAAGTAACCAATCATCTGATTTCTTTTTGTCTGGACCGTAGAAAAAATTGTTGTGTATGTTATACTTTTCTCAAATGTCTAAAAAGGGGTATCTGCTCTCCTGAAGTTGAATAAAAAACCTTGTATAAAAACTTTGCGCATAGTGTGGGTCTGTGTGGTTATTTGACAGAATGACTCGGCAAGCTCCCCAAATGCAGGAACTATACTACAACCCAGCCAAGATTGGGGGTTTGGCGGGTAAGAAGGGTTTTCAAAGAGGACTCGCTGAGGCCGGAGTGAAGGTTAATGATGTGGTTGTTTCAGAATGGTTACGGGAACAAGACGCCTATACCTTACATAAACCTCTCAGGATTAACTTTAAAAGAAACCGCGTATATGCAACTGACATAGACTCACAATGGCAAATGGATCTAGTCGATATGTCAAATTTATCAAAACATAACAATGGTCACAAATTGATGTTGATGTGTATCGATGTGTTATCAAAATATGCCTGGGCTCGCATTCTACATAATAAAACAGGTCGGGCGGTGACAAGGGCCTTTGAGGATATATTGTCCCAGGGTCGATGTCCTAAAAAACTGCAGACTGATAAAGGAAAAGAGTTTCTCAACAGAGAATTTCAGAATCTACTGAAGAGACACAAAATACATCATTTCACCACCGGTAATGAGCTTAGGGCATCGGTAGTGGAGAGGTTTAACCGCACCATAAAGACCAAAATGTGGAGATATTTTACAGCGGTCAACACGTTCAAGTATTTTGATAAAGTTCAGGATTTTATCGATGCTTACAACCAAGGGTATCACACCAGTATTAAAATGAAGCCTAAAGATGTTGATCAAAGTAATTCTTTTAAGGTCTATAAAAAATTATACGGACCATTTATTAAGAAGGGAAAAACTACTTATAAGTTCAACATCGGTGATGTGGTTCGCGTTTCAAAGCTAAGGAGTACTTTTGCCAAAGGTTATGAAGAAACATTTTCTGACGAATATTTTACAGTTACCGAACAGTTGGCTAGAGACCCACCCGTGTACCGGTTAAAAGACTATGACGGGGAGGATATAGAAGGAACGTTTTACGAAGCCGAGTTACAAAAAATTATTGTGGGTAAAGACAGTGTATACAGAGTTGAAAAGATATTAGCTGAAAAAACCCAGAACCGGAAAAAATATGTGTTGATGAAATGGCTTGGATGGCCTGAAAAGTTCAATAGTTGGGTCCCGGAACAACAGGTTTGCGATATTCAATCCTTATAACAACTTGCCCGCGGGTGTGTTGTGGGCATTACTTTCGATACTCAAGATGGAATCAGGAGGCTTCTACGTGACTCTACCCAGTAACGCCTCTCTCGATATATACCCTAAAAATGAAATATCCAGTTACACGGTACAATTTGGAAAATCTATAGATCTAAGGGGGTCGTGGGAAGTGGGGTTGGCGGAAATACAGTATCCTTACACTTGGGCTGTTTTACAAGATAAGGATGCCACCTTCGCCATTTTTGATGATGTTAAAAAGAGTCAATGGACATTCACGATACAAGGAGGTTATTATGACAATGTGGATAAAATATTAGATGAGATGCATAAACAGTTCTCAGAAGGCACCCCCAACATCAAGCTATATTACAACCCTATTAAAAACAGAGTGTACAAGGTGTCAAAACCAGGTATTAGCATTCAAACCAGCGGCCAACTGGGGCGTATATTTGGGATCTATTCTGACACAGAGAGCAGGTTCTCAGAAGTGGTGGGGCGGCTTTTACACTCTTTATGTGTATACGGATATCATAACCCACCAGAGGGTCGGGGATAGTTATGTCCCCCTTTTGAGAAATGTACTTATTAAAGGTAAAAGCAATGACATGGTCACAATTACTTATGACAAGCCACACTACGTACCAGTCTCAAAGACCCAATTTGACAACATCACGATCGAAGTAAAATCGGATCAGAATATCAACGTACCCTTCCGCTTCAGTAAAGTTATTGTCAAACTACATTTTCGACCCCTGAAACAGTTTGTACATTATTAAAATGGCTACCTCGAGGGGTTATGTAGATCCTAGCGCCTATGTGGATTATTACAAGATGCAAGCCGGGAACGGCTTGCCCGGTTTTGTAGGAGCCCCCACAATGTATGGCGCCGGTCTAGGAGGACTCTTTCATGGTCTCTTTAGAATGGCCGTACCCCTGCTTAAGAGAGGCTTTGCTATAGCCAGACCCCACTTGAAATCAGCGGCTAAAAATATTGTTAGTGACGTGTTCACCAATGTTATGAACCGGGCAGCTAGCCATGAGCATCAGGAGGGTTCGGGTCTCATGGTAATGGCGAGGAGGGGGGGTAAAAGAAGAAACAGCATGTGTCCACCAGGGCGACGAAGATCCGTGGCTAACAAAAAACGAAGAATCTCTCATTCTCCAACATATCGTGGAAACACTCGGAGAAGGAAGCAGCACAAGAAAAAACCTGCAAAAAGAAAGTCTCAAAGAAAGAAAAATAGAGCCTCAGGATACATCTTTTAAACATGTCTTTTGTCAACAGTCTATCGGAAGAATGCGTCAAATCAGAACTGGATCTGTTTACAGTTCCATACACTCAAACGAGTATAGATAAGATCATATATGTAGAGATTCCCCCTCTTTCTGCAATTTCAGACACGGCCCCTCTGGAGTTTTTTATAGCTGGCAATGGCGAGGATTATATTGATTTGAATAACACATTTATTTTAATGAACTGTAAAGTGACTGATTAGGATGGCGATGCAATCGAGAAGACGGCCAACGCTGGGGTCATCAATTAATCAATTACCCGGTGGCCACCATGTTTTCACAGGTGGATGTGACCCTGGGAGATCGGCTCATTAGTCAAAGCAGCAATACTTACCCCTATAGAGTCATGATGGAGTGTATCCTTAATTATAGTGAGGAGACCCTAAGCAAACAGTTCAGCCCCGGCCTTCTCTTCAAAGACATCCCGGAAGCTATGGACGACAAGGATCCAGAGGGACTCAATAAGGGTTTGCAAAAAAGATCGGCCTCTTCAACAGAAGGGAGGACCTTTGAGCTAATGGGGCATATCCATGCAGACATATTTTTCCAAGAAAAACTCATGCTCAACGGGGTAGACATTAAAATTAAAATGATCCGTAGTAAAAGTGCTTTTTGTCTGATGACCCCTGATACGGAAAAATATAAACTGACCATATTATCGGCCTCGCTGTTTGTGAAATAAGTGTCCGTCTCCCCGGCGGTTAAACTAGGACACGCGCTGGCGTTAGTGACGGCAAACGCCAAGTACCCGATCGAAAGAGTCTATATGAAAGTCCACAGTATCCCCGCAGGGACACGGGTGATGAACCAGGAAAATCTGTTTCTAGGACAGCTCCCAAAACAGGTTATTATAGGTCTCGTGGATAATGATGCATTTACCGGGGTTTACAACAAGAACACCTTTAACTTTAAACATTATAACGCGGAATTTATAGCATTGTACGTCGATGGTGTGCAGGTTCCATCCAGACCTTTTCAACCTGACTTTGAAAACGGCAATGCGGTTCGTGAATATTACAGTCTAGTACTGGCTACGGGTCGCCATCTCAAGGATCAAACTCTGCTGATCGATCGCCGGGAATACTGCAGCGGTTACACCCTGTACGGTTTCAACCTGACCCCTGACGAAGAGTGTGGACAACATATTTCACTGATGAAGACGGGCAATATGCGTTTGGAGATGCGTTTCAAGCAGCCTCTACCACACACTGTAAATATGGTCGTGTATGCTGTGTTTGACAACATTATTGAGGTGAATCAGAGGAGAAACGTTCCGTATGATTATTATTAAAATGAACACCAGAGAGCTCAACCACATCATGAATGCCCTGGCCGGCTCACGGAAACTGTTTCAAGGAGTCAACGCCTGCGATCAGCTGCCTAAATTTAAGATCAAGAATTTACCTGCAATGTACATAATCAACACACACCCTAAAAATATGCCCGGAGAACATTGGCTGGCTATTTATCTAAGGGAGGACCATCGTGGTGAATTTTTTGATTCCTATGCAAACCCCCCGGATTTCAGACCTTTCCCTCGGAAGATCAATAACTTTCTGCTCAACAACTGTCAAGAAACCATTTACAGCGGTCGTCAAGTACAAAGTCTTCAGACCTTCACTTGTGGTCAGCACTGTGTGCACTAGCACGCATGCACCGCGGGTTGTTTCCGCCCGGTTTCGAACCAGGGACCTTTCGCGTGTGAGGCGAACGTGATAGCCACTACACTACGGAAACCGACCTGTCCTGGTGTTTCGAATGGCTCCCATCGAAGCCGGCTGGTAAAACGCGCACAGGCGTTTCCCGTGGGCCAGCCTGTGAGATAAAGGTTTCTACACTCACCTAAAGGATTATTAGGAACACCTGTTCAATAACCAACCAATCATATGGCAGTTGCTTCAATGCATTTAGGGGTGTGGTCCTGGTCAAGACAATCTCCTGAACTCCAAACTGAAAGTCTGAATGGGAAAGAAAGGTGATTTAAGCAATTTTGAGCGTGGCATGGTTGTTGGTGCCAGACGGGCTGGTCTGAGTATTTCACAATCTGCTCAGTTACTGGGATTTTCACGCACAACCATTTCTAGGGTTTACAAAGAATGGTGTGAAAAGGGAAAAACATCCAGTATGCGGCAGTCCTGTGGGCGAAAATGCCTTGTTGATGCTAGAGGTCAGAGGAGAATGGGCCGACTGATTCAAGCTGATAGAAGAGCAACTTTGACTGAAATAACCACTCGTTACAACCGAGGTATGCAGCAAAGCATTTGTGAAGCCACAACACGTACAACCTTGAGGCGGATGGGCTACAACAGCAGAAGACCCCACCGGGTACCACTCATCTCCACTACAAATAGGAAAAAGAGGCTACAATTTGCACAAACTCACCAAAATTGGACAGTTGTTGCCTGGTCTGATGAGTCTCGATTTCTGTTGAGACAGAATTTGACGTAAACAGAATGAGAACATGGATCCATCATGCCTTGTTACCACTGTGCAGGCTGGTGGTGGTGGTGTAATGGTGTGGGGGATGTTTTCTTGGCACACTTTAGGCTCCTTAGTGCCAATTGGGCATCGTTTAAATGCCACGGCCTACCTGAGCATTGTTTCTGACCATGTCCATCCCTTTATGACCACCATGTACCCATCCTCTGATGGCTACTTCCAGCAGGATAATGCACCATGTCACAAAGGTTGAATCATTTCAAATTGGTTTCTTGAACATGACAATGAGTTCACTGTACTAAACTGGCCCCCACAGTCACCAGATCTCAACCCAATAGAGCATCTTTGGGATGTGGTGGAACGGGAGCTTCGTGCCCTGGATGTGCATCCCACAAATCTCCATCAACTGCAAGATGCTATCCTATCAATTTGGGCCAACATTTCTAAAGAATGCTTTCAGCACCTTGTTGAATCAATGCCACGTAGAATTAAGTCAGTTCTGAAGGCGAAAGGGTGTCAAACATAGTATTAGTATGGTGTTCCTAATAATCCTTTAGGTGAGTGTATTTTCACTGACCTATTTTGCATTGCTCAAGGACACATCAGGACACTTTGGAAACTCTTTCAAAGGAAGAACGCCCTGAGCTATGACAAGACTTACACTTACCCCAACAAGGTGATGCTCAATGGCTTGTTCAAACAGCTGCTGCTCGTCTTGTGCCACCATCAGACAATCACAGAGCTATTGTGCCTTCTACACCTTACGGTAGCTTTACTTTAACAATAATAATGACGGCGACCACGACGACAAAAAGAAAAACAAGAACAACAACAACAACAACAAGAACAATAACATCATCATCAGATTTTAATTAAAAGTGGCTACACCAGCGTTTACAATTTCAACCTGTCGACGGACGGACGCTCTGAGTCCAACAATTTCGGGAACTCCAATGAAGAAAAGCCACCTACCGCCTCTGGGGAACCACGAGGGCAAGCAGGACGAAAAGGGCCGGCCCACAGCAGGCTCTTTCCGCCCGGTTTCAAACCGGGGACCTTTCGTGCGTTAGGCGAACGTGATAGCCACTACACTACGGAAACCAACCCGTCCTGGTGTTTCGAATAACTCCTATCGAAGCCGGCTGGTAAAACGCACACAGGCGTTTCCCGTGGGCCAGCCTGTGAGATAAAGGTTTCTATTTTCACTGACCTATTTTGCATTGCTCAAGGGCACATCAGGACACTTTGGAAACTCTTTCAAAGGAAGAACGCCCTGAGCAATGACAAGACTTACACTTACCCCAACAAGGTGATGCTCAATGGCTTGTTCAAACAGCTGCTGCTCGTCTTGTGCCACCATCAGACAATCACAGAGCTATTGTGCCTTCTGCACCTTACGGTAGCAACAAATCTAACTACTGCTTTACTTTAACATTAATAATGACGGCGACTACGACGACAACAAGAACAACAACAACAACAACAACATCAACAAGAACAACAACAACATCATCATCATCATCATCAGATTTTAATTAAAAGTGGCTACACCAGCGTTTACAATTTCAACCTGTCGACGGACGGACGCTCTGAGTGCACCGATTTCGGGATACTTCGGAAACTCTTTCAAAGGCAGGACGCCCTGCGATCAGACAGTGCCTGCACTTAGCCCAACAAGGTGATGCTGAATGGCTTGTTCAAACGGCTGGTGGTCTTCCGTCACCACCAGACTATCAGAGCTATTTTGCGCCTTCAACTACATAAGAGTAACAGCAATGTCACCGATCCTGCTACGGTCGTATTGCAACAGCAACGACATGTATCGATTTTAAAAGTGTCAGTTCCAGCGCCTCGCAAAGCTACCCTTCTGCGATCATTTGTTCTCAAGGTCAGGATTTCTTGCCACTCCGAGGAAGAGAAAACGACGGCCGGCCATGGGGCAGAGAGATGAGGACGGGTAACACGGCACTGGCACGCGTGCACCGCGGGTTGTTTCCGCCCAGTTTCGAACCAGGGACTTCTCGCGTGTGAGGCGAACATGATAGCCCCTACACTACAGAAACCAACCTGTCCTGGGGTTTCGATTGGCTCCCATCGAAGCAGGCTGGTAAAACGCGCACAGGCGTTTCCCGTGGGCCTGCCTGTGAGATAAAGGTTTCTATTTTCACTGACCTATATTGCATTGCTCAAGGGCACATCAGGACACTTTGGAAACTCTTTTAAAGGAAGAATGCCCTGAGCTATGACAAGACTTACACTTACCCCAACAAGGTGATGCTCAATGGCTTGTTCAAACAGCTGCTGCTCGTCTTGTGCCACCATCAGACAATCACAGAGCTATTGTGCCTTCTACACCTTACGGTAGCAACAAATCTAACTACTGCTTTACTTTAACAATAATAATGACGGCGACCACGATGACAACAAGAACAACAACAACAACATCATCATCATCATCATCATCAGATTTTAATTAAAAGTGGCTACACCGGCGTTTACAATTTCAACCTGTCGACGGACGGACGCTCTGAGAGCACCGATTTCGGGCACTCCAATGAAGAAAAGCTACCCACCGCCTCCGGGGAACCACGAGGGCAAACAGGACGAAAAGGGCCGGCCCACAGCAGGCTGTTTCCGCCCGGTTTCGAACCGGGGACCTTTCGCGTGTTAGGCGAACGTGATAACCGCTACACTACGGAAACTGACACCGCCACGTCTTGCTTCAAACGGTTACCGTTGAAGCCTGCTGGTAAAACGGGCTCAGGCATTTCAGGTCGGCTAGACTGTGAGATGGCGTCTGAAGTGCCGCGAAAGGATGCCATTTTCACAGACCTGTTTGGCATTGCTAAAGGGCACATCAGGACACTTCGGAAACTCTTTCAAAGGCAGGACGCCCTGCGCTCTGACAGTGCCTGCACTTAGCCCAACAAGGTGATGCTGAATGGCTTGTTCAAACGGCTGGTGGTCTTCCGTCACCACCAGACTATCAGAGCTATACTGCGCCTTCAACTACATAAGAGTAGATAGTAGGGTTTTTTGGGCGCGGCCTATTTTGTTATGACGTATGCCCTAAGCTTATTAATATTCCTACGTCATAATTGGGGGGCGTGATTTTAGGTAGAGTTATTTCCTTAATTATTCCTACGTCATATCCGTCAGAAAGTGTACACCCATAAAACCCTGAACATCAAGGCCACCCATAAATACCCCCACCCCTCTGAAGGCAACGCCCCGAAACTCTCCTCTCTATTTAAGAACCCGCGCTGCTTTTAGGCAATACCTCTTTAATTCTCAGCATCAGAAACATCCCGCTTCTTCAACATGTCCAGCGACATCAACATGAAACCCCGCAAGAAACAATCCCGGGCAAGGGTTCCTGTACTCACCAATTTGAAGATTGAACGCTCCTGGGTGTTGTTCTGGGGGGCTCGACGTGGTTACCGCTTTAAAAGGGATCCCAGCTATGTTGGAGTGGAGCTTTTTGCTTTGGGAGAGAAGGAGGGTACGTTGGAACCTTTTGAGACGGTAATTGAATACTCTTATGAGGACTGGTTGAAGGTGATGGCCTGGAGAGATCTGGGGCTTGTGGATAAGACTCTAGAAGGCTTGCAAGAGGGTCCAAGAGAATGCGAAATGGAGTCTCCGACTCAGGGTTTTGAAAGGTGTGAATGGGAAAGCTTGCAGAACTACGACAGACGACGTGTGGGGTTTTGGAGGGGGGTCTGACGGCTCAGGGGCTACTCTCTTCTAAGAGGGCGGTGTGTCGTGACGTAGTGAAGAGATAGGATAAAAGGTGCAACAATTCATTCATGGTTTAAAATTAAAGAGAATGTCTTACCCGAAAGCTGCGGACGTCGACAGGCTCTACAGGCCTCTTCAAACCCGGGATCACCCCTGGTTCTATTCCCCAGATTTTGTATACACTCTGGAACCCTTTGACTGTGGTTACTCTCCAAGACCTCAGACCCCGGTCCCTCAGGACGAAACAACATGCGGTGCGATGGATGTCCAAATGAGTCTCGGGGATCCCCAGCCTCTGGAGCTCATGGAGGGCCTTGATTTTGCCGAACTGTCTACCGTCTGTGCGTCTCAGGAGGGGGTCAGTCCAATGGATGGAGAAACACCCCACAAACCACCAGGCGACCCAATGAGCATCGGACTGTCCCGGGGGCGTGATGAAGACGCAGGATTTTTGCCCGGGGTATGTGACCAAGTAAGCAGAGTGGTTAAAAGCACCCTGGTGTATATTCTGAGTGCTCTCATCGACCGAGCTCTGAATGAAGTCTGTCGGGGGTGTGAAGTGAATCACCCCAGTCAGTTGAGACACAGTTGTTTGTTTGAACCAGACCGTTACTATTTCCTGTTCTATTTCAACGTGTTTTACAGAAGACTGAACAAACCGTGGCTGAAACCGGCACTAATCAAGGCGCTCTCTTACTCCCACATACATGTCACTGTGGGACAAGTCCAGAAAATCATAGATGAGATTTTGCTGGAGCTGAAAAAGGAGCCGTTTATAATAGAGAAACTTGGGCAGCTGCTCAATGACCTGGATGAGCCGAGTAGAAAAACCGCTGGCAAGCTAAAAGCTTATTTCTTCCGTAAAGAAGTTAAAGCTGGGGGCAGCGACGAAGAATTCGACATCTACGCCACTGATTCAGACTCTGACCTGAACTAAGGGACTTTGAACATGGGGAATGTTCTGGACTGCTTCTGCAACTGGTTCTGTCATCAACACTCAGCAGCTAACCTGAGAGCGCTATTACACCATGTGCTTGACAGAAAAGTAGCCAACGCGAGCCTTTTCTCTACAGATTTAACCATCGATGAGGATCAACTTTCAAACCTGGAAAAGTGAATGGCTGCTGTAACAAAGACCGGGGGGTACGAACACTGGGATGAAGGGCTCAAGGGGGCCAAGAATGATATTAGGCCATTTCATCAACATCTGTATGACCTTTTACTGAGCATGTTTAATACACCTCTGTTTACTTTTAAAATAGGTCATATTGTTGTTTTATTTACATATGTAACTGAGGTGTGTGCCTACAAGATAAAGAAACAGGTATATTTGTTGATATAGATCAAGTAACCAATCATCTGATTTATTTTTGTCTGGACCGTAGAAAAAATTGTTGTGTATGTTATACTTTTCTCAAATGTCTAAAAAGTGGTATCTGCTCTCCTGAAGTTGAATAAAAAACCTTGTATAAAAACTTTGCGCATAGTGTGGGTCTGTGTGGTTATTTGACAGAATGACTCGGCAAGCTCCCCAAATGCAGGAACTATACTACAACCCAGCCAAGATTGGGGGTTTGGCGGGTAAGAAGGGTTTTCAAAGAGGACTCGCTGAGGCCGGAGTGAAGGTTAATGATGTGGTTGTTTCAGAATGGTTACGAGAACAAGACGCCTATACCTTACATAAACCTCTCAGGATTAACTTTAAAAGAAACCGCGTATATGCAACTGACATAGATTCACAATGGCAAATGGATCTAGTCGATATGTCAAATTTATCAAAACATAACAATGGTCACAAATTGATGTTGATGTGTATCGATGTGTTATCAAAATATGCCTGGGCTCGCATTCTACATAATAAAACAGGTCGGGCGGTGACAAGGGCCTTTGAGGATATATTGTCCCAGGGTCGATGTCCTAAAAAACTGCAGACTGATAAAGGAAAAGAGTTTCTCAACAGAGAATTTCAGAATCTACTGAAGAGACACAAAATACATCATTTCACCACCGGTAATGAGCTTAGGGCATCGGTAGTGGAGAGGTTTAACCGCACCATAAAGACCAAAATGTGGAGATATTTTACAGCGGTCAACACGTTCAAGTATTTTGATAAAGTTCAAGATTTTATCGATGCTTACAACCAAGGGTATCACACCAGTATTAAAATGAAGCCTTTAGATGTTGATCAAAGTAATTCTTTTAAGGTCTATAAAAAATTATACCGACCATTTATTAAGAAGGGAAAAACTACTTATTAGTTCAACATCGGTGATGTGGTTCGCGTTTCAAAGCTAAGGAGTACTTTTGCCAAAGGTTATGAAGAAACATTTTCTGACGAATATTTTACAGTTACCGAACAGTTGGCTAGAGACCCCCCCGTGTACCGGTTAAAAGACTATGACAGGGAGGATATAGAAGGAACGTTTTACGAAGCCGAGTTACAAAAAATTATTGTGGGTAAAGACAGTGTATACAGAGTTGAAAAGATATTAGCTGAAAAAACCCAGAACCGGAAAAAATATGTGTTGATGAAATGGCTTGGATGGCCTGAAAAGTTCAATAGTTGGGTCCCGGAACAACAGGTTTGCGATATTCAATCCTTATAACAACATGCCCGCGGGTGTGTTGGGGGCATTACTTTCGATTCTCAAGATGGAATCAGGAGGCTTCTACGTGACTCTACCCAGTAATGCCTCTCTCGATATATATCCTAAAAATGAAATATCCAGTTACACGGTACAATTTGGAAAATCTATAGATCTAAGGGGGTCGTGGGAAGTGGGGTTGGCGGAAATACAGTATCCTTACACTTGGGCTGTTTTACAAGATAAGGATGCCACCTTCGCCATTTTTGATGATGTTAAAAAGAGTCAATGGACATTCACGATACAAGGAGGTTATTATGACAATGTGGATAAAATATTAGATGAGATGCATAAACAGTTCTCAGAAGGCACCCCCAACATCAAGCTATATTACAACCCTATTAAAAACAGAGTGTACAAGGTGTCAAAACCAGGTATTAGCATTCAAACCAGCGGCCAACTGGGGCGTATATTTGGGTTCTATTCTGACACAGAGAGCAGGTTCTCAGAAGTGGTGGGGCGGCTTTTACACTCTTTATGTGTATACGGATATCATAACCCACCAGAGGGTCGGGGATAGTTATGTCCCCCTTTTGAGAAATGTACTTAATAAAGGTAAAAGCAATGACATGGTCACAATTACTTATGACAAACCACACTACGTACCAGTCTCAAAGACCCACTTTGACAACATCACGATCGAAGTAAAATCGGATCAGAATATCAACGTACCCTTCCGCTTCGTTAAAGTTAATGTCAAACTACATTTTCGACCCCTGAAACAGTTTGTACATTATTAAAATGGCTACCTCGAGGGGTTATGTAGATCCTAGCGCCTATGTGGATTATTACAAGATGCAAGATGGAACGGCTTGCCCGGTATTGTAGGAGCCCCCACAATGTATGGCGCCGGTCTAGGAGGACTCTTTCGTGGTCTCTTTAGAATGGCCATACCCCTGCTTAAGAGAGGCTTTGCTATAGCCAGACCCCACTTGAAATCAGCGGCTAAAAATATTGTTAGTGACGTGTTCACCAATGTTATGAACCGGGCAGCTAGCCATGAGCATCAGGAGGGTTCGGGTCTCATGGTAATGGCGAGGAGGGGGGTAAAAGAAGAAACAGCATGTGTCCACCAGGGGGCGACAAAGATCCGTGGCTAACAAAAAACGAAGAATCTCTCATTCTCCAACATATCGTGGAAACACTCGGAGAAGGAAGCAGCACAAGAAAAAACCTGCAAAAAGAAAGTCTCAAAGAAAGAAAAATAGAGCCTCAGGATACATCTTTTAAACATGTCTTTTGTCCACAGTCTATCGGAAGAATGCGTCAAATCAGAACTGGATCTGTTTACAGTTCCATACACTCAAACGAGTATAGATAAGATCATATATGTAGAGATTCCCCCTCTTTCTGCAATTTCAGACACGGCCCCTCTGGAGTTTTTTATAGCTGGCAATGGCGAGGATTATATTGATTTGAATAACACATTTATTTTAATGAACTGTAAAGTGACTGATGAGGATGGCGATGCAATCGAGAAGACGACCAACGCTGGGGTCATCAATTACCCGGTGGCCACCATGTTTTCACAGGTGGATGTGACCCTGGGAAATCGGCTCATTAGTCAAAGCAGCAATACTTACCCCTATAGAGCCATGATGGAGTGTATACTTAATTATAGTGAGGAGACCCTAAGCAAACAGTTCAACCCCGGCCTTTTCTTCAAAGACATCCCGGAAGCTATGGACGACAAGGATCCAGAGGGACTCAATAAGGGTTTGCAAAAAAGAACGGCCTTTTCAACAGAAGGGAGGACCTTTGAGCTAATGGGGCATATCCATGCAGACATATTTTTCCAAGAAAAACTCATGCTCAACGGGGTAGACATTAAAATTAAAATGATCCGTAGTAAAAGTGCTTTTTGTCTGATGACCCCTGATACTGAAAAATATAAACTGACCATATTATCGGCCTCGCTGTTTGTGAAAAAAGTGTCCGTCTCCCCGGCGGTTAAACTAGGACACGCGCAGGCGTTAATGACGGCAAACGCCAAGTACCCGATCGAAAGAGTCTATATGAAAGTCCACAGTATCCCCGCAGGGACACGGGTGATGAACCAGGAAAATCTGTTTCTAGGACAGCTCCCAAAACAGGTTATTATAGGTCTCGTGGATAATGATGCATTTACCGGGGTTTACAACAAGAACCCCTTTAACTTTAAACATTATAACGCGGAATTTATAGCGTTGTACGTCGATGGTGTGCAGGTTCCATCCAGACCTTTTCAACCTGACTTTGAAAACGGCAATGTGGTTCGTGAATATGACAGTGTAGTACTGGCTACGGGTCGCCATCTCAAGGATCAAACTCCCGGCTGATCGATCGCCGGGAATACTGCAGCGGTTACACCCTGTACGGTTTCAACCTGACCCCTGACGAAGAGTGTGGACAACATTTTTCACTGATGAAGACGGGCAATATGCGTTTGGAGATGCGTTTCAAGCAGCCTCTACCACGCACTGTAAATATGGTCGTGTATGCAGTGTTTGACAACATTATTGAGGTGAATCAGAGGAGAAACGTTATGTATGATTATTATTAAAATGAACACCAGAGAGCTCAACCACATCATGAATGCCCTGGCCAGCTCACGGAAACTGTTTCAAGGAGTCTACACCTGCGATCAGCTGCCTAAATTTAAGATCAAGAATTTACCTGCAATGTACATAATCAACACACACCCTAAAAATATGCCCGGAGAACATTGGCTGGCTATTTATCTAAGGGAGGACCACCGTGGTGAATTTTTTGATTCCTATGCAAACCCCCCGGATTTCAGACCTTTCCCTCGGAAGATCAATAACTTTCTGCTCAACAACTGTCAAGAAACCATTTACAGCGGTCGTCAAGTACAAAGTCTTCAGACCTTCACTTGTGGTCAACACTGTGTGTTTTTCTTATTTCATAGATCTAAAGGAAGGTCATACCCCGATATTATGGCCTTGTACAGTGAGGATTTAGGCCAAAATTATAAAAAAGTGGCAGAGTTTGTCAGGACACTGTGGACCCCCCCTTATAACACAATGACTTACGACCCTAGCCAGCCGTGTATACAGATGGGGTGTTCTTGTGAGGATTTTAAAAGATGTCATGCGTGTTAAGGTGAAAAAATAATGAAAACAGCCTTTGAATCATTAGTTTTGTTTTTATTCAACACAATTCTTATACAAAGCAGGGGTTATGGTATAAATAAATGTACAACATTTGAAAAATAAAAAATAAAAATAAAAAATTGTTTGTCGGGTCATTATTTACAGGGGAGACAAATAAAAACATGAGATTAATAAGCTTCCCAACAATGGATAGATCCTGAGGATGGTCGCTCAGCACGGTCAGAGTAATGAGATATCGGAGTCAGATCAGGCTCCACCTCTTTACACAGACGGATTTTTTGTCGCGTTTCCTGGTTAGGAACTGTTGATTGGGGCATGTTCAGACAGGCCATCGCCTGTAGGAAAGCATTCCAGCCTACAGGTCGGCGACTATCGGGTACCTTATTAGTGCTAGTGACACTCTTCAACAAATCGAACATGTGTGAACCTTTGATCAGTAGTCCTTTAAAAACAAATTCACCCTGTTCATTCCAAGCCGTTACCCGCGGTTTCTGAACCATTTTGTGCAGGATATATTGTGCATGTCTTTTGCTTCTGGCCGGCATGTTTCTCAAAACATCCGTTACAACATCTCCCTCTGAACTCTCTACAGGTTCGGTCACCGCAACATCTTTATCAACCGTTCCCCCCGCATCAGCCCCAGAACCATTTTCTTGAGAGGCCATGGTTAAAGTTAAAATGTTTTGATCTTTTTCACCCTGTCTAACCAGACGGAGGTAGCGCTGTAACGTGTTGGTATACAACTGGGCTTTGGAATACTGATTTAAATCGGCCCTGGCCTGTATAGCTTTCATTTCAGAGTCCAGGTTGTTTTCGGCCGTTTGTCTAATGGGCTCTGGCCCGACAACATTTTTTCTCAGTTTCTCAAGCTGCTCCTGAGGGATCAAAAACATTTTCTGAGCATATTCCATTATTAACCCACTCTGGAAGCTAGAAGACTGGTTAGGAAAGGCACGGCTATGCTCAACAGCGGTCCTATAAAACCCCCGGTTTGATTAATCTTCTTTCTTTTTCTTTTAATAGAATACTTCTTATTAGCGATGATCTTGATAACCGCTTTTTGTTTTTTGAGTTTAGAATGTTGAGAAGGGGTTAGGGGTATATTACCGCGTAAGATGTTAAAAGCTATTTCACACAGGGACTCGATCAAATCCGAGGGGGCCCCTGCCAGCACAGCTTTCCTATGGCGCGGGCTCCTCTCAAATAACATTTGCAAAAGCGGCAGATTTCTTTTAATCCGAACAGACATTCTTATTTATTTCCTTTTCTTTAGCACATAGACTGCCGGCCAATCGTGCGGGCACAAACCTGTTCTTAGGCGAAAGTCTTCTGGGGTTTGTGCATTTAATTCCGCAATCAAGTACCCGTAGGGTTTTTTGGTGGCATCCTCAAATGCCTCCAAAAAGAACTTGGTCTGGTTAGGGTACATTTGACGAGCCAAGACGGTGACCTGTAGTTTATCTCTGGGGTTTTTAAAAAGAATTATATAATTGGCATATAAATTAATAGTGCGGCTTTTTTTACCTTGAAAAAATAGATTTTGAACTAAATAAATAATACTTAAATTCCTATGATGAGTGTACTTTGTGAAAGCTTTTTCCACTTCACTGTTGTCACCGGCCTGCTCCATCAGGTCATCAAGGATCACTAGGTTAGTATTACCGGGCGGGAACAAGTCATCGCCACACAACGAGGCGGGGAGACCTTGCACAAATTTCAGATTATTTTTTTTCGAAGCCAAATCATCGTAGAGAGGTTGCCAGCAAGAGAAACACCACACTATGTTGTCAAGAGCTTGGGACACGGTTGCGTCCACATCTTCTATGATGTTCTTTATAAGATAGCTCTTCCCCGAATTGGAGGGACCGGCTATAATACAGGAGAAAGGGTGTTGAAGTCTGTTTTCAAAACCACCGCTAATATCCATAAGGCAGAGTGGTATAATCAGTCTTCAACACTCTTTTATTGTACACCACCCTGAACCGTTTGTTTAGTGATCTATTTTCCAACGTGTACCCCTTTTTATTGCGATAGATCTGATTTCCGGCTGTAATAATCTCACGAGGAGGCGCGTCTTTCTCGGTTACAAAACTTTCTACCAGGGTCGTCAGAGACTTGATGTTAATGAGCTTGTTGTTACAATGGTTCAGAGTGAAACCCTTAACTTTCATACAGGTCTTACCCGCAGCCGTTCTGTATGCGTAAGTCTTAGGACCCCCTGAAACAAACTCCACTATGTGGTCCTGAGGATCTAGTTCGCTCGTTAACTCCCCAAGGTAGTCCCCGAGGGGAGGGACCCAATCCCCTGGCCTGGTGACAAAGATTACAGAGTCAGTATCATGATAGAGCGTGCGTTCCTGCAACTGATCCATTAAGTTGTACAGTTCAAGCCGGGCGTAAGCCGAGGTAAAATCCGCTATGAAAACATTAACGTTCCCCTGTTTGGTGGGGAAATCTTTAGGGGCCCTCCACTGGACCTGTGCCACGTGGTCATTTAAGAATTGAAAGTGTGATACTGCATGTTGTTTGGAAAACATAAATTCTATGAACAGTTCAGGGGTTTTAATCAAGGTTGTGTTTAGACGGTAATTTCTTTCCCCAAACTTACCCCACAGACTGTTTAAAATCAGTTTGGACATTTGTCTCTTGGCGGGGTTTACAGTTATGTTCCCCGGCTCTAGACGGATCCCTTCCTTTTCAAAATATTGCTGAACGTATCGCTCTTTGGCCGCGGAGTCAACACACCATGAGGGATAGCCCGATGCCTCCTGTTTCCCTTTCAGATGGGTCATAATGTAATCAGCAAAAAGAGTATCAGTTTTTTCAGAAAAATGCCAAACCTCATACACCTTACCGACTCTGTAACCTTTCTCCACCGCCTTGTCAAGCTCAATGCTACACCAGACACCCGTCAGCGCTCTCTCTTCATCACTGTGCAGACAAGAGGTAGTTTGATTTTCAGTTTCCACACACGTTCTACACAGAGGGAACATCAATTTTCCTGAACACCTGTAAGGCAACACGGGTAAGAACAGCTCGCGAGGAGGGTACATGGTGACTTTGATCAAACTAAAGTAATGTCCGATTTCGAGAAAGTCACGATAAACAATGGTTGGACGCCCCACCGGGTACATTTTGGTCTTGTTGACATAAGGGTACAGACTGGTGAAATCATAGTAATCTACTCTCTCACCCTCCTTTACCTCATAATGTAAACAGAGGGCATTGGTACGACCCCCAAATAACGCATCCCGGGGCTCTAGACATTCAGGAAAGTCCAAGGTTTCCATAAACCATTGTACCCCCGCATCCTGTTGCTTCAGGGTCGTCCACTCGTGTTCCCAAATCACCAGCACGTTCAAACCATAGGTGTTTTTTAAAGTTTCAATTCGTTCCTGGAAATCATAGTAGATATCACCGCAGAGTTTTTGTGATTCGGGGTTAAAGGTGTTTGGGTCGAAGCACTGAGGACAGCCATGGTAAATACAACCAGCAAACTCATAAGCGGTACGCCGCCCGAACACGTCGCTAAAACCGTCTAAGTAGTAAGGCCCCATTTTGACTTCCCCTTGATTTAAAGCATGTCTGATGAATATGTTATCCCGGGCACTCAGGTATTCCAGCCACTGTATGGAGACAGTCGAAAAGTTATTTTGTCTAGCACGATAGTTGTCAGAAGTGGTGACCGCTATAGTGTTTCTCTGCAAGAAATTGGACCGATACATTTTCATGCAGAGAGACACTATGGTCACACTTTGCAAAGGGTCGAGACCCGATGTGTTGATAACCTCGGCGCAGAAACGCACACAGGCTTCTTTAAGGATCACCACATCATTTTTACAATAAGCGGCCATCTCTTCTCGGAAATCAAAAACACCTCACTTAACCGTATTGTACCATTTAAAGAATTCCTCCCTCTCATGAGACATCATAGTATCAACCCCATAATAAGAGGCGGGCGGGTAGGACCCTCGATAATTTTGAGTGTCCTTAGTATTAAAAAAATGGCAGAACCAACCTTTCTTCTGAGCCTCAAAACCCAGAGCCTTAGGCAAAGCGCTCAATTTCATGGGGAGGAAATTTAACGAGTCTATGTAACGTTAGTTGAAAGCTTCGTCGGTGAAACACATGATCTTGCTACCCTGAGCTATTATTTTTGGGGTCACCCCATTTTCCACCAGATACTTCATCAAAATGTAAGAATCATAACCCTTAGCATTGTGGGCAATAAATGTGTAATTGAGGTATTTTGGACCGCGATACCGCGTAAAGAAATCCCTGACACAACTCTCACCGCTAGCTGACCACTCACGATCCAACATGTCAATACAGTGTATATAATTAGCAACGTGGACCCCGTTTTCTTGCCGGCATTCAAAAGCAAAAAAGACATACCGGTTGTGCGGCGGCTCCTTTTTAACCGGCTGAATAAAGCACTGGTGTTCGGACCCCGAGGTTAAATCAGCATTACAGATCCTGCATCTCGGCTCCAGACATTTGTGTGGTTTAACCTCATGAAAATGGTACTGGAGGCAACACTGCGGGCAATATTTAGTTTGATCACAATAACTCAGTTTTTTAACCCCCTCAGCAGCGGCCCTCTGTACCTTATGCTCGGAAAAACAGAACGTTGAGAGACAAATCCTTAAGCAATCTTTACATTGGATGGTAGGGGCCAAACCCTTACGACATTGCGGATTGAAACAGACGTTACAGTAACCGTCACAGCGGTGCTTAAGCTTATCATTGAAGGCCTTATAACACCAATGACAAACATACGAACAACCCAAAAAAGCCGTCAAACTCTTTATTCCAAATTAATGTCTATCACCTAGGAAGAGAAACAGTGTCTGTGTATGGGTTTCAGGATGTGTCTGAAATTTAACAAATACTTCCTTTACCTCACAACGGTACCACACAACAATTTTTAAAGACAACAACTCCTCAAACTTGGTAATGTCTGAAAAGGCAACCATCTGTTGAGAGTTTAAGCCGGCCCTCTGATGAAGCATTAAAGCCTCTTGCAGAGCTTGGGGTTCAGGCATGTCGGGGGTGAGTAGTTTTATTAAACTGTAAGCAAAACAGAGCTTATTGTCCCCACTGGAACTCACCACTAATTGCCTGAGCTTGGTCCTAATTATGTCGTTCTTCAAGCATTTCGACAGTCTTCTAAGCGCCCCACCCTCAGGGTTACGAACCACATTCATTACCAGAGACAGACTTTCATCAGCTAAGATGGCTGCGTTACTTTGCAATAACGCTTCGATTTTAGCCAGACATCTAAATTATCTCCACTCAGCATTGCAGATAGGTTGCTAAACAAAGCATCCCCTCTGAGTTCTAACTGTACAACATCTCGAGGTCTGAACCTGTTCAAGCATTTTCTGCAAGGCCTCGTGTATGTTGACAAATATTTCTGCATAATTGTCACAATTTAAAAGTTCTGCAAAAGTAAAACGCTGAATCATTTCAAAATTGTTATAGGCCGGTCTATCTATAATCACGGGATCACTGGTACTCTTGGACACATCATCATTTTGAACCAAGCCTTCACCCCCTACATTCTCACAGAGCATGTCCTCCACAGCCTTATCAGTCTCAGAACCCTCCACATTCCGAACACCCCCACTGCTGACATCTACAAAACCCCCTTTTTGAGGAGGCTCATTTAAAGCCTGTAAAAGTCCTTCAAAGATATCCAACCGGTTAATGTCAAGACCCTCCTCTATAGTGATGGCTGCTTCTGCCGCCATCCTGTGTTCTAATTGTCTCAAATCATTTATAATAGGGGCAGAATTTGGTCGGGGTAGCTCCTCCAAAGCCTCCACCATTTCAAACAAATCGGGGTGAACTAGGGGGTGAACCTCTATAAGCGCTACCGGTGGGAGGTGGTTATTTAGATCATTGACCATCTGTAACAGGTCGGGGTTCACCGGTAAGTGTGTTAATTCACATTCTATCGGTGGTAATTGGGGGTTATTTAAATCATTTATCATTTGTAATAGTTCCAGGTTCATTGGGACATCAGAGGAGTTCACAACAGGGCCGGGGATGTTCTCTCGGGAAGGTCTTTTTGGGGCCCTAGCTTGTTCATAATCCTTTAGTTTGTGAGTTCTTTTACCAAGTCAGGACATTTTTTAATTTATTTTTTATTTTTCCAACAACCCACAATAGTAAGGCGTTTTGTGTCTATTAAAACATTAAATACGGTACAATTCGTTAGTAAGGGTATTAATAAGGGTGTTTTGGCTCTCTATCACCAGGTTTTGCCCCAGTAACACAAGTCTTTGATTTTGTAACAAAGTATGTAGCAACTCATGCCGACCTTCAGGAAGTAGCTCCGGGGGCTGGTGGCCTGGCTCAGCTTCAAAGGATGGTCGCTCCGGTAAATCTCGGTCGAAGGAGGCAGGGAGCGAGCGTATACTCATGGACGGAGACCAAGAAGGCCTTTGCGGTGACACCCTGGCCAAGCGCGGGGTACTGTTCCGCGTTTCTGTAGCCAAGAAACGGGTCTGGGGGGACGATGTTGAAACCAGGCCGTCGTTGGGTGGTGTGTCAGCCCTGACTGACGGCGACCCCTGAGGTTGTTGGATGCCTGTATTTGTTCCGCCCGACAATGCGGCGGGCTGAATCTGGGGTGTTGAATTACCCCCAGAAGGCTGTGGCCTGAGTAGATGTTGGGGGGTCTCCAAGACCACCGTGGGGGATCCTCTCGGTGATCTCACCGGGGAAGATGTTTGATCCCACTTAGACGGGGTAATTGTCCTCAATAGCTCATCCACAGAATGACTATCCCAAGAGTCTTGGGAAGAATAAAAATATACATTACATTTACATCTTTAAACGGCGACAGAAATCAAACTTAAAACAACATGTCCAGGACATTCAAAACCTTTAGCTTTTTTAGACCTTTGAAAATAGCCTTAGACATTCACTACAACACCTTATTATTTACAGACAATATATTTATTAGGACTTGATAATAAATGTAAAAGAGAGAAGCCGCTGTAAATAAACTGTTTCTTAAATGTTTCTTTAAAAACTGTAATATTGTTAATAAAACACACACACACACAACAACATTTCATTTTTAAACGAACCTTCCAAGTGTAAACGCTTCCTGATCCCGGGACTTCCTGTTTCACAAACGTTTTCACGATCTGTTTAAATATTAAATACAATGAACACCTTCAAGCCTTTTCCTACAACCACTTTAAAACAGAAGTATAATAGCGGGAGATAAGCCAAACAACTTACTAAACCCTTTCAGACGGCTTTACTTCCTAACCAGATGGTACGGCAATCGGTCATTTCTAAACACGTTCCCCAGAAACAAGCCTAGACCTGTCCGGACTTCTAAAGATCTTTCCCAGAAGCCCCCGCCCTACAGGAAACGGTCACCCATGGCTTAAATATTAGCCCTCAACGGGCAAACAAAGCCCTTTTAAAAACATTAAAGTTTGAAAGATCTTACTTACCTCCACAGAATAATCGTTTCTTATGTTTTTCGGCTGGTTTAGCTTTTTGCACCGCTGTGAAGGTAAGAGACATGTTTAACCTTTAACCACACCGCTTTATAAAAAGCTTTAACCTCTTACAGGCTGCAGATATATACTCACAGCTATCAGATACCGGGGCTGACGGCCTTTCAGATTCTTGAAAGGTGACTGTTCTCGTAGGTAAAACGAAACAAGCCCTCGATGTGGAAGGCCTTTCGTTGTCTCGAACCACGTTTCTTAATACTGTTAGACAGGATAATTTTTTTAAATTAACAAAACTGGACTCAAACATCTTACAGAAACGTTATACAAACAAACAGGGGTTTAGTTCTTACCCGGTCGGCAGACAGCCTGTCTAGGGACAACCACTTCTCTTGGTCGATCCTCGGAGACATTAATCACAGGCCTTTCGATAGTATCTGTGTAATTAAAGAGACCGGCATTAATATATATTAAAACGTTTTCATAACTCTAATGAGCCTCTTCAAAACCACACACACCCATACATAAGAACCCATGAGCGCAAACACAAAAATCTTACCGTCGTTGTTCCAGATTATCTCCTCAGCGTTGGGAAATAACTGCTGTTGACTGGCTGAAAAATAATTTTACAGAACTTAAAACAGATGTTATAGCCTTATTTACAATACATGCACACAACACGCTCTGAGTCAATGAAAATAATCTGAAGACTTGCCTAAAAACTCGTTTAAATCGAAGTCGCTGATGTTGTTTCCGGACATTGTTGATCTTTAGTCTTAAATCGAAAGGTCAGTATGAGTCTGTCGAGCTGAAGACCAGACCTTCATACTTATACTGATGGCCACATGCCGGATCTGCTTGTAAGGCATTGTTCTGGTCTGGCCTTTGTGCCGCCCTGTTACCAATTAACATATCAAAACCAACCAATAAAATGACACTGCATCAAATTTCAAATAGAAACCAAGATGGAGACGATCTCTCTCCTCTCTACTCTAAACTTTTATTAGAACCTTTTGGTCTCTCAAAAAAACATTTTTAAGCATCAAGACCTATAGTCAACAACCACTAAGAATATTTCAGGCCTTTATAAGCGCTAAAAAACAACCTGAGCCAAGAAAATAACTATAAAGATCTAAAATAACTAGCGCTTTTACAGTGATTTTTTTTTTTTTTAATAGCGATGCTTTGTTTGGTAATAAACAAGTCACAAACTACTCAGAACAGCGTTTATCCCCGCAAAAGAGATATTTGGGTTTATTTTACAAAGCTTATAAATTATATAGGTTAAAAGTATTCTGAATGTTTTGATACCACACGCCATACCTACTGTTGTCTGAGCCCACACCCGCCCCCCATGGTGTGAGTGATTTAGCCTTGAGTGTTGTGATCTATTTAGCATTGAGTGATCAGTTGTTTTTATTTTTTAAACGATTCCTTATCATCAGGGATTGAGACTGCTAAAATACCTTAAAAGCATATCCTTATCTTAAGTCTAACTCTTTTGAGCTTTAAGACCCTAGAATGTATTTAAGTAAAACGACTGAACACATTATGTGAGAGATAAAATATAACCACAGCTTTTTTTTTTTTTTTTTTACAAACACAATTAACCTATACACACAAACACCCACACACACACCCTCTTTTTTAATTTTATTTTTAATTAAATTTGAGGGGAGAGACAGAGCCAGATACAGTGTGGATAACATAAGTACCCTATGCAAAACAGGCATTGTTAGGACCTGGGATCATAACAGACAACAGAACTTGTTGATCTTATAAAATGATTGGGCGAGAGAGAGAGAGAGACAGACAGAGACAGTGTGAATATGATAAACGCACTATTCAAAACTGGCATTGTTAAGACCTGGGACCATTACAGACAACAGAACTTGTTGATCTTATAACGGTTTAGATTTACTAAACCATTACATGTATATTTAAAAAAGACCCCCAACCACTACAGGAAGAGCCGACCCATTCACACTCTACAGTTGACCAACAAGAACAACAAGAACAACAGGTTATGGGCGGCCTTGTTGTTCAGGGTTTTATGGGTGTACACTTTCTGACGGATATGACGTAGGAATAATTAAGGAAATAACTCTACCTAGAATCACGCCCCCCAATTATGACGTAGGAATATTAATAAGCTTAGGGCATACGTCATAACAAAATAGGCCGCACCCAAAAAAACCAACTATCTACTCATAAGAGTAACAGCAATGTCGCCGATCCTGCTACGGTCGTATTGTCACAGCAACAACATGTATCGATTTTAAAAGTGTCAGTTCCTGCGCCTCGCAAAGCTACCCTTCTGCGATCGTTTGTTCTCAAGGTCAGGATTTCTTGCCACTCCGAGGAAGAGAAAACGACGGCCGGCCATGGGGCAGAGAGATGAGGACGGGTAACACGGCACTGGCACGCGTGCACCGTGGGTTGTTTCCGCCCGGTTTTGAACCGGGGACCTTTCGCGTGTGAGGCAAACATCATAGCCACTACACTACGGAAACCAACCCGTCCTGGTGTTTCGAATGGCTCCCATCGAATCCGGCTGGTAAAACGCACACAGGCGTTTCCCGTGGGCCAGCCTGTGAGATAAAGGTTTCTATTTTCACTGACCTATTTTGCATTGCTCAAGGGCACATCAGGACACTTTGGAAACTCTTTCAAAGGAAGAACGCCCTGAGCTATGACAAGACTTACACTTACCCCAACAAGGTGATGCTCAATGGCTTGTTCAAACAGCTGCTGCTTGTCTTGTGCCACCATCAGACAATCACAGAGCTATTGTGCCTTCTACACCTTACGGTAGCTTTACTTTAACAATAATAATGACGGCGACCACGACGACAACAAGAACAACAACAACAACAATAACATCATCATCAGATTTTAATTAAAAGTGGCTACACCAGCGTTTACAATTTCAACCTGTCGACGGACGGACGCTCTGAGTCCACCAATTTCGGGAACTCCAATGAAGAAAAGCCACCTACCGCCTCCGGGGAACCACGAGGGTAAGCAGGACGAAAAGGGCCGGCCCACAGCAGGCTCTTTCCGCCCGGTTTCAAACCGGGGATCTTTCGTGCGTTAGGCGAACGTGATAACCGCTACACTTCGGAAACTGACACCGTCACCTCTTGCTTAGAACGGTTACCGTTGGAGACTGCTGGTAAAACCGACCCGTCCTGGCGTTTCGAATGGCTCCCATCGAAGCAGGCTGGTAAAACGCGCACAGGCGTTTCCCGTGGGCCAGCCTGTGAGATAAAGGTTTCTAATTTCACTGACCTATTTTGCATTGCTCAAGGGCAAGAGGATCCAGAAAAACAGGTTACTGAAATGATGTTTGACGCCGTGGACTGGCCGTTCTTGAAAGAGGTCATAAACTGTATAAATGATGGTTTTGACATCTTGACCAAATGTTCGCAACTGGATTTGGTTAGAAGGAGAATATGCTGGATTATGGATTATATATCCCCCTTGAATGACGACGACGATGATAAAACAGACGACGTGTGGGGTTTTGGAGGGGGGTCTGACGGCTCAGGGGCTACTCTCTTCTAAGAGGGCGGTGTGTCATGACGTAGTGAAGAGATAGGATAAAAGGTGCAACAATTCATTCATGGTTTAAAATTAAAGAGAATGTCTTACCCGAAAGCTGCGGACGTCGACAGGCTCTACAGGCCTCTTCAAACCCGGGATCACCCCTGGTTCTATTCCCCAGATTTTGTATACACTCTGGAACCCTTTGACTGCGGTTACTCTCCAAGACCTCAGACCCCGGTCCCTCAGGACGAAACAACATGCGGTGCGATGGATGTCCAAATGAGTCTCGGGGATCCCCAGCCTCTGGAGCTCATGGAGGGCCTCGATTTTGCCGAACTGTCTACCGTCTGTGCGTCTCAGGAGGGGGTCAGTCCAATGGATGTAGAAACACCCCACAAACCACCAGGCGAACCAATGAGCATCGGACAGTCCCGGGGGCGTGATGAAGACGAAGGATTTATGCCCGGGGTATGTGACCAAGTAAGCAGAGTGGTTAAAAGCACCCTGGTGTATATTCTGAGTGCTCTCATCGACCGAGCTCTGAAAGAAGTCTGTCGGGGGTGTGAAGTGAATCACCCCAGTCAGTTGAGACACAGTTGTTTGTTTGAACCAGACCGTTACTATTTCCTGTTCTATTTCAACGTGTTTTACAGAAGACTGAACAAACCGTGGCTGAAACCGGCACTAATCAAGGCGCTGTCTTACTCCCACATACATGTCACTGCGGGACAAGTCCAGAAAATCATAGATGAGATTTTGCTGGAGCTGAAAAAGGAGCCGTTTATAATAGAGAAACTTGGGCAGCTGCTCAATGACCTGGATGAGCCGAGTAGAAAAACCGCTGGCAAGCTAAAAGCTTATTTCTTCCGTAAAGAAGTTAAAGCTGGGGACAGCGACGAAGAATTCGACATCTACGCCACTGATTCAGACTCTGACCTGAACTAAGGGACTTTGAACATGGGGAATGTTCTGGACTGCTTCTGCAACTGGTTCTGTCATCAACACTCTGCAGCTAACCTGAGAGCGCTATTACACCATGTGCTTGACAGAAAAGTAGCCAACGCGAGCCTTTTCTCTACAGATTTAACCATCGATGAGGATCAACTTTCAAACCTGGAAAAGTTAATGGCTGCTGTAACAAAGATCGGGGGGTACGAACACTGGGATGAAGCGCTCAAGGGGGCCAAGAATGATATTAGGCCATTTCATCAACATCTGTATGACCTTTTACTGAGCATGTTTAATACACCTCTGTTTAATTTTAAAATAGGTCATATTGTTGTTTATTTACATATGTAACTGAGGTGTGTGCCTACAAGATAAAGAAACAGGTATATTTGTTGATATAGATCAAGTAACCAATCATCTGATTTCTTTTTGTCTGGACCGTAGAAAAAATTGTTGTGTATGTTATACTTTTCTCAAATGTCTAAAAAGGGGTATCTGCTCTCCTGAAGTTGAATAAAAAACCTTGTAAAAAACTTTGCGCATAGTGTGGGTCTGTGTGGTTATTTGACAGAATGACTCGGCAAGCTCCCCAAATGCAGGAACTATACTACAACCCAGCCAAGATTGGGGGTTTGGCGGGTAAGAAGGGTTTTCAAAGAGGACTCGCTGAGGCCGGAGTGAAGGTTAATGATGTGGTTGTTTCAGAATGGTTACGGGAACAAGACGCCTATACCTTACATAAACCTCTCAGGATTAACTTTAAAAGAAACCGCGTATATGCAACTGACATAGACTCACAATGGCAAATGGATCTAGTCGATATGTCAAATTTATCAAAACATAACAATGGTCACAAATTGATGTTGATGTGTATCGATGTTTAATCAAAATATGCCTGGGCTCGAATTCTACATAATAAAACAGGTTGAGCGGTGACGAGGGTCTTTGAGGATATATTGTCCCAGGGTCGATGTCCTAAAAAACTGCAGACTGATTAAGGAAAAGAGTTTCTCAACAGAGAATTTCAGAATCTACTGAAGAGACACAAAATACATCATTTCACCACCGGAAATGAGCTTAAAGCATCGGTAGTGGAGAGGTTTAACCGCACCATAAAGACCAAAATGTGGAGATATTTTACAGCGGTCAACACGTTCAAGTATTTTGATAAAGTTCAGGATTTTATTGATGCTTACAACCAAGGGTATCACACCAGTATTAAAATGAAGTCTATAGATGTTGATCAAAGTAATTCTTTTCAGGTCTATACAAAATTATACGGACCATTTATTAAGAAGGGAAAAACTACTTATAAGTTCAACATCGGTGATGTGGTTCGCGTTTCAAAGCTAAGGAGTACTTTTGCCAAAGGTTATGAACAAACATTTTCTGACGAATATTTTACAGTTACCGAACAGTTGGCTAGAGCCCCCCCCGTGTACCGGTTAAAAGACTATGACGGGGAGGATATAGAAGGAACGTTTTACGAAGCCGAGTTACAAAAAATTATTGTGGGTAAAGACAGTGTATACAGAGTTGAAAAGATATTAGCTGAAAAAACCCAGAACCGGAAAAAATATGTGTTGGTGAAATGGCTTGGATGGCCTGAAAAGTTCAATAGTTGGGTCCCGGAACAACAGGTTTGCGATATTCAATCCTTATAACAACATGCCCGCGGGTGTGTTGGGGGCATTACTCTCGATACTCAAGATGGAATCAGGAGGCTTCTACGTGACTCTACCCAGTAACGCCTCTCTCGATATATACCCTAAAAATGAAATATCCAGTTACACGGTACAATTTGGAAAATCTATAGATCTAAGAGGGTCGTGGGAAGTGGGGTTGGCGGAAATACAGTATCCTTACACTTGGGCTGTTTTACAAGATAAGGATGCCACCTTCGCCATTTTTGATGATGTTAAAAAGAGTCAATGGACATTCACGATACAAGGAGGTTATTATGACAATGTGGATAAAATATTAGATGAGATGCATAAACAGTTCTCAGAAGGCACCCCCAACATCAAGCTATATTACAACCCTATTAAAAACAGAGTGTACAAGGTGTCAAAACCAGGTATTAGCATTCAAACCAGCGGCCAACTGGGGCGTATATTAGGGTTCTATTCTGACACAGAGAGCAGGTTCTCAGAAGTGGTGGGGCGGCTTTTACACTCTTTATGTGTATACGGATATCATAACCCACCAGAGGGTCGGGGATAGTTATGTCCCCCTTTTGAGAAATGTACTTATTAAAGGTAAAAGCAATGACATGGTCACAATTACTTATGACAAGCCACACTACGTACCAGTCTCAAAGACCCACTTTGACAACATCACGATCGAAGTCAAATCGGATCAGAATATCAACGTACCCTTCCGCTTCGGTAAAGTTAAGTTGTCAAACTACATTTTCGACCCCTGAAACAGTGTGTACATTATTAAAATGGCTACCTCGAGGGGTTATGTAGATCCTAGCGCCAATGTGGATTATTACAAGATGCAAGATGGAACGGCTTGCCCGGTTTTGTAGGAGCCCCCACAATGTATGGCGCCGGTCTAGGAGGACTCTTTCGTGGTCTCTTTAGAATGGCCGTACCCCTGCTTAAGAGAGGCTTTGCTATAGCCAGACCCCACTTGAAATCAGCGGCTAAAAATATTGTTAGTGACGTGTTCACCAATGTTATGAACCGGGCAGCTAGCCATGAGCATCAGGAGGGTTCGGGTCTCATGGTAATGGCGAGGAGGGGGGGTAAAAGAAGAAACAGCATGTGTCCACCAGGGCGACGATGATCCGTGGCTAACAGAAAACGAAGAATCTCTCATTCTCCAACATATCGTGGAAACACTCGGAGAAGGAAGCAGCACAAGAAAAAACCTGCAAAAAGAAAGTCTCAAAGAAAGAAAAATAGAGCCTCAGGATATATCTTTTAAACATGTCTTTTGTCCACAGTCTATTGGAAGAATGCGTCAAATCAGAACTGGATCTGTTTACAGTTCCATACACTCAAACGAGTATAGATAAGAGCATATATGTAGAGATTCCCCCTCTTTCTGCAATTTCAGACATGGCCCCTCTGGAGTTTTTTATAGCTGGCAATGGCGAGGATTATAATGATTTGAAAAACACATTTATTTTAATGAACTGTAAAGTGACTAATGAGGATGGCGATGCAATCGAGAAGACGGCCAACGCTGGGGTCATCAATTACCCGGTGGCCACCATGTTTTCACAGGTGGATGTGACCCTGGGAGATCGGCTCATTAGTCAAAGCAGCAATACTTACCCCTATAGAGCCATGATGGAGTGTAAACTTAATTATAGTGAGGAGACCCTAAGCAAACAGTTCAGCCCCGGCCTTTTCTTCAAAGACAACCCGGAAGCTATGGACGACAAGGATCCAGAGGGACTCAATAAGGGTTTGCAAAAAAGAACGGCCTCTTCAACAGAAGGGAGGACCTTTGAGCTAATGGGGCATATCAATGCAGACATATTTTTCCAAGAAAAACTCATGCTCAACGGGGTAGACATTAAAATTAAAATGATCCGTAGTAAAAGTGCTTTTTATCTGATGACCCCTGATACTGAAAAATATAAACTGACCATATTATCGGCCTCGCTGTTTGTGAAAAAAGTGTCCGTCTCCCCGGCGGTTAAACTAGGACACGCGCAGGCGTTAAGTACCCGATCGAAAGAGTCTATATGAAAGTCCACAGTATCCCTGCAGGGACACGGGTGATGAACCAGGAAAATCTGTTTCTAGGACAGCTCCCAAAACAGGTTATTATTGGTCTCGTGGATAATGATGCATTTACCGGGGTTTACAACAAGAACCTTTTTAACTTTTAACATTATAACGCGGAATTTATAGCGTTGTACGTCGATGGTGTGCAGGTTCCATCCAGACCTTTTCAACCTGACTTTGAAAACGGCAATGCGGTTCGTGAATATTACAGTGTAGTACTGGCTACGGGTCGCCATCTCAAGGATCAAACTCTGCTGATCGATCGCCGGGAATACTGCAGCGGTTACACCCTGTACGGTTTCAACCTGACCCCTGACGAAGAGTGTGGACAACATTTTTCACTGATGAAGACGGGCAATATGCGTTTGGAGATGCGTTTCAAGCAGCCTCTACCACGCACTGTAAATATGGTCGTGTATGCTGTGTTTGACAACATTATTGAGGTGAATCGGAGGAGAAACGTTCTGTATGATTATTATTAAAATGAACACCAGAGAGCTCAACCACATCATGAATGCCCTGGCCGGCTCACGGAAACTGTTTCAAGGAGTCTACGCCTGCGATCAGCTACCTAAATTTAAGATCAAGAATTTACCTGCAATGTACATAATCAACACACACCCTAAAAATATGCCCGGAGAACATTGGCTGGCTATTTATCTAAGGGAGGACCACCGTGGTGAATTTTTTGATTCCTATGGAAACCCCCCGGATTTCAGACCTTTCCCTCGGAAGATCAATAACTTTCTGCTCAACAACTGTCAAGAAACCATTTACAGCGGTCGTCAAGTACAAAGTCTTCAGACCTTCACTTGTGGTCAGCACTGTGTGTTTTTCTTATATCATAGATCTAAAGGAAGGTCATACCCCGATATTATGGCCTTGTACAGTGAGGATTTAGGCCAAAATGATAAAAAAGTGGCAGAGTTTGTCAGTACACTGTGGACCCCCCTTATAACACAATGACTTACGACCCTAGCCAGTCATGTATACAGATGGGGTGTTCTTGTGAGGATTTTAAAAGATGTCATGCGTGTTAAGGTGAAAAAATAATGAAAACAGCCTTTGAATCATTAGTTTTGTTTTTATTCAAAACAATTCTTATACAAAGCAGGGGTTATGTTATAAATAAATGTACAACATTTGAAAATAAAAAAAAATAAATAAAAAATTGTTTGTCGGGTCATTATTTACAGGGGAGACAAATAAAAACATGAGATTAATAAGCTTCCCAACGATGGATAGATCCTGAGGATGGTCGCTAAGCACGGTCAGAGTAATGAGATATCGGAGTCAGATCAGGCTACACCTCTTTACACAGATGGATTTTTTGTCGCGTTTCCTGGTTAGGAACTGTGGATTGGGGCATGTTCAGACAGGCCATCGCCTGTAGGAAAGCATTCCAGCCTACAGGTCGGCGACTCTCGGGTACCTTATTAGTGCTATTGACACTCTTCAACAAATCAAACATGTGTGAACCTTTGATCAGTTGTCCTTTAAAAACAAATTCACCCTGTTCATTCCAAGCCGTTACCCGCGGTTTCTGAACCATTTTGCGCAGGATATATTCTGCATGTCTCCTGCTTCTGGCCGGCATGTTTCTCAAAACATCCGTTACAACATCTCCCTCTGAACTCTCAACAGGTTCGGTCACCGCAACATCTTTATCAACCGTACCCCCCGCATCAGCCCCAGAACCATTTTCTTGAGAGGCCATGGTTAAAGTTAAAATGTTTTGATCTTTTTCACCCTGTCTAACCAGACGGAGGTAACGCTGTAACGTGTTGGTATACAACTGGGCTTTGGAATACTGATTTAAATCGGCCCTGGCCTGTATAGCTTTCATTTCAGAGTCCAGGTTGTTTTCGGCTGTTTGTCTAATGGGCTCTTGCCCGACAACATTTTTTCTCAGTTTCTCAAGCTGCTCCTGAGGGATCAAAAACATTTTCTGAGCATATTCCATTATTAACCCACTCTGGAAGCTAGAAGACTGGTTAGGAAAGGCACGGCTATGCTCAACAGCGGTCCTATAAAACCCCTGGTTTGATTAATCTTCTTTCTTTTTCTTTTAATAGAATACTTCTTATTAGCGATGATCTTGATAACCGCTTTTTGTTTTTTGAGTTTAGAATGTTAAGAAGGGGTTAGGGGTATATTACCGTGTAAGATGTTAAAAGCTATTTCACACATGGTCTCGATCAAATCCGAGGGGGCCCCTGCCAGCACAGCTTTCCTATGGCGCAGGCTCCCCTCAAATAACATTTGCAAAAGTGGCAGATTTCTTTTAATCCGAACAGACATTCTTATTTATTTCCTTTTCTTTAGCACATACACTGCCGGCCAATCGGGCGGGCACAAACCTGTTCTGAGGCGAAAGTCTTCTGGGGTTTGTGCTTTTAAGTCCGCAATCAAGTACCCGTAGGGTTTTTTGGTGGCATCCTCAAATGCCTCCAAAAAGAACTTGGTCTGGTTAGGGTACATTTGACGAGCCAAGACGGTGACCTGTAGTTTATCTCTGGGGTTTTTAAAAATAATTATATAATTGGCATTTAAATTAATAGTGCGGCTTTTTTTACCTTGAAAAAATAGATTTTGAACTAAATAAAGAATACTTAAATTCCTATGATGAGTGTACTTTGTGAAAGCTTTTTCCACTTCACTGTTGTCACCGGCCTGCTCCATCAGGTCATCAAGGATCACTAGGTTAGTTTGACCGGGCGGGAACAAGTCATCGTCTTACAACGAGGCGGGGAGACCTTGCACAAATTTCAGATTATTTTTTTTCGAAGCCAAATCATCGTAGAGAGGTTGCCAGCAAGAGTAACACCACACTATGTTGTCAAGAGCTTGGGACACGGTTGCGTCCACATCTTCTATGATGTTCCTTATAAGATAGCTCTTCCCCGAATTGGAGGGACCAGCTATAATACAGGAGAAAGGGTGTTGAAGTCTGTTATCAAAACCACCGCTAATATCCATAAGGCAGAGTGGTATAATCAGTCTTCAACACTCCTTTATTGTACACCACCCTGAACCGTTTGTTTAGTGATCTATTTTCCAACGTGTACTCCTTTTTATTGCGATAGATCTGATTTCCGGCTGTAATAATCTCACGAGGAGGCGCGTCTTTCTCGGTTACAAAACTTTCTACCAGGGTCGTCAGAGACTTGATGTTAATGAGCTTGTTGTTACAATGGTTCAGAGTGAAACCCTTAACTTTCATACAGGTCTTACCCGCAGCCGTTCTGTATGCGTCTTAGGACCCCCTGAAACAAACTCCACTATGTGGTCCTGAGGATCTAGTTCGCTCGTTAACTCCCCAAGGTAGTCCCCGAGGGGAGGGACCCAATCCCCTGGCCTGGTGACAAAGATTACAGAGTCAGAATCATGATAGAGTGTGCGTTCCTGCAACTGATCCATTAAGTTGTACAGTTCAAGCCGGGCGTAAGCCGTGGTAAAAACCGCTATGAAAACATTAACGTTCCCCTGTTTGGTGGGGAAATCTTTAGGGGCCCTCCACTGGACCTGTGCCACGTGGTCATTTAAGAATTGAAAGTGTGATACTGCATGTTGTTTGGAAAACATAAATTCTATAAACTGTTCAGGGGTTTTAATCAAGGTTGTGTTTAGACGGTAATTTCTTTCCCCAAACTTACCCCACAGACTGTTTAAAATCAGTTTGGACATTTGTCTCTTGGCGGGGTTTACAGTTATGTTCCTGCAACTTGGTGATGTCTGAAAAGGCAACCCTCTGTTGAGAGTTTAAGCCAGCCCTCTGATGAAGCGTTAAAGCCTCTTGCAGAGCTTGGGGTTCAGGCATGTCGGGGGTGAGTAGTTTTATTAAACTGTAAGCAAAACAGAGCTTATTGTCCCCACTGGAACTCACCACTAATTGCCTGAGCTTGGTCCTAATTATGTCGTTCTTCAAGCATTTCGACAGTCTTCTAAGCGCCCCACCCTCAGGGTTACGAACCACATTCATTACCAGAGACAGACTTTCATCAGCTAAGATGGCTGCGTTACTTTGCAATAACGCTTCGATTTTAGCCAGACATCTAAATTATCTCCACTCAGCATTACAGATAGGTTGCTAAACAAATCATCCCCTCTGAGTTCTAACTGTACAACATCTCGAGGTCTGACCCTTTCAGCAACCTGTTCAAGCATTTTCTGCAAAGCCTCGTGTATGTTGACAAATATTTCTGCATAATTGTCACAATTTAAAAGTTCTGCAAAATTAAAACACTGAATCATTTCAAAATTGTTATAGGCCGGTCTATCTATAATCACGGGATCACTGGTACTCTTGGACACATCATCATTTTGAACAAAGCCTTCACCCCCTACATTCTCACAGAGCATGTCCTCCACAGCCTTATCAGTCTCAGAACCCTCCACATTCCGAACACCCCCACTGCTGACATCTACAAAACCCCCTTTTTGAGGAGGCTCATTTAAAGCCTGTAAAAGTCCTTCAAAGATATCCAACCGGTTAATGTCAAGACCCTCCTCTATAGTGATGGCTGCTTCTGCCGCCATCCTGTGTTCTAATTGTTTCAAATCATTTATAATAGGGGCAGAATTTGGTCGGGGTAGCTCCTCCAAAGACTCCACCATTTCAAACAAATCGGGGTGAACTAGGGGGTGAACCTCTATAAGCGCTACCGGTGGGAGGTGGTTATTTAGATCATTGACCATCTGTAACAGGTCGGGGTTCACAGGTAAGTCTGTTAATTCACATTCTATCGGTGGTAATTGGGGGTTATTTAAATCATTTATCATTTGTAATAGTAATAGGTTCATTGGGACATCAGAGGAGTTCACAACAGGGCCGGGGATGTTCTCTCGGGAAGGTCTTTTTGGGGCCCTAGCTTGTTCATAATCCTTTAGTTTGTGAGTTCTTTTACCAAGTCAGGACATTTTTTAATTTATTTTTTATTTTTCCAACAACCCACAATAGTAAGGCGTTTTGTGTCTATTAAAACATTAAATACGGTACAATTCGTTAGTAAGGGTATTAATAAGGGTGTTTTGGCTCTCTATCACCAGGTTTTGCCCCACTAACACAAGTCTTTGATTTTGTAACAAAGTATGTAGCAACTCATGCCGACCTTCAGGAAGTAGCTCCGGGGGCTGGTGGCCTGGCTCAGCTTCAAAGGATGGTCGCTCCGGTAAATCTCGGTCGAAGGAGGCAGGGAGCGAGTGTATACTCATGGACGGAGACCAAGAAGGCCTTTGCGGTGACACCCTGGCCAAGCGCGGGGTTACTGTTTCGCGTTTCGGTAGCCAAGAAACGGGTCTGGGGGGACGATGTTGAAACTAGGCCGTCGTTGGGTGGTGTGTCAGCCCTGACTGACGGCGACCCCTGAGGTTGTTGGATGCCTGTATTTGTTCCGCCCGACAATGCGGCGGGCTGAATCTGGGGTGTTGAATTACCCCCAGAAGGCTGTGGCCTGAGTAGATGTTGGGGGGTCTCCAAGACCATCGTGGGGGATCCTCTCGGTGATCTCACCGGGAAAGATGTTTGATCCCACTTAGACGGGGTAATTGTCCTCAATAGCTCATTCACAGAATGACTATCCCAAGAGTCTTGGGAAGAATAAAAATATACATTACATTTACATCTTTAAACGGCGACAGAAATCAAACTTAAAACAACATGTCCAGGACATTCAAAACCTTTAGCTTTTTTAGACCTTTGAAAATAGCCTTAGACATTCACTACAACGCCTTATTATTTACAGACAATATATTTATTAGGACTTGATAATAAATTTAAAACAGAGAAGCCGCTGTAAATAAACTGTTTCTTAAATGTTTCTTTAAAAACTGTAATATTGTTAATAAAACACACACACACACAACAACATTTCATTTTTAAACGAACCTTCCAAGTGTAAACGCTTCCTGATCCCGGGACTTCCTGTTTCACAAACGTTTTCACGATCTGTTTAAATATTAAATACAATGAACACCTTCAAGCCTTTTCCTACAACCACTTTAAAACAGAAGTATAATAGCGGGAGATAAGCCAAACAACTTACTAAACCCTTTCGGACGGCTTTACTTCCTAACCAGACGGTACGGCAATCGGTCATTTCTAAACACGTTCCCCAGAAACAAGCCTAGACCTGTCCGGACTTCTAAAGATCTTTCCCAGAACCCCCCGCCCTACAGGAAACGGTCACCCATCGCTTAAATATTAGCCCTCAACGGGCAAACAAAGCCCTTTTAAAAACATTAAAGTTTGAAAGATCTTACTTACCTCCACAGAATAATCGTTTCTTATGTTTTTCGGCTGGTTTAGCTTTTTGCACCGCTGTGAAGGTAAGAGACATGTTTAACCTTTAACCACACCGCTTTATAAAAAGCTTTAACCTCTTACAGGCTGCAGATATATACTCACAGCTATCAGATACCGGGGCTGACGGCCTTTCAGATTCTTGAAAGGTTACGGTTCTCGAAGGTAAAACGAAACAAGCCCTCGATGTGGAAGGCCTTTCGTTGTCTCGAACCACGTTTCTTAATACTGTTAGACAGGATAATTTTTTAAAATTAACAAAACTGGACTCAAACATCTTACAGAAACGTTATACAAACAAACAGGGGTTTAGTTCTTACCCGGTCGGCAGACAGCCTGTCTAGGGACAACCACTTCTCTTGGTCGATCCTTGGAGACATTAATCACAGGCCTTTCGATAGTTTCTGTGTAATTAAAGAGACCGGCATTAATATATATTAAAACGTTTTCATAACTCTAATGAGCCGCTTCAAACCACACACACCCATGCATAAGAACCCATGAGCGCAAACACAAAAATCTTACCGTCGTTGTTCCAGATGATCTCCTCAGCGTTGGGAATTAACTCCTGTTGACTGGCTGAAAAATTATTTTACAGAACTTAAAACAGATGTTATAGCCTTATTTACAATACATGCACACAACACGCTCTGAGTCAATGAAAAGAATCTGAAGACTTGCCTAAAAACTCGTTTAAATCGAATCGCTGATGTTGTTTCCGGACATTGTTGATCTTTAGTCTTAAATCGAAAGGTCAGTATGAGTCTGTCGAGCTGAAGACCAGACCTTCATACTTATACTGATGGCCACATGCCGGATCTGCTTGTAAGGCATTGTTCTGGTCTGGCCTTTGTGCCGCCCTGTTACCAATTAACATATCAAAACCAACCAATAAAATGACACTGCATCAAATTTCAAATAGAAACCAAGATGGAGACGATCTCTCTCCTCTCTACTCTAAACTTTTATTAGAACCTTTTGGTCTCTCAAAAAAACATTTTTAAACATCAAGACCTATAGTCAACCACCACTAAGAATATTTCAGGCCTTTATAAGCACTAAAAAACAACCTGAGCCTAGAAAATAACTATAAAGATCAAAAATAACTAGCGCTTTTACAGTGATTTTTTTTTTTTTTTTATAGCGATGCTATGTTTGGTATTAAACAAGTCACAAACTACTCAGAACAGCGTTTATCCCCGCAAAAGATATATTTGGGTTTATTTTACAAAGCTTATAAATTATATAGGTTAAAAGTATTCTGAATGTTTTGATATCACACGCCATACCAACTGTTGTCTTCTACACCTTACGGTAGCAACAAATCTAACTACTGCTTTACTTTAACAATAATAATGACGGCGACCACGATGACAACAAGAACAACAACAACAAGAACAACAACAACAACATCATCATCATCATCATCATCAGATTTTAATTAAAAGTGGCTACACCAGCGTTTACAATTTCAACCTGTCGACGGACGGACGCTCTGAGTGCATCGATTGCGGGCACTCCAATGAAGAAAAGACACCCACCGCCTCCGGGGAACCACGAGGGCAAGAATGACGAAAAGGGCCAGCCCACAGTAGGCTGTTTCCGCCCGGTTTCGAACCGGGGACCTTTCGCGCGTTAGGCGAACGTGATAACCGCTACACTACGGAAACCGACACCGCTGCCTCTTGCTTCAAATGGTTACCGTTAAAGCCTGCTGGTAAAACGGGCTCAGGTGTTTCAGGTCGGCTAGGCTGTGAGATGGCGTCTGAAGTGCGGCGAAAGGATGCCATTTTCACTGACCTGTTTGGCATTGCTAAAGGGCACATCAGGACACTTTGGAAACTCTTTCAAAGGAAGAACGCCCTGAGCTATGACAAGACTTACACTTACCCCAACAAGGTGATGTTCAATGGCTTGTTCAAACAGCTGCTGCTCGTCTTGTGCCACCATCAGACAATCACAAAGCTATTGTGCCTTCTACACCTTACGGTAGCAACAAATCTAACTACTGCTTTACTTTAACAATAATAATGACGGCGACCACGACGACAACAAGAAAAACAAGAACAACAACAACAACAAGAACAAGAACAACAACATCATCATCATCATCATCATATTTCAATTAAAAGTGGCTACACCAGCGTTTACAATTTCAACCTGTCGACGGACGGACGCTCTGAGTGCACCGATTTCGGGACACTTAGGAAACTCTATCAAAGGCAGGTCGCCCTGCGCTCTGACAGTGCCTGCACTTAGCCCAACAAGGTGATGCTGAATGGCTTGTTCAAACGGCTGGAGGTCCTCCGTCACCACCAGACTATCAGAGCTATACTGCGCCTTCGACTACATAAGAGTAACAGCAATGTCGCTGATCCTGCTACGGTCGTATTGTAACAGCTACAACATGTATCGATTTTAAAAGTGTGAGTTCCAGCGCCTCGCAAAGCTACCCTTCTGCGATCGTTTGTTCTCAAGGTCAGGATTTCTTGCCACTCCGAGGAAGAGAAAACGACGGCCGGCCTTGGAGCAGAGAGATGGCGACGGGTAACATGGCACTGGCACGCGTGCACCGCGGGTTGTTTCCGCCCGGTTTCGAACCGGGGACCTTTCGCGTGTGAGGCAAACGTGATAGCCACTACACTACGGAAAACGACCCGTCCTGGCGTTTCGAATGCCTCCCATCGAAGCAGGCTGATAAAACGCGCACAGGCGTTTCCCGTGGGCCAGCCTGTGAGATAAAGGTTTCTATTTTCACTGACCTATTTTGCATTGCTAAAGGGCACATCAGGACACTTCGGAAACTCTTTCAAAGGCAGGACGCCCTGCGCTCTGACAGTGCCTGCACTTAACCCAACAAGGTGATGCTGAATGGCTTGTTCAAACGGCTGGTGGTCTTCCGTCTCCACCAGACTATGAGAGCTATACTGCGCCTTCAACTACATAAGAGTAGATAGTAGGGTTTTTTGGGCGCGGCCTATTTTGTTATGACGTATGCCCTAAGCTTATTAATATTCCTACGTCATAATTGGGGGGCGTGATTTTAGGTAGAGTTATTTCCTTAATTATTCCTACGTCATATCCGTCAGAAAGTGTGCACCCATAAAACCCTGAACAACAAGGCCACCCATAAATACCCCCACCCCTCTGAAGGCAACGCCCCGAAACTCTCCTCTCTATTTAAGAACCCGCGCTTCTTTTAGGCAATACCTCTTTAATTCTCAGCTTCTGAAACATCCCGCTTCTTCAACATGTCCAGCGACATCAACATGAAACCCCGCAAGAAACAATCCCGGGCAAGGGTTCCTGTACTCACCAATTTGAAGATTGAACGCTCCTGGGTGTTGTTCTGGGGGGCTCGACGGGGTTACCGCTTTAAAAGGGATCCCAGCTATGTTGGAGTGGAGCTTCTTGCTTTGGGAGAGAAGGAGGGTACGTTGGAACCTTTTGAGATGGTAATTGAATACTCTTATGAGGACTGGTTGAAGGTGATGGCCTGGAGAGATCTGGGGCTTGTGGATAAGACTCTAGAAGGCTTGCAAGAGGGTCCAAGAGAATGCGAAATGGAGTCTCCGACTCAGGGTTTTGAAAGGTGTGAATGGGAAAGCTTGCAGAACTACGACAGACGACGTGTGGGGTTTTGGAGGGGGGTCTGACGGCTCAGGGGCTACTCTCTTCTAAGAGGGCGGTGTGTCGTGACGTAGTGAAGAGATAGGATAAAAGGTGCAACAATTCATTCATGGTTTAAAATTAAAGAGAATGTCTTACCCGAAAGCTGCGGACGTCGACAGGCTCTACAGGCCTCTTCAAACCCGGGATCACCCCTGGTTCTATTCCCCAGATTTTGTATACACTCTGGAACCCTTTGACTGTGGTTACTCTCCAAGACCTCAGACCCCGGTCCCTCAGGACGAAACAACATGCGGTGCGATGGATGTCCAAATGAGTCTCGGGGATCCCCAGCCTCTGGAGCTCATGGAGGGCCTTGATTTTGCCGAACTGTCTACCGTCTGTGCGTCTCAGGAGGGGGTCAGTCCAATGGATGGAGAAACACCCCACAAACCACCAGGCGACCCAATGAGCATCGGACTGTCCCGGGGGCGTGATGAAGACGCAGGATTTTTGCCCGGGGTATGTGACCAAGTAAGCAGAGTGGTTAAAAGCACCCTGGTGTATATTCTGAGTGCTCTCATCGACCGAGCTCTGAAAGAAGTCTGTCGGGGGTGTGAAGTGAATCACCCCAGTCAGTTGAGACACAGTTGTTTGTTTGAACCAGACCGTTACTATTTCCTGTTCTATTTCAACGTGTTTTACAGAAGACTGAACAAACCGTGGCTGAAACCGGCACTAATCAAGGCGCTCTCTTACTCCCACATACATGTCACTGTGGGACAAGTCCAGAAAATCATAGATGAGATTTTGCTGGAGCTGAAAAAGGAGCCGTTTATAATAGAGAAACTTGGGCAGCTGTTCAATGACCTGGATGAGCCGAGTAGAAAAACCGCTGGCAAGCTAAAAGCTTATTTCTTCCGTAAAGAAGTTAAAGCTGGGGGCAGCGACGAAGAATTCGACATCTACGCCACTGATTCAGACTCTGACCTGAACTAAGGGACTTTGAACATGGGGAATGTTCTGGACTGCTTCTGCAACTGGTTCTGTCATCAACACTCAGCAGCTAACCTGAGAGCGCTATTACACCATGTGCTTGACAGAAAAGTAGCCAACGCGAGCCTTTTCTCTACAGATTTAACCATCGATGAGGATCAACTTTCAAACCTGGAAAAGTGAATGGCTGCTGTAACAAAGACCGGGGGGTACGAACACTGGGATGAAGGGCTCAAGGGGGCCAAGAATGATATTAGGCCATTTCATCAACATCTGTATGACCTTTTACTGAGCATGTTTAATACACCTCTGTTTACTTTTAAAATAGGTCATATTGTTGTTTTATTTACATATGTAACTGAGGTGTGTGCCTACAAGATAAAGAAACAGGTATATTTGTTGATATAGATCAAGTAACCAATCATCTGATTTATTTTTGTCTGGACCGTAGAAAAAATTGTTGTGTATGTTATACTTTTCTCAAATGTCTAAAAAGTGGTATCTGCTCTCCTGAAGTTGAATAAAAAACCTTGTATAAAAACTTTGCGCATAGTGTGGGTCTGTGTGGTTATTTGACAGAATGACTCGGCAAGCTCCCCAAATGCAGGAACTATACTACAACCCAGCCAAGATTGGGGGTTTGGCGGGTAAGAAGGGTTTTCAAAGAGGACTCGCTGAGGCCGGAGTGAAGGTTAATGATGTGGTTGTTTCAGAATGGTTACGGGAACAAGACGCCTATACCTTACATAAACCTCTCAGGATTAACTTTAAAAGAAACCGCGTATATGCAACTGACATAGATTCACAATGGCAAATGGATCTAGTCGATATGTCAAATTTATCAAAACATAACAATGGTCACAAATTGATGTTGATGTGTATCGATGTGTTATCAAAATATGCCTGGGCTCGCATTCTACATAATAAAACAGGTCGGGCGGTGACAAGGGCCTTTGAGGATATATTGTCCCAGGGTCGATGTCCTAAAAAACTGCAGACTGATAAAGGAAAAGAGTTTCTCAACAGAGAATTTCAGAATCTACTGAAGAGACACAAAATACATCATTTCACCACCGGTAATGAGCTTAGGGCATCGGTAGTGGAGAGGTTTAACCGCACCATAAAGACCAAAATGTGGAGATATTTTACAGCGGTCAACACGTTCAAGTATTTTGATAAAGTTCAAGATTTTATCGATGCTTACAACCAAGGGTATCACACCAGTATTAAAATGAAGCCTTTAGATGTTGATCAAAGCAATTCTTTTAAGGTCTATAAAAAATTATACCGACCATTTATTAAGAAGGGAAAAACTACTTATTAGTTCAACATCGGTGATGTGGTTCGCGTTTCAAAGCTAAGGAGTACTTTTGCCAAAGGTTATGAACAAACATTTTCTGACGAATATTTTACAGTTACCGAACAGTTGGGTAGAGACCCCCCCGTGTACCGGTTAAAAGACTATGACAGGGAGGATATAGAAGGAACGTTTTACGAAGCCGAGTTACAAAAAATTATTGTGGGTAAAGACAGTGTATACAGAGTTGAAAAGATATTAGCTGAAAAAACCCAGAACCGGAAAAAATATGTGTTGATGAAATGGCTTGGATGGCCTGAAAAGTTCAATAGTTGGGTCCCGGAACAACAGGTTTGCGATATTCAATCCTTATAACAACATGCCCGCGGGTGTGTTGGGGGCATTACTTTCGATTCTCAAGATGGAATCAGGAGGCTTCTACGTGACTCTACCCAGTAATGCCTCTCTCGATATATATCCTAAAAATGAAATATCCAGTTACACGGTACAATTTGGAAAATCTATAGATCTAAGGGGGTCGTGGGAAGTGGGGTTGGCGGAAATACAGTATCCTTACACTTGGGCTGTTTTACAAGATAAGGATGCCACCTTCGCCATTTTTGATGATGTTAAAAAGAGTCAATGGACATTCACGATACAAGGAGGTTATTATGACAATGTGGATAAAATATTAGATGAGATGCATAAACAGTTCTCAGAAGGCACCCCCAACATCAAGCTATATTACAACCCTATTAAAAACAGAGTGTACAAGGTGTCAAAACCAGGTATTAGCATTCAAACCAGCGGCCAACTGGGGCGTATATTTGGGTTCTATTCTGACACAGAGAGCAGGTTCTCAGAAGTGGTGGGGCGGCTTTTACACTCTTTATGTGTATACGGATATCATAACCCACCAGAGGGTCGGGGATAGTTATGTCCCCCTTTTGAGAAATGTACTTAATAAAGGTAAAAGCAATGACATGGTCACAATTACTTATGACAAACCACACTACGTACCAGTCTCAAAGACCCACTTTGACAACATCACGATCGAAGTAAAATCGGATCAGAATATCAACGTACCCTTCCGCTTCGGTAAAGTTAATGTCAAACTACATTTTCGACCCCTGAAACAGTTTGTACATTATTAAAATGGCTACCTCGAATGGTTATGTAGATCCTAGCGCCTATGTGGATTATTACAAGATGCAAGATGGAACGGCTTGCCCGGTATTGTAGGAGCCCCCACAATGTATGGCGCCGGTCTAGGAGGACTCTTTCGTGGTCTCTTTAGAATGGCCATACCCCTGCTTAAGAGAGGCTTTGCTATAGCCAGACCCCACTTGAAATCAGCGGCTAAAAATATTGTTAGTGACGTGTTCACCAATGTTATGAACCGGGCAGCTAGCCATGAGCATCAGGAGGGTTCGGGTCTCATGGTAATGGCGAGGAGGGGGGTAAAAGAAGAAACAGCATGTGTCCACCAGGGGGCGACAAAGATCCGTGGCTAACAAAAAACGAAGAATCTCTCATTCTCCAACATATCGTGGAAACACTCGGAGAAGGAAGCAGCACAAGAAAAAACCTGCAAAAAGAAAGTCTCAAAGAAAGAAAAATAGAGCCTCAGGATACATCTTTTAAACATGTCTTTTGTCCACAGTCTATCGGAAGAATGCGTCAAATCAGAACTGGATCTGTTTACAGTTCCATACACTCAAACGAGTATAGATAAGATCATATATGTAGAGATTCCCCCTCTTTCTGCAATTTCAGACACGGCCCCTCTGGAGTTTTTTATAGCTGGCAATGGCGAGGATTATATTGATTTGAATAACACATTTATTTTAATGAACTGTAAAGTGACTGATGAGGATGGCGATGCAATCGAGAAGACGACCAACGCTGGGGTCATCAATTACCCGGTGGCCACCATGTTTTCACAGGTGGATGTGACCCTGGGAGATCGGCTCATTAGTCAAAGCAGCAATACTTACCCCTATAGAGCCATGATGGAGTGTATACTTAATTATAGTGAGGAGACCCTAGGCAAACAGTTCAACCCCGGCCTTTTCTTCAAAGACATCCCGGAAGCTATGGACGACAAGGATCCAGAGGGACTCAATAAGGGTTTGCAAAAAAGAACGGCCTTTTCAACAGAAGGGAGGACCTTTGAGCTAATGGGGCATATCCATGCAGACATATTTTTCCAAGAAAAACTCATGCTCAACGGGGTAGACATTAAAATTAAAATGATCCGTAGTAAAAGTGCTTTTTGTCTGATGACCCCTGATACTGAAAAATATAAACTGACCATATTATCGGCCTCGCTGTTTGTGAAAAAAGTGTCCGTCTCCCCGGCGGTTAAACTAGGACACGCGCAGGCGTTAATGACGGCAAACGCCAAGTACCCGATCGAAAGAGTCTATATGAAAGTCCACAGTATCCCCGCAGGGACACGGGTGATGAACCAGGAAAATCTGTTTCTAGGACAGCTCCCAAAACAGGTTATTATAGGTCTCGTGGATAATGATGCATTTACCGGGGTTTACAACAAGAACCCCTTTAACTTTAAACATTATAACGCGGAATTTATAGCGTTGTACGTCGATGGTGTGCAGGTTCCATCCAGACCTTTTCAACCTGACTTTGAAAACGGCAATGTGGTTCGTGAATATGACAGTCTAGTACTGGCTACGGGTCGCCATCTCAAGGATCAAACTCCCGGCTGATCGATCGCCGGGAATACTGCAGCGGTTACACCCTGTACGGTTTCAACCTGACCCCTGACGAAGAGTGTGGACAACATTTTTCACTGATGAAGACGGGCAATATGCGTTTGGAGATGCGTTTCAAGCAGCCTCTACCACGCACTGTAAATATGGTCGTGTATGCAGTGTTTGACAACATTATTGAGGTGAATCAGAGGAGAAATGTTATGTATGATTATTATTAAAATGAACACCAGAGAGCTCAACCACATCATGAATGCCCTGGCCAGCTCACGGAAACTGTTTCAAGGAGTCTACACCTGCGATCAGCTGCCTAAATTTAAGATCAAGAATTTACCTGCAATGTACATAATCAACACACACCCTAAAAATATGCCCGGAGAACATTGGCTGGCTATTTATCTAAGGGAGGACCACCGTGGTGAATTTTTTGATTCCTATGCAAACCCCCCGGATTTCAGACCTTTCCCTCGGAAGATCAATAACTTTCTGCTCAACAACTGTCAAGAAACCATTTACAGCGGTCGTCAAGTACAAAGTCTTCAGACCTTCACTTGTGGTCAACACTGTGTGTTTTTCTTATTTCATAGATCTAAAGGAAGGTCATACCCCGATATTATGGCCTTGTACAGTGAGGATTTAGGCCAAAATGATAAAAAAGTGGCAGAGTTTGTCAGGACACTGTGGACCCCCCCTTATAACACAATGACTTACGACCCTAGCCAGCCGTGTATACAGATGGGGTGTTCTTGTGAGGATTTTAAAAGATGTCATGCGTGTTAAGGTGAAAAAATAATGAAAACAGCCTTTGAATCATTAGTTTTGTTTTTATTCAACACAATTCTTATACAAAGCAGGGGTTATGGTATAAATAAATGTACAACATTTGAAAAATAAAAAATAAAAATAAAAAATTGTTTGTCGGGTCATTATTTACAGGGGAGACAAATAAAAACATGAGATTAATAAGCTTCCCAACAATGGATAGATCCTGAGGATGGTCGCTCAGCACGGTCAGAGTAATGAGATATCGGAGTCAGATCAGGCTCCACCTCTTTACACAGACGGATTTTTTGTCGCGTTTCCTGGTTAGGAACTGTTGATTGGGGCATGTTCAGACAGGCCATCGCCTGTAGGAAAGCATTCCAGCCTACAGGTCGGCGACTATCGGGTACCTTATTAGTGCTAGTGACACTCTTCAACAAATCGAACATGTGTGAACCTTTGATCAGTAGTCCTTTAAAAACAAATTCACCCTGTTCATTCCAAGCCGTTACCCGCAGTTTCTGAACCATTTTGTGCAGGATATATTGTGCATGTCTTTTGCTTCTGGCCGGCATGTTTCTCAAAACATCCGTTACAACATCTCCCTCTGAACTCTCTACAGGTTCGGTCACCGCAACATCTTTATCAACCGTTCCCCCCGCATCAGCCCCAGAACCATTTTCTTGAGAGGCCATGGTTAAAGTTAAAATGTTTTGATCTTTTTCACCCTGTCTAACCAGACGGAGGTAGCGCTGTAACGTGTTGGTATACAACTGGGCTTTGGAATACTGATTTAAATCGGCCCTGGCCTGTATAGCTTTCATTTCAGAGTCCAGGTTGTTTTCGGCCGTTTGTCTAATGGGCTCTGGCCCGACAACATTTTTTCTCAGTTTCTCAAGCTGCTCCTGAGGGATCAAAAACATTTTCTGAGCATATTCCATTATTAACCCACTCTGGAAGCTAGAAGACTGGTTAGGAAAGGCACGGCTATGCTCAACAGCGGTCCTATAAAACCCCCGGTTTGATTAATCTTCTTTCTTTTTCTTTTAATAGAATACTTCTTATTAGCGATGATCTTGATAACCGCTTTTTGTTTTTTGAGTTTAGAATGTTGAGAAGGGGTTAGGGGTATATTACCGCGTAAGATGTTAAAAGCTATTTCACACAGGGTCTCGATCAAATCCGAGGGGGCCCCTGCCAGCACAGCTTTCCTATGGCGCGGGCTCCTCTCAAATAACATTTGCAAAAGCGGCAGATTTCTTTTAATCCGAACAGACATTCTTATTTATTTCCTTTTCTTTAGCACATAGACTGCCGGCCAATCGTGCGGGCACAAACCTGTTCTTAGGCGAAAGTCTTCTGGGGTTTGTGCATTTAATTCCGCAATCAAGTACCCGTAGGGTTTTTTGGTGGCATCCTCAAATGCCTCCAAAAAGAACTTGGTCTGGTTAGGGTACATTTGACGAGCCAAGACGGTGACCTGTAGTTTATCTCTGGGGTTTTTAAAAAGAATTATATAATTGGCATATAAATTAATAGTGCGGCTTTTTTTACCTTGAAAAAATAGATTTTGAACTAAATAAATAATACTTAAATTCCTATGATGAGTGTACTTTGTGAAAGCTTTTTCCACTTCACTGTTGTCACCGGCCTGCTCCATCAGGTCATCAAGGATCACTAGGTTAGTATTACCGGGCGGGAACAAGTCATCGCCACACAACGAGGCGGGGAGACCTTGCACAAATTTCAGATTATTTTTTTTCCAAGCCAAATCATCGTAGAGAGGTTGCCAGCAAGAGAAACACCACACTATGTTGTCAAGAGCTTGGGACACGGTTGCGTCCACATCTTCTATGATGTTCTTTATAAGATAGCTCTTCCCCGAATTGGAGGGACCGGCTATAATACAGGAGAAAGGGTGTTGAAGTCTGTTTTCAAAACCACCGCTAATATCCATAAGGCAGAGTGGTATAATCAGTCTTCAACACTCTTTTATTGTACACCACCCTGAACCGTTTGTTTAGTGATCTATTTTCCAACGTGTACCCCTTTTTATTGCGATAGATCTGATTTCCGGCTGTAATAATCTCACGAGGAGGCGCGTCTTTCTCGGTTACAAAACTTTCTACCAGGGTCGTCAGAGACTTGATGTTAATGAGCTTGTTGTTACAATGGTTCAGAGTGAAACCCTTAACTTTCATACAGGTCTTACCCGCAGCCGTTCTGTATGCGTAAGTCTTAGGACCCCCTGAAACAAACTCCACTATGTGGTCCTGAGGATCTAGTTCGCTCGTTAACTCCCCAAGGTAGTCCCCGAGGGGAGGGACCCAATCCCCTGGCCTGGTGACAAAGATTACAGAGTCAGTATCATGATAGAGCGTGCGTTCCTGCAACTGATCCATTAAGTTGTACAGTTCAAGCCGGGCGTAAGCCGAGGTAAAAACCGCTATGAAAACATTAACGTTCCCCTGTTTGGTGGGGAAATCTTTAGGGGCCCTCCACTGGACCTGTGCCACGTGGTCATTTAAGAATTGAAAGTGTGATACTGCATGTTGTTTGGAAAACATAAATTCTATGAACAGTTCAGGGGTTTTAATCAAGGTTGTGTTTAGACGGTAATTTCTTTCCCCAAACTTACCCCACAGACTGTTTAAAATCAGTTTGGACATTTGTCTCTTGGCGGGGTTTACAGTTATGTTCCCCGGCTCTAGACGGATCCCTTCCTTTTCAAAATATTGCTGAACGTATCGCTCTTTGGCCGCGGAGTCAACACACCATGAGGGATTGCCCGATGCCTCCTGTTTCCCTTTCAGATGGGTCATAATGTAATCAGCAAAAAGAGTATCAGTTTTTTCAGAAAAATGCCAAACCTCATACACCTTACCGACTCTGTAACCTTTCTCCACCGCCTTGTCAAGCTCAATGCTACACCAGACACCCGTCAGCGCTCTCTCTTCATCACTGTGCAGACAAGAGGTAGTTTGATTTTCAGTTTCCACACACGTTCTACACAGAGGGAACATCAATTTTCCCGAACACCTGTAAGGCAACACGGGTAAGAACAGCTCGCGAGGAGGGTACATGGTGACTTTGATCAAACTAAAGTAATGTCCGATTTCGAGAAAGTCACGATAAACAATGGTTGGACGCCCCAGCGGGTACATTTTGGTCTTGTTGACATAAGGGTACAGACTGGTGAAATCATAGTAATCTACTCTCTCACCCTCCTTTACCTCATAATGTAAACAGAGGGCATTGGTACGACCCACAAATAACGCATCCCGGGGCTCTAGACATTCAGGAAAGTCCAAGGTTTCCATAAACCATTGTACCCCCGCATCCTGTTGCTTCAGGGTCGTCCACTCGTGTTCCCAAATCACCAGCACGTTCAAACCATAGGTGTTTTTTAAAGTTTCAATTCGTTCCTGGAAATCATAGTAGATATCACCGCAGAGTTTTTGTGATTCGGGGTTAAAGGTGTTTGGGTCGAAGCACTGAGGACAGCCATGGTAAATACAACCAGCAAACTCATTAGCGGTACGCCGCCCGAACACGTCGCTAAAACCGTCTAAGTAGTAAGGCCCCATTTTGACTTCCCCTTGATTTAAAGCATGTCTGATGAATATGTTATCCCGGGCACTCAGGTATTCCAGCCACTGTATGGAGACAGTCGAAAAGTTATTTTGTCTAGCACGATAGTTGTCAGAAGTGGTGACCGCTATAGTGTTTCTCTGCAAGAAATTGGACCGATACATTTTCATGCAGAGAGACACTATGGTCACACTTTGCAAAGGGTCGAGACCCGATGTGTTGATAACCTCGGCGCAGAAACGCACACAGGCTTCTTTAAGGATCACCACATCATTTTTACAATAAGCGGCCATCTCTTCTCGGAAATCAAAAACACCTCACTTAACCGTATTGTACCATTTAAAGAATTCCTCCCTCTCATGAGACATCATAGTATCAACCCCATAATAAGAGGCGGGCGGGTAGGACCCTCGATAATTTTGAGTGTCCTTAGTATTAAAAAAATGGCAGAACCAACCTTTCTTCTGAGCCTCATAACCCAGAGCCTTAGGCAAAGCGCTCAATTTCATGGGGAGGAAATTTAACGAGTCTATGTAACGTTAGTTGAAAGCTTCGTCGGTGAAACACATGATCTTGCTACCCTGAGCTATTATTTTTGGGGTCACCCCATTTTCCACCAGATACTTCATCAAAATGTAAGAATCATAACCCTTAGCATTGTGGGCAATAAATGTGTAATTGAGGTATTTTGGACCGCGATACCGCGTAAAGAAATCCCTGACACAACTCTCACCGCTAGCTGACCACTCACGATCCAACATGTCAATACAGTGTATATAATTAGCAACGTGGACCCCGTTTTCTTGCCGGCATTCAAAAGCAAAAAAGACATACCGGTTGTGCGGCGGCTCCTTTTTAACCGGCTGAATAAAGCACTGGTGTTCGGACCCCGAGGTTAAATCAGCATTACAGATCCTGCATCTCGGCTCCAGACATTTGTGTGGTTTAACCTCATGAAAATGGTACTGGAGGCAACACTGCGGGCAATATTTAGTTTGATCACAATAACTCAGTTTTTTAACCCCCTCAGCAGCGGCCCTCTGTACCTTATGCTCGGAAAAACAGAACGTTGAGAGACAAATCCTTAAGCAATCTTTACATTGGATGGTAGGGGCCAAACCCTTACGACATTGCGGATTGAAACAGACGTTACAGTAACCGTCACAGCGGTGCTTAAGCTTATCATTGAAGGCCTTATAACACCAATGACAAACATACGAACAACCCAAAAAAGCCGTCAAACTCTTTATTCCAAATTAATGTCTATCACCTAGGAAGAGAAACAGTGTCTGTGTATGGGTTTCAGGATGTGTCTGAAATTTAACAAATACTTCCTTTACCTCACAACGGTACCACACAACAATTTTTAAAGACAACAACTCCTCAAACTTGGTAATGTCTGAAAAGGCAACCATCTGTTGAGAGTTTAAGCCGGCCCTCTGATGAAGCATTAAAGCCTCTTGCAGAGCTTGGGGTTCAGGCATGTCGGGGGTGAGTAGTTTTATTAAACTGTAAGCAAAACAGAGCTTATTGTCCCCACTGGAACTCACCACTAATTGCCTGAGCTTGGTCCTAATTATGTCGTTCTTCAAGCATTTCGACAGTCTTCTAAGCGCCCCACCCTCAGGGTTACGAACCACATTCATTACCAGAGACAGACTTTCATCAGCTAAGATGGCTGCGTTACTTTGCAATAACGCTTCGATTTTAGCCAGACATCTAAATTATCTCCACTCAGCATTGCAGATAGGTTGCTAAACAAAGCATCCCCTCTGAGTTCTAACTGTACAACATCTCGAGGTCTGACCCTTTCAGCAACCTGTTCAAGCATTTTCTGCAAGGCCTCGTGTATGTTGACAAATATTTCTGCATAATTGTCACAATTTAAAAGTTCTGCAAAAGTAAAACGCTGAATCATTTCAAAATTGTTATAGGCCGGTCTATCTATAATCACGGGATCACTGGTACTCTTGGACACATCATCATTTTGAACCAAGCCTTCACCCCCTACATTCTCACAGAGCATGTCCTCCACAGCCTTATCAGTCTCAGAACCCTCCACATTCCGAACACCCCCACTGCTGACATCTACAAAACCCCCTTTTTGAGGAGGCTCATTTAAAGCCTGTAAAAGTCCTTCAAAGATATCCAACCGGTTAATGTCAAGACCCTCCTCTATAGTGATGGCTGCTTCTGCCGCCATCCTGTGTTCTAATTGTCTCAAATAATTTATAATAGGGGCAGAATTTGGTCGGGGTAGCTCCTCCAAAGCCTCCACCATTTCAAACAAATCGGGGTGAACTAGGGGGTGAACCTCTATAAGCGCTACCGGTGGGAGGTGGTTATTTAGATCATTGACCATCTGTAACAGGTCGGGGTTCACCGGTAAGTGTGTTAATTCACATTCTATCGGTGGTAATTGGGGGTTATTTAAATCATTTATCATTTGTAATAGTTCCAGGTTCATTGGGACATCAGAGGAGTTCACAACAGGGCCGGGGATGTTCTCTCGGGAAGGTCTTTTTGGGGCCCTAGCTTGTTCATAATCCTTTAGTTTGTGAGTTCTTTTACCAAGTCAGGACATTTTTTAATTTATTTTTTATTTTTCCAACAACCCACAATAGTAAGGCGTTTTGTGTCTATTAAAACATTAAATACGGTACAATTCGTTAGTAAGGGTATTAATAAGGGTGTTTTGGCTCTCTATCACCAGGTTTTGCCCCAGTAACACAAGTCTTTGATTTTGTAACAAAGTATGTAGCAACTCATGCCGACCTTCAGGAAGTAGCTCCGGGGGCTGGTGGCCTGGCTCAGCTTCAAAGGATGGTCGCTCCGGTAAATCTCGGTCGAAGGAGGCAGGGAGCGAGCGTATACTCATGGACGGAGACCAAGAAGGCCTTTGCGGTGACACCCTGGCCAAGCGCGGGGTACTGTTCCGCGTTTCTGTAGCCAAGAAACGGGTCTGGGGGGACGATGTTGAAACCAGGCCGTCGTTGGGTGGTGTGTCAGCCCTGACTGACGGCGACCCCTGAGGTTGTTGGATGCCTGTATTTGTTCCGCCCGACAATGCGGCGGGCTGAATCTGGGGTGTTGAATTACCCCCAGAAGGCTGTGGCCTGAGTAGATGTTGGGGGGTCTCCAAGACCACCGTGGGGGATCCTCTCGGTGATCTCACCGGGGAAGATGTTTGATCCCACTTAGACGGGGTAATTGTCCTCAATAGCTCATCCACAGAATGACTATCCCAAGAGTCTTGGGAAGAATAAAAATATACATTACATTTACATCTTTAAACGGCGACAGAAATCAAACTTAAAACAACATGTCCAGGACATTCAAAACCTTTAGCTTTTTTAGACCTTTGAAAATAGCCTTAGACATTCACTACAACACCTTATTATTTACAGACAATATATTTATTAGGACTTGATAATAAATGTAAAAGAGAGAAGCCGCTGTAAATAAACTGTTTCTTAAATGTTTCTTTAAAAACTGTAATATTGTTAATAAAACACACACACACACAACAACATTTCATTTTTAAACGAACCTTCCAAGTGTAAACGCTTCCTGATCCCGGGACTTCCTGTTTCACAAACGTTTTCACGATCTGTTTAAATATTAAATACAATGAACACCTTCAAGCCTTTTCCTACAACCACTTTAAAACAGAAGTATAATAGCGGGAGATAAGCCAAACAACTTACTAAACCCTTTCAGACGGCTTTACTTCCTAACCAGACGGTACGGCAATCGGTCATTTCTAAACACGTTCCCCAGAAACAAGCCTAGACCTGTCCGGACTTCTAAAGATCTTTCCCAGAAGCCCCCGCCCTACAGGAAACGGTCACCCATGGCTTAAATATTAGCCCTCAACGGGCAAACAAAGCCCTTTTAAAAACATTAAAGTTTGAAAGATCTTACTTACCTCCACAGAATAATCGTTTCTTATGTTTTTCGGCTGGTTTAGCTTTTTGCACCGCTGTGAAGGTAAGAGACATGTTTAACCTTTAACCACACCGCTTTATAAAAAGCTTTTACCTCTTACAGGCTGCAGACATATACTCACATCTATCAGATACCGGGGCTGACGGCCTTTCAGATTCGTGAAAGGTTACGGTTCTCGAAGGTAAAACGAAACAAGCCCTCGATGTGGAAGGCCTTTCGTTGTCTCGAACCACGTTTCTTAATACTGTTAGACAGGATAATTTTTTTAAATTAACAAAACTGGACTCAAACATCTTACAGAAACGTTATACAAACAAACAGGGGTTTAGTTCTTACCCGGTCGGCAGACAGCATGTCTAGGGACAACCACTTCTCTTGGTCGATCCTCGGAGACATTAATCACAGGCCTTTCGATAGTTTCTGTGTAATTAAAGAGACCGGCATTAATATATATTAAAATGTTTTCATAACTCTAATGAGCCGCTTCAAAACCACACACACCCATACATAAGAACCCATGAGCGCAAACACAAAAATCTTACCGTCGTTGTTCCAGATGATCTCCTCAGCGTTGGGAATTAACTCCTGTTGACTGGCTGAAAAATAATTTTACAGAACTTAAAACAGATGTTATAGCCTTATTTACAATACATGCACACAACACGCTCTGAGTCAATGAAAATAATCTGAAGACTTGCCTAAAAACTCGTTTAAATCGAAGTCGCTGATGTTGTTTCCGGACATTGTTGATCTTTAGTCTTAAATCGAAAGGTCAGTATGAGTCTGTCGAGCTGAAGACCAGACCTTCATACTTATACTGATGGCCACATGCCGGATCTGCTTGTAAGGCATTGTTCTGGTCTGGCCTTTGTGCCGCCCTGTTACCAATTAACATATCAAAACCAACCAATAAAATGACACTGCATCAAATTTCAAATAGAAACCAAGATGGAGACGATCTCTTCCTCTCTACTCTAAACTTTTATTAGAACCTTTAGGTCTCTCAAAAAAACATTTTTAAGCATCAAGACCTATAGTCAACAAACCACTAAGAATATTTCAGGCCTTTATAAGCGCTAAAAAACAACCTGAGCCAAGAAAATAACTATAAAGATCAAAAATAACTAGCGCTTTTACAGTGATTTTTTTTTTTTTTTTAATAGCGATGCTTTGTTTGGTATTAAACAAGTCACAAACTACTCAGAACAGCGTTTATCCCCGCAAAAGAGATATTTGGGTTTATTTTACAAAGCTTATAAATTATATAGGTTAAAAGTATTCTTAATGTTTTGATACCACATGCCATACGTACTGTTGTCTGAGCCCACCCCCGCCACCCATGGTGTGAGTGATTTAGCCTTGAGTGTTGTGATCTATTTAGCATTGAGTGATCAGTTGTTTTTATTTTTTAAACGATTCCTTATCATCAGGGATTGAGACTGCTAAAATACCTTAAAAGCATATCCTTATCTTAAGTCTAACTCTTATGAGCTTTAAGACCCTAGAATGTATTTAAGTAAAACGACTGAACACATTATGTGAGAGATAAAATATAACCACAGCTTTTTTTTTTTTTTTTTTTAAACAATTAACCTATACACACAAACACCCACACACACACCCTCTTTTTTAATTTTATTTTTAATTAAATTTGAGGGGAGAGACAGAGCCAGATACAGTGTGGATAACATAAGTACCCTATGCAAAACAGGCATTGTTAGGACCTGGGATCATAACAGACAACAGAACTTGTTGATCTTATAAAATGATTGGGCGAGAGAGAGAGAGAGACAGACAGAGACAGTGTGAATATGATAAACGCACTATTCAAAACTGGCATTGTTAAGACCTGGGACCATTACAGACAGCAGAACTTGTTGATCTTATAACGGTTTAGATTTACTAAACCATTACATGTATATTTAAAAAAGACCCCCAAACACTACAGGAAGAGCCGACCCATTCACACTCTACAGTTGACCAACAAGAACAACAAGAACAACAGGTTATGGGCGGCCTTGTTGTTCAGGGTTTTATGGGTGTACACTTTCTGACGGATATGACGTAGGAATAATTAAGGAAATAACTCTACCTAAAATCACGCCCCTCAATTATGACGTAGGAATATTAATAAGCTTAGGGCATACGTCATAACAAAATAGGCCGCGCCCATAAAACCCTACTATCTACTCATAAGAGTAACAGCAATGTCGCCGATCCTGCTACGGTCGTATTGTAACAGCAACAACATGTATCGATTTTAAAACTGTCAGTTCCAGCGCCTCGCAAAGCTACCCTTCTGTGATCGTTTGTTCTCAAGGTCAGGATTTCTTGACACTCCGAGGAAGAGAAAACGATGGCCGGCCGCGTTACAGGGACAGATAACAAAGCACTAGCACGCGTGCACCGCGGGTTGTTTCCGCCCGGTTTCGAACCAGGGACCTTTCGCGTGTGAGGCGAACGTGATAGCCACTACACTACGGAAACCGACCTGTCCTGGTGTTTCGAATGGCTCCCATCGAAGCCGGCTGGTAAAACGCGCACAGGCGTTTCCCGTGGGCCAGCCTGTGAGATAAAGGTTTCTATTTTCACTGACCTATTTTGCATTGCTCAAGGACACATCAGGACACTTTGGAAACTCTTACAAAGGAAGAACGCCCTGAGCTATGACAAGACTTACACTTACCCCAACAAGGTCATGCTCACTGGCTTGTTCAAACAGCTGCTGCTCATCTTGTGCCACCATCAGACAATCACAGAGCTATTGTGCCTTCTACACCTTACGGTAGCTTTACTTTAACAATAATAATGACGGCGACCTCGACGACAAAAAGAAAAACAAGAACAACAACAACAACAACAAGAACAATAACATCATCATCAGATTTTAATTAAAAGTGGCTACACCAGCGTTTACAATTTCAACCTGTCGACGGACGGACGCTCTGAGTCCACCAATTTCGGGAACTCCAATGAAGAAAAGCCACCTACCGCCTCCGGGGAACCACGAGGGCAAGCAGGACGAAAAGGGCCGGCCCACAGCAGGCTCTTTCCGCCCGGTTTCAAACCGGGGACCTTTCGTGCGTTAGGAGAACGTGATAACCGCTACACTTCGGAAACTGACACCGTCACCTCTTGCTTAGAACGGTTACCGTTGGAGACTGCTGGTAAAACCGACCCGTCCTGGCGTTTCGAATGGCTCCCATCGAAGCAGGCTGGTAAAACGCGCACAGGCGTTTCCCGTGGGCCAGCCTGTGAGATAAAGGTTTCTATTTTCACTGACCTATTTTGCATTGCTCAAGGGCACATCAGGACACTTTGGAAACTCTATCAAAGGCAGGACGCCCTGCGCTCTGACAGTGCCTGCACTTAACCCAACAAGGTGATGCTGAATGGCTTGTTCAAACGGCTGGTGGTCTTCCTTCACCACCAGACTATCAGAGCTATTGTGCCTTCTACACCTTACGGTAGCAACAAATCTAACTACTGCTTTACTTTAACAATAATAATGACGGCGACCACGACGACAACAAGAACAACAACAAGAACAACAACATCAACAAGAACAACAACATCATCATCATCATCATCATCAGATTTTAATTAAAAGTGGCTACACCAGCGTTTACAATTTCATCCTGTCGACGGACGGACGCTCTGAGTGCACCGATTTCGGGATACTTCGGAAACTCTTTCAAAGGCAGGACGCCCTGCGATCAGACAGTGCCTGCACTTAGCCCAACAAGGTGATGCTGAATGGCTTGTTCAAACGGCTGGTGGTCTTCCGTCACCACCAGACTATCAGAGCTATTTTGCGCCTTCAACTACATAAGAGTAACAGCAATGTCGCCGATCCTGCTACGGTCGTATTGTAACAGCAACAACATGTATCGATTTTAAAAGTGTCAGTTCCAGCGCCTCGCAAAGCTACCCTTCTTACATCGTTTGTTCTCAAGGTCAGGATTTCTTGCCACTCCGAGGAAGAGAAAACGACAGCCACCCTTGGGGCAGAGAGATGGGGGACGGGTAACACGGCACTGGCACGCGTGCACCACGGGTTGTTTCCGCCCGGTTTCGAACCGGGGACCTTTCGCGTGTGAGGCGAACGTGATAGCCACTACACTACAGAAACCGACCCGTCCTGGTGTTTCGAATAACTCCTATCGAAGCCGGCTGGTAAAACGCACACAGGCGTTTCCCGTGGGCCAGCCTGTGAGATAAAGGTTTCTATTTTCACTGACCTATTTTGCATTGCTCAAGGGCACATCAGGACACTTTGAAAACTCTTTCAAAGGAAGAACGCCCTGAGCTATGACAAGACTTACACTTACCCCAACAAGGTGATGCTCAATGGCTTGTTCAAACAGCTGCTGCTTGTCTTGTGCCACCATCAGACAATCACAGAGCTATTGTGCCTTCTACACCTTACGGTAGCTTTACTTTAACAATAATAATGACGGCGACCACGACGACAACAAGAACAACAACAACAACAACAATAACTTCATCATCAGATTTTAATTAAAAGTGCCTACACCAGCATTTACAATTTCAACCTGTCGATTGACGGACGCTCTGAGTGCACCAATTTCGGGCACTCCAATGAAGAAAAGCCACCTACCGCCTCCGGGGAACCACGAGGGCAAGCAGGACGAAAAGGGCCGGCCCACAGCAGGCTGTTTCCGCCCGGTTTCAAACCGGGGACCTTTCGCGTGTGAGGCAAACGTGATAGCCACTACACTACGGAAACCAACCCGTCCTGGTGTTTCGAATAACTCCTATCAAAGCCGGCTGGTAAAACGGGCTCAGGCATTTCAGGTCGGCTAGACTGTGAGATGGCGTCTGAAGTGCCGCGAAAGGATGCCATTTTCACAGACCTGTTTGGCATTGCTAAAGGGCACATCAGGACACTTTGGAAACTCTTTCAAAGGCAGGTCGCCCTGCGCTTTAAAAGGGATCCCAGCTATGTTGGAGTGGAGCTTTTTGCTTTGGGAGAGAAGGAGGGTACGTTGGAACCTTTTGAGACGGTAATTGAATACTCTTATGAGGACTGGTTGAAGGTGATGGCCTGGAGAGATCTGGGGCTTGTGGATAAGACTCTAGAAGGCTTGCAAGAGGGTCCAAGAGAATGCGAAATGGAGTCTCCGACTCAGGGTTTTGAAAGGTGTGAATGGGAAAGCTTGCAGAACTACGGTAGAGTGGTGAAGAGTCTAACTCAAACTACAGATCGTAAGGTTTTGTTTAGCAGTACCCTGATTACAAACCCTATTGAAGGGGGTGTGGAGGATCCAGAAAAACAGGTTACTGAAATTATGTTTGACGCCGTGGACTAGCCGTTCTTGAAAGAGGTCATAAACTGTATAAATGATGGTTTTGACATCTTGACCAAATGTTCGCAACTGGATTTGGTTAGAAGGAGAATATGCTGGATTATGGATTATATATCCCCCTTGAATGACGACGACGATGATAAAACAGACGACGTGTGGGGTTTTGGAGGGGGGTCTGACGGCTCAGGGGCTACTCTCTTCTAAGAGGGCGGTGTGTCGTGACGTAGTGAAGAGATAGGATAAAAGGCGCAACAATTCATTCATGGTTTAAAATTAAAGAGAATGTCTTACCCGAAAGCTGCGGACGTCGACAGGCTCTACAGGCCTCTTCAAACCCGGGATCACCCCTGGTTCTATTCCCCAGATTTTGTATACACTCTGGAACCCTTTGACTGCGGTTACTCTCCAAGACCTCAGACCCCGGTCCCTCAGGACGAAACAACATGCGGTGCGATGGATGTCCAAATGAGTCTCGGGGATCCCCAGCCTCTGGAGCTCATGGAGGGCCTCGATTTTGCCGAACTGTCTACCGTCTGTGCGTCTCAGGAGGGGGTCAGTCCAATGGATGTAGAAACACCCCACAAACCACCAGGCGACCCAATGAGCATCGGACTGTCCCAATGGCGTGATGAAGATGCAGGATTTATGCCCGGGGTATGTGACCAAGTAAGCAGAGTGGTTAAAAGCACCCTGGTGTATATTCTGAGTGCTCTCATCGACCGAGCTCTGAAAGAAGTCTGTCGGGGGTGTGAAGTGAATCACGCCAGTCAGTTGAGACACAGTTGTTTGTTTGAACCAGACCGTTACTATTTCCTGTTGTATTTCAACGTGTTTTACAGAAGACTGAACAAACCGTGGCTGAAACCGGCATTAATCAAGGCGCTGTCTTACTCCCACATACATGTAACTGTGGGACAAGTCCAGAAAATCATAGATGAGATTTTGCTGGAGCTGAAAAAGGAGCCGTTTATAATAGAGAAACTTGGGCAGCTGCTCAATGACCTGGATGAGCCGAGTAGAAAAACCGCTGGCAAGCTAAAAGCTTATTTCTTCGGTAAAGAAGTTAAAGCTGGGGGCAGCGACGAGGAATTCGACATCTACGCCACTGATTCAGACTCTGACCTGAACTAAGGGACTTTGAACATGGGGAATGTTCTGGACTGCTTCTGCAACTGGTTCTGTCATCAACACTCTGCAGCTAACCTGAGAGCGCTATTACACCATGTGCTTGACAGAAAAGTAGCCAACGCGAGCCTTTTCTCTACAGATTTAACCATCGATGAGGATCAACTTTCAAACCTGGAAAAGTTAATGGCTGCTGTAACAAAGACCGGGGGGTACGAACACTGGGATGAAGCGCTCAAGGGGGCCAAGAATGATATTAGGCCATTTCATCAACATCTGTATGACCTTTTGCTGAGCATGTTTAATACACCTCTGTTTACTTTTAAAATAGGTCATATTGTTGTTTTATTTACATATGTAACTGAGGTGTGTGCCTACAAGATAAAGAAACAGGTATATTTGTTGATATAGATCAAGTAACCAATCATCTGATTTCTTTTTGTCTGGACCGTAGAAAAAATTGTTGTGTATGTTATACTTTTCTCAAATGTCTAAAAAGGGGTATCTGCTCTCCTGAAGTTGAATAAAAAACCTTGTATAAAAACTTTGCGCATAGTGTGGGTCTGTGTGGTTATTTGACAGAATGACTCGGCAAGCTCCCCAAATGCAGGAACTATACTACAACCCAGCCAAGATTGGGGGTTTGGCGGGTAAGAAGGGTTTTCAAAGAGGACTCGCTGAGGCCGGAGTGAAGGTTAATGATGTGGTTGTTTCAGAATGGTTACGGGAACAAGACGCCTATACCTTACATAAACCTCTCAGGATTAACTTTAAAAGAAACCGCGTATATGCAACTGACATAGACTCACAATGACAAATGGATCTAGTCGATATGTCAAATTTATCAAAACATAACAATGGTCACAAATTGATGTTGATGTGTATCGATGTGTTATCAAAATATGCCTGGGCTCGCATTCTACATAATAAAACAGGTCGGGCGGTGACAAGGATATATTGTCCCAGGGTCGATGTCCTAAAAAACTGCAGACTAATAAAGGAAAAGAGTTTCTCAACAGAGAATTTCAGAATCTACTGAAGAGACACAAAATACATCATTTCACCACCGGTAATGAGCTTAAGGCATCGGTAGTGGAGAGGTTTAACCGCACCATGAAGACCAAAATCTGGAGATATTTTACAGCGGTCAACACGTTCAAGTATTTTGATAAAGTTCAGGATTTTATCGATGCTTACAACCAAGGGTATCACACCAGTATTAAAATGAAGCCTATAGATGTTGATCAAAGTAATTCTTTTAAGGTCTATAAAGAATTATACGGACCATTTATTAAGAAGGGAAAAACTACTTATAAGTTCAACATCGGTGATGTGGTTCGCGTTTCAAAGCTAAGGAGTACTTTTGCCAAAGGTTATGAACAAACATTTTCTGACGAATATTTTACAGTTACCGAACAGTTGGCTAGAGACCCCCCCGTGTACCGGTTAAAAGACTATGACGGGGAGGATATAGAAGGAACGTTTTACGAAGCCGAGTTACAAAAAATGATTGTGGGTAAAGACAGTGTATACAGAGTTGAAAAGATATTAGCTGAAAAAACCCAGAACCGGAAAAAATACGTGTTGGTGAAATGGCTTGGATGGCCTGAAAAGTTCAATAGTTGGGTCCCGGAACAACAGGTTTGCGATATTCAATCCTTATAACAACATGCCCGTGGGTGTGTTGGGGGCATTACTTTCGGTACTCAAGATGGAATCAGGAGGCTTCTACGTGACTCTACCCAGTAACGCCTCTCTCGATATATACCCTAAAAATGAAATATCCAGTTACACGGTACAATTTGGAAAATCTATAGATCTAAGGGGGTCGTGGGAAGTGGGGTTGGCGGAAATACAGTATCCTTACACTTGGGCTGTTTTACAAGATAAGGATGCCACCTTCGCCATTTTTGATGATGTTAAAATCAATGGATATTCACGATACGAGGAGGTTATTATGACAATGTGGATAAAATATTAGATGAGATGCATAAACAGTTCTCAGAAGGCACCCCCAACATCAAGCTATATTACAACCCTATTAAAAACAGAGTGTACAAGGTGTCAAAACCAGGTATTAGCATTCAAACCAGCGGCCAACTGGGGCGTATATTAGGGTTCTATTCTGACACAGAGAGCAGGTTCTCAGAAGTGGTGGGGCGGCTTTTACACTCTTTATGTGTATACGGATATCATAACCCACCAGAGGGTCGGGGATAGTTATGTCCCCCTTTTGAGAAATGTACTTATTAAAGGTAAAAGCAATGACATGGTCACAATTACTTATGACAAGCCACACTACGTACCAGTCTCAAAGACCCACTTTGACAACATCACGATCAAAGTCAAATCGGATCAGAATATCAACGTACCCTTCCGCTTCGGTAAAGTTATTGTCAAACTACATTTTCGACCCCTGAAACAGTGTGTACATTATTAAAATGGCTACCTCGAGGGGTTATGTAGATCCTAGCGCCTATGTGGATTATTACAAGATGCAAGCCGGGAACGGCTTGCCCGGTATTGTAGGAGCCCCCACAATGTATGGCGCCGGTCTAGGAGGACTCTTTCGTGGTCTCTTTAGAATGGCCGTACCCCTGCTTAGGAGAGGCTTTGCTATAGCCAGACCCCACTTGAAATCAGCGGCTAAAAATATTGTTAGTGACGTGTTCACCAATGTTATGAACCGGGCAGCTAGCCATGAGCATCAGGAGGGTTCGGGTCTCATGGTAATGGCGAGGAGGGGGGGTAAAAGAAGAAACAGCATGTGTCCACCAGGGGGAGACGAAGATCCGTGGCTAACAAAAAACGAAGAATCTCTCATTCTCCAACATATCGTGGAAACACTCGGAGAAGGAAGCAGCACAAGAAAAAACCTGCAAAAAGAAAGTCTAAAAGAAAGAAAAATAGAGCCTCAGGATACATCTTTTAAACATGTCTTTTGTCCACAGTCTATCGGAAGAATGCGTCAAATCAGAACTGGATCTGTTTACAGTTCCATACACTCAAACGAGTATAGATAAGATCATATATGTAGAGATTCCCTCTCTTTCTGCAATTTCAGACACGGCCCCTCTGGAGTTTTTTATGGCTGGCAATGGCGAGGATTATATTGATTTGAATAACACATTTATTTTAATGAACTGTAAAGTGACTGATGAGGATGGCGATGCAATCGAGAAGACGACCAACGCTGGGGTCATCAATTACCCGGTGGCCACCATGTTTTCACAGGTGGATGTGACCCTGGGAGATCGGCTCATTAGTCAAAGCAGCAATACTTACCCCTATAGAGCCATGATGGAGTGTATCCTTAATTATAGTGAGGAGACCCTAAGCAAACAGTTCAACCCCGGCCTTTTCTTCAAAGACATCCCGGAAGCTATGGACGACAAGGATCCAGAGGGACTCAATAAGGGTTTGCAAAAAAGAACGGCCTTTTCAACAGAAGGGAGGACCTTTGAGCTAATGGGGCATATCCATGCAGACATATTTTTCCAAGAAAAACTCATGCTCAACGGGGTAGACATTAAAATTAAAATGATCCGTAGTAAAAGTGCTTTTTGTCTGATGACCCCTGATACTGAAAAATATAAACTGACCATATTATCGGCCTCGCTGTTTGTGAAAAAAGTGTCCGTCTCCCCGGCGGTTAAACTAGGACACGCGCAGGCGTTAATGACGGCAAACGCCAAGTACCCGATCGAAAGAGTCTATATGAAAGTCCACAGTATCCCCGCAGGGACACGGGTGATGAACCAGGAAAATCTGTTTCTAGGACAGCTCCCAAAACAGGTTATTATAGGTCTCGTGGATAATGATGCATTTACCGGGGTTTACAACAAGAACCCCTTTATCTTTAAACATTATAACGCGGAATTTATAGCGTTGTACATCGATGGTGTGCAGGTTCCATCCAGACCTTTTCAACCTGACTTTGAAAACGGCAATGCGGTTCGTGAATATTACAGTCTAGTACTGGCTACGGGTCGCCATCTCAAGGATCAAACTCTGCTGATCGATCGCCGGGAATACTGCAGCGGTTACACCCTGTACGGTTTCAACCTGACCCCTGACGAAGAGTGTGGACAACATTTTTCACTGATGAAGACGTGCAATATGCGTTTGGTGATGCGTTTCAAGCAGCCTCTACCACGCACTGTAAATATGGTCGTGAATGCTGTGTTTGACAACATTATTGAGGAGAATCAGAGGAGAAACGTTCTGTATGATTATTATTAAAATGAACACCAGAGAGCTCAACCACATCATGAATGCCCTGGCCGGCTCACGGAAACTGTTTCAAGGAGTCTACGCCTGCGATCAGCTGCCTAAATTTAAGATCAAGAATTTACCTGCAATGTACATAATCAACACACACCCTAAAAATATGCCCGGAGAACATTGGCTGGCTATTTATCTAAGGGAGGACCACCGTGGTGAATTTTTTGATTCCTATGCAAACCCCCCGGATTTCAGACCTTTCCCTCGGAAGATAAATAACTTTCTGCTCAACAACTGTCAAGAAACCATTTACAGCGGTCGTCAAGTACAAAGTCTTCAGACCTTCACTTGTGGTCAACACTGTGTGTTTTTCTTATATCATAGATCTAAAGGAAGGTCATACCCCGATATTATGGCCTTGTACAGTGAGGATTTAGGCCAAAATGATAAAAAAGTGGCAGAGTTTGTCAGTACACTGTGGACCCCCCCTTATAACACAATGACTTACGACCCTAGCCAGCCATGTATACAGATGGGGTGTTCTTGTGAGGATTTTAAAAGATGTCATGCGTGTTAAGTTGAAAAAATAATGAAAACAGCCTTTGAATCATTAGTTTTGTTTTTATTCAACACAATTCTTATACAAAGCAGGGGTTATGGTATAAATAAATGTACAACATTTGAAAAAAAAAAAAAAAAAAAAAATTGTTTGTCGGGTCATTATTTACATGGGAGACAAATAAAAACATGATATTAATAAGCTTCCCAACGATGGATAGATCCTGAGGATGGTCGCTCAGCACGGTCAGAGTAATGAGATATCGGAGTCAGATCAGGCTCCACCTCTTTACAAGGGGCGGATTTTTTGTAGCGTTTCCTGGTTAGGAACTGTTGATTGGGGCATGTTCAGACAGGCCATCGCCTGTAGGAAAGCATTCCAGCCTACAGGTCGGCGACTATCGGGTACCTTATTAGTGCTAGTGAAACTCTTCAACAAATCCAACATGTGTGAACCTTTGATCAGTTGTCCTTTAAAAACAAATTCACCCTGTTCATTCCAAGCAGTTACCCGCGGTTTCTGAACCATTTTGTGCAGGATATATTGTGCATGTCTTTTGCTTCTGGCCGGCATGTTTCTCAAAACATCCGTTACAACATCTCCCTCTGAACTCTCAACAGGTTCGGTCACCGCAACATCTTTATCAACCGTACCCCCCGCATCAGCCCCAGAACCATTTTCTTGATAGGCCATGGTTAAAGTTAAAATGTTATGATCTTTTTCACCCTGTCTAACCAGACGGAGGTAGCGCTGTAACGTGTTGGTATACAACTGGGCTTTGGAATACTGATTTAAATCGGCCCTGGCCTGTATAGCTTTCATTTCAGAGTCCAGGTTGTTTTCGGCCGTTTGTCTAATGGGCTCTGGCCCGACAACATTTTTTCTCAGTTTCTCAAGCTGCTCCTGAGGGATCAAAAACATTTTCTGAGCATATTCCATTATTAACCCACTCTGGAAGCTAGAAGACTGGTTAGGAAAGGCACGGCTATGCTCAACAGCGGTCCTATAAAACCCCCGGTTTGATTAATCTTCTTTCTTTTTCTTTTAATAGAATACTTCTTATTAGCGATGATCTTGATAACCGCTTTTTGTTTTTTGAGTTTAGAATGTTGAGAAGGGGTTAGGGGTATATTACCACGTAAGATGTTAAAAGCTATTTCACACAGGGTCTCGATCAAATCCGAGGGGGCCCCTGCCAGCACAGCTTTCCTATGGCGCGGGCTCCCCTCAAATAACATTTGCAAAAGCGGCAGATTTCTTTTAATCCGAACAGACATTCTTATTTATTTCCTTTTCTTTAGCACATACACTGCCGGCCAATCGGGCGGGCACAAACCTGTTCTGAGGCGAAAGTCTTCTGGGGTTTGTGCTTTTAAGTCCGCAATCATGTACCCGTAGGGTTTTTTGGTGGCATCCTCAAATGCCTCCAAAAAGAACTTGGTCTGGTTAGGGTACATTTGACGAGCCAAGACGGTGACCTGTAGTTTATCTCTGGGGTTTTTAAAAAGAATTATATAATTGGCATTTAAATTAATAGTGCGGCTTTTTTTACCTTGAAAAAATAGATTTTGAACTAAATAAATAATACTTAAATTCCTATGATGAGTGCACTTTGTGAAAGCTTTTTCCACTTCACTGTTGTCACCGGCCTGCTCCATCAGGTCATCAAGGATCACTAGATTAGTTTGACCGGGCGGGAACAAGTCATCGTCACACAACGAGGCGGGGAGACCTTGCACAAATTTCAGATTATTTTTTTTCGAAGCCAAATCATCGTAGAGAGGTTGCCAGCAAGAGTAACACCACACTATGTTGTCAAGAGCTTGGGACACGGTTGCGTCCACATCTTCTATGATGTTCTTTATAAGATAGCTCTTCCCCGAATTGGAGGGACCGGCTATAATACAGGAGAAAGGGTGTTGAAATCTGTTATCAAAACCACCGCTAATATCCATAAGGCAGAGTGGTATAATCAGTCTTCAACACTCTTTTATTGTACACCACCCTGAATCGTTTGTTTAGTGATCTATTTTCCAACGTGTACCCCTTTTTATTGCGATAGATCTGATTTCCGGCTGTAATAATCTCACGAGGAGGCGCGTCTTTCTTGGTTACAAAACTTTCTACCAGGGTCGTCAGAGACTTGATGTTAATGAGCTTGTTGTTACAATGGTTCAGAGTGAAACCCTTAACTTTCATACAGGTCTTACCCGCAGCCGTTCTGTATGCGTAAGTCTTAGGACCCCCTGAAACAAACTCCACTATGTGGTCCTGAGGATCTAGTTCGCTCGTTAACTCCCCAAGGTAGTCCCCGAGGGGAGGGACCCAATCCCCTGGCCTGGTGACAAAGATTACAGAGTCAGTATCATGATAGAGCGTGCGTTCCTGCAACTGATCCATTAAGTTGTACAGTTCAAGCCGGGCGTAAGCCGTGGTAAAAACCGCTATGAAAACATTAACGTTCCCCTGTTTGGTGGGGAAATCTTTAGGGGCCCTCCACTGGACCTGTGCCACGTGGTCATTTAAGAATTGAAAGTGTGATACTGCATGTTGTTTGGAAAACATAAATTCTATAAACTGTTCAGGGGTTTTAATCAAGGTTGTGTTTAGACGGTAATTTCTTTCCCCAAACTTACCCCACAGACTGTTTAAAATCAGTTTGGACATTTGTCTCTTGGCGGGGTTTACAGTTATGTTCCCCGGCTCTAGACGGATCCCTTCCTTTTCAAAATATTGCTGAACGTATCGCTCTTTGGCCGCGGAGTCAACACACCATGAGGGATAGCCCGATGCCTCCTGTTTCCCTTTCAGATGGGTCATAATGTAATCAGCAAAAAGAGTATCAGATTTTTCAGAAAAATGCCAAACCTCATGCACCTTACCGACTCTGTAACCTTTCTCCACCGCCTTGTCAAGCTCAATGTTACACTAGACACCCGTCAGCGCTCTCTCTTCATCACTGTGCAGACAAGAGGTAGTTTGATTTTCAGTTTCCACACACGTTCTACACAGAGGGAACATCAATTTTCCCGAACACCTGTAAGGCAACACGGGTAAGAACAGCTCGCGAGGAGGGTACATGGTGACTTTGATCAAACCAAAGTAATGTCCGATTTCGAGAAAGTCACGATAAACAATGGTTGGACGCCCCACCGGGTACATTTTGGTCTTGTTGACATAAGGGTACAGACTGGTGAAATCATAGTAATCTACTCTCTCACCCTCCTTTACCTCATAATGTAAACAGAGGGCGTTGGTACGACCCCCAAATAACACATCCCGGGGCTCTAGACGTTCAGGAAAGTCCAAGGTTTCCATAAACCGTTGTACCCCCGCATCCTGTTGCTTCAGGGTCGTCCACTCGTGTTTCCAAATCACCAGCACGTTCAAACCATAGGTGTTTTTTAAAGTTTCAATTCGTTCCTGGAAATCATAGTACATATCACCGCAGAGTTTTTGTGTTACGGGGTTAAAGGTGTTTGGGTCGAAGCACTGAGGACAGCCATGGTAAATACAACCTGCAAACTCATAAGCGGTACGCCGCCCGGACACGTCGCTAAAATCGTCTAAGTAGTAAGGCCCCATTTTGACTTCCCCTTGATTTAAAGCATGTCTGATGAAGATGTTATCCCGGGCACTCAGGTATTCCAGCCACTGTATGGAGACAGTCGAAAAGTTCTTTTGTCTAGCACGATAGTTGTCAGAAGTGGTGACCGCTATAGTGTTTTTCTGCAAGAAATTGGACCGATACATTTTCATGCAGAGAGACGCTATGGTCACACTTTGCAAAGGGTCGAGACCCGATGTGTTGATAACCTCGGCGCGGAAACGCACACAGGCTTCTTTAAGGATCACCACATCATTTTTACATTAAGCGGCCATCTCTTCTCGGAAATCAAAAACACCTCCCTTAACCGTATTGTACCATTTAAAGAATTCCTCCCTCTCATGAGACATCATAGTATCAACCCCATAATAAGAGGCGGGCGGGTAGGACCCTCGATAATTTTGAGTGTCCTTAGTATTAAAAAAATGGCAGAACCAACCTTTCTTCTGAGCCTCAAAACCCAGAGCCTTAGGCAAAGCGCTCAATTTCATGGGGAGGAAATTTAACGAGTCTATGTAACGTTAGTTGAAAGCTTCGTCGGTGAAACACATGATCTTGCTACCCTGAGCTATTATTTTTGGGGTCACCCCATTTTCCACCAGATACTTCATCAAAATGTAAGAATCATAACCCTTAGCATTGTGGGCAACAAATGTGTAATTGAGGTATTTTGGACCGCGATACCGCGTAAAGAAATCCCTGACACAACTCTCACCGCTAGCTGACCACTCACGATCCAACATGTCAATGCAGTGTATATAATTAGCAACGTGGACCCCGTTTTCTTGCCGGCATTCAAAATCAAAAAAGACATACCGGTTGTGCGGCGGCTCCTTTTTAACCGGCTGAATAAAGCACTGGTGTTCGGACCCCGGGGTTAAATCAGCATTACAGATCCTGCATCTCGGCTCCAGATATTTGTGTGGTTTAACCTCATGAAAACGGTACTGGAGGCAACACTGCGGGCAATATTTAGTTTGATCACAATAACTCCGTTTTTAAACCCCCTCAGCAGCGGCCCTCTGTACCTTATGCTCGGAAAAACAGAACGCTGAGAGACAAATCCTTAAGCAATCTTTACATCGGATGGTAGGGGCCAAACCCTTAAGACATTGCGGATTGAAACAGACGTTACAGTAACCGTCACAGCGGTGCTTAAGCTTATCATTGAAGGCCTTATAACACCAATGACAAACATACGAACAACCCAAAAAAGCCGTCAAACTCTTTATTCCAAAGTAATGACTATCACTTAGGAAGAGAAACAGTGTCTGTGTATAGGTTTCAGGATGTGTCTGAAATTTCACAAATACTTCCTTTACCTCACAACGGTACCACACAACAATTTTTAAAGACAACAACTCCTCAAACTTGGTGATGTCTGAAAAGGCAACCATCTGTTGAGAGTTTAAGCCGGCCCTCTGATGAAGCATTAAAGCCTCTTGCAGAGCTTGGGGTTCAGGCATGTCGGGGGTGAGTAGTTTTATTAAACTGTAAGCAAAACAGAGCTTATTGTCCCCACTGGAACTCACCACTAATTGCCTGAGCTTGGTCCTAATTATGACGTTCTTCAAGCATTTCGACAGTCTTCTAAGCGCCCCACCCTCAGGGTTACGAACCACATTCATTACCAGAGACAGACTTTCATCAGCTAAGATGGCTGCGTTACTTTGCAATAACGCTTCGATTTTAGCCAGACATCTAAATTATCTCCACTCAGCATTACAGATAGGTTGCTAAACAAATCATCCCCTCTGAGTTCTAACTGTACAACATCTCGAGGTCTGACCCTTTCAGCAACCTGTTCAAGCATTTTTTGCAAGGCCTCGTGTATGTTGACAAATATTTCTGCATAATTGTCACAATTTAAAAGTTCTGCAAAATTAAAACGCTGAATCATTTCAAAATTGTTATAGGCCGGTCTATCTATAATCACGGGATCACTGGTACTCTTGGACACATCATCATTTTGAACAAAGCCTTCACCCCCTACATTCTCACAGAGCATGTCCTCCACAGCCTTATCAGTCTCAGAACCCTCCACATTCCGAACACCCCCACTGCTGACATCTACAAAACCCCCTTTTTGAGGAGGCTCATTTAAAGCCTGTAAAAGTCCTTCAAAGATATCCAACCGGTTAATGTCAAGACCCTCCTCTATAGTGATGGCTGCTTCTGCCGCCATCCTGTGTTCTAATTGTCTCAAATCATTTATAATAGGGGCAGAATTTGGTCGGGGTAGCTCCTCCAAAGCCTCCACCATTTCAAACAAATCGGGGTGAACTAGGGGGTGAGCCTCTATAAGCGCTACCGGTGGGAGGTGGTTATTTAGATCATTGACCATCTGTAACAGGTCGGGGTTCACCGGTAAGTCTGTTAATTCACATTCTATCGGTGGTAATTGGGGGTTATTTACATCATTTATCATTTGTAATAGTTCCAGGTTCATTGGGACATCAGAGGAGTTCACAACAGGGCCGGGGATGTTCTCTCGGGAAGGTCTTTTTGGGGCCCTAGCTTGTTCATAATCCTTTAGTTTGTGAGTTCTTTTACCAAGTCAGGACATTTTTTAATTTATTTTTTATTTTTCCAACAACCCACAATAGTAAGGCGTTTTGTGTCTATTATAACATTAAATACTGTACAATTCGTTAGTAAGGGTATTAATAAGGGTGTTTTGGCTCTCTATCACCAGGTTTTGCCCCACTAACACAAGTCTTTGATTTTGTAACAAAGTATGTAGCAACTCATGCTGACCTTCAGGAAGTAGCTCCGGGGGCTGGTGGCCTGGCTCAGCTTCAAAGGATGGTCGCTCCGGTAAATCTCGGTCGAAGGAGGCAGGGAGCGAGCGTATACTCATGGACGGAGACCAAGAAGGCCCTTGCGGTGACACCCTGGCCAAGCGCGGGGTACTGTTCCGCGTTTCTGTAGCCAAGAAATGGGTCTGGGGGAACGATGTTGAAACCAGGCCGTCGTTGGGTGGTGTGTCAGCCCTGACTGACGGCGACCCATGAGGTTGTTGGATGCCTCTATTTGTTCCGCCCGACAATGCGGCGGGCTGAATCTGGGGTGTTGAATTACCCCCAGAAGGCTGTGGCCTGAGTAGATGTTGGGGGGTCTCCATGACCACCGTGGGGGATCCTCTTGGTGATCTCACCGGGGAAGATGTTTGATCCCACTTAGACGGGGTAATTGTTCTCAATAGCTCATCCACAGAATGACTATCCCAAGAGTCTTGGGAAGAATAAAAATATACATTACATTTACATCTTTAAACGGCGACAGAAATCAAACTTAAAACAACATGTCCAGGACATTCAAAACCTTTAGCTTTTTTAGACCTTTGAAAATAGCCTTAGACATTCAATACAACGCAATATTATTTACAGACAATATATTTATTAGGACTTGATAATAAATGTAAAACAGAGAAGCCGCTGTAAATAAACTGTAAATAAACTGTTTCTTAAATGTTTCTTTAAAAACTGTAATATTGTTAATAAAACACACACACACACAACAACATTTCATTTTTAAACGAACCTTCCAAGTGTAAACGATTCCTGATCCCGGGACTTCCTGTTTCACAAACGTTTTCACGATCTGTTTAAATATTAAATACAATGAACACCTTCAAGCCTTTTCCTACAACCACTTTAAAACAGAAGTATAATAGCGGGAGATAAGTCAAACAACTTACTAAACCCTTTCGGACGGCTTTACTTCCTAACCAGACGGTACGGCAATCGGTCATTTCTAAACACGTTCCCCAGAAACAAGCCTAGACCTGTCCGGACTTCTAAAGATCTTTCCCAGAACCCCCCGCCCTATAGGAAACGCTTAAATCGCTTAAATATTAGCCCTCAACGGGCAAACAAAGCCCTTTTAAAAACATTAAAGTTTGAAAGATCTTACTTACCTCCACAGAATAATCGTTTCTTATTTTTTTTGGCTGGTTTAGCTTTTTGCACCGCTGTGAAGGTAAGAGACATGTTTAACCTTTAACCACACCGCTTTATAAAAAGCTTTAACCTCTTACAGGCTGCAGATATATACTCACAGCTATCAGATACCGGGGCTGACGGCCTTTCAGATTCTTGAAAGGTTACTGTTCTAGTAGGTAAAACGAAACAAGCCCTCGATGTGGAAGGCCTTTCGTTGTCTCGAACCACGTTTCTTAATACTGTTAGACAGGATAATTTTTTAAAATTAACAAAACTGGACTCAAACATCTTACAGAAACGTTATACAAACAAACAGGGGTTTAGTTCTTACCCGGTCGGCAGACAGCCTGTCTAGGGACAACCACTTCTCTTGGTCGATCCTCGGAGACATTAATCACAGGCCTTTCGATAGTATCTGTGTAATTAAAGAGACCGGCATTAATATATATTAAAACGTTTTCATAACTCTAATGAGCCTCTTCAAAACCACACACACCCATACATAAGAACCCATGAGCGCAAACACAAAAATCTTACCGTCGTTGTTCCAGATTATCTCCTCAGCGTTGGGAAATAACTGCTGTTGACTGGCTGAAAAATAATTTTACAGAACTTAAAACAGATGTTATAGCCTTATTTACAATACATGCACACAACACGCTCTGAGTCAATGAAAATAATCTGAAGCTATTGTGCCTTCTACACCTTACGGTAGCAACAAATCTAACTACTGCTTTACTTTAACATTAATAATGACGGCGACTACGACGACAACAAGAATAACAACAACAACATCATCATCATCAGATTTTAATTAAAAGTGGCTACACCAGCGTTTACAATTTCAACCTGTCGATGGACGAACGCTCTGAGTGCACCGATTTCGGGACACTTCGGAAACTCTTTCAAAGGCAGGACGACCTGCGCTCTGACAGTGCCTGCGTTTAGCCCTACAAGGTGATGCTGAATGGCTTGTTCAAACGGCTGGTGGTCTTCCGTCACCACCAGACTATCAGAGCTATACTGCGCCTTCAACTACATAAGAGTAACAGCAATGTCGCCGATCCTGCTACGGTCGTATTGTAACGCAATAACATGTATCGATTTTAAAAGTGTCAGTTCCAGTGCCTCGCAAAGCTACCCTTCTGCGATCGTTTGTTCTCAAGGTCAGGATTTCTTGCCACTCCGAGGAAGAGAAAACGACGGCCGGCCTTGGGGCAGAGAGATGGCGAAGGGGTAACACGGCACTGGCACGCGTGCACCGCGGGTTGTTTCCGCCCGGTTTCGAACCAGGGACCTTTCGCGTGTGAGGCGAACGTGATAGCCACTACACTACGGAAACCGACCCGTCCTGGTGTTTCAAATGGCTCCCATCGAAGCCGGCTGGTAAAACGCGCACAGGGGTTTCCCGTGGGCCAGCCTGTGAGATAAAGGTTTCTATTTTCACTGACCTATTTTGCATTGCTCAAGGGCACATCAGGACACTTTGGAAACTCTTTCAAAGGAAGAACGCCCTGAGCTATGACAAGACTTACACTTACCCCAACAAGGTGATGCTCAATGGCTTGTTCAAACAGCTGCTGCTCGTCTTGTGCCACCATCAGACAATCACAAAGCTATTGTGCCTTCTACACCTTACGGTAGCAACAAATCTAACTACTGCTTTACTTTAACAATAATAATGACGGCGACCACGACGACAACAAGAAAAACAAGAACAACAACAACAACAAGAACAAGAACAACAACATCATCATCATCATCATCATCATATTTCAATTAAAAGTGGCTACACCAGCGTTTACTATTTCAACCTGTCGACGGACGGACGCTCTGAGTGCACCAATTTCGGGACACTTAGGAAACTCTATCAAAGGCAGGTCGCCCTGCGCTCTGACAGTGCCTGCACTTAGCCCAACAAGGTGATGCTGAATGGCTTGTTCAAACGGCTGGAGGTCCTCCGTCACCACCAGACTATCAGAGCTATACTGCGCCTTCGACTACATAAGAGTAACAGCAATGTCGCTGATCCTGCTACGGTCGTATTGTAACAGCTACAACATGTATCGATTTTAAAAGTGTGAGTTCCAGCGCCTCGCAAAGCTACCCTTCTGCGATCGTTTATTCTCAAGGTCAGGATTTCTTGCCACTCCGAGGAAGAGAAAATGACGGCCGGCCTTGGGGCAGAGAGATGGCGACGGGTAACATGGCACTGGCACGCGTGCACCGCGGGTTGTTTCCGCCCGGTTTCGAACCGGGGACCTTTCGCGTGTGAGGCAAACGTGATAGCCACTACACTACGGAAAACGACCCGTCCTGGCGTTTCGAATGCCTCCCATCGAAGCAGGCTGATAAAACGCGCACAGGCGTTTCCCGTGGGCCAGCCTGTGAGATAAAGGTTTCTATTTTCACTGACCTATTTTGCATTGCTAAAGGGCACATCAGGACACTTCGGAAACTCTTTCAAAGGCAGGACGCCCTGCGCTCTGACAGTGCCTGCACTTAACCCAACAAGGTGATGCTGAATGGCTTGTTCAAACGGCTGGTGGTCTTCCGTCACCACCAGACTATGAGAGCTATACTGCGCCTTCAACTACATAAGAGTAGATAGTAGGGGTTTTTGGGCGCGGCCTATTTTGTTATGACGTATGCCCTAAGCTTATTAATATTCCTACGTCATAATTGGGGGGCGTGATTTTAGGTAGAGTTATTTCCTTAATTATTCCTACGTCATATCCGTCAGAAAGTGTGCACCCATAAAACCCTGAACAACAAGGCCACCCATAAATACCCCCACCCCTCTGAAGGCAATGCCCCGAAACTCTCCTCTCTATTTAAGAACCCGCGCTTCTTTTAGGCAATACCTCTTTAATTCTCAGCTTCTGAAACATCCCGCTTCTTCAACATGTCCAGCGACATCAACATGAAACCCCGCAAGAAACAATCCCGGGCAAGGGTTCCTGTACTCACCAATTTGAAGATTGAACGCTCCTGGGTGTTGTTCTGGGGGGCTCGACGGGGTAACCGCTTTAAAAGGGATCCCAGCTATGTTGGAGTGGAGCTTCTTGCTTTGGGAGAGAAGGAGGGTACGTTGGAACCTTTTGAGACGGTAATTGAATACTCTTATGAGGACTGGTTGAAGGTGATGGCCTGGAGAGATCTGGGGCTTGTGGATAAGACTCTAGAAGGCTTGCAAGAGGGTCCAAGAGAATGCGAAATGGAGTCTCCGACTCAGGGTTTTGAAAGGTGTGAATGGGAAAGCTTGCAGAACTACGACAGACGACGTGTGGGGTTTTGGAGGGGGGTCTGACGGCTCAGGGGCTACTCTCTTCTAAGAGGGCGGTGTGTCGTGACGTAGTGAAGAGATAGGATAAAAGGTGCAACAATTCATTCATGGTTTAAAATTAAAGAGAATGTCTTACCCGAAAGCTGCGGACGTCGACAGGCTCTACAGGCCTCTTCAAACCCGGGATCACCCCTGGTTCTATTCCCCAGATTTTGTATACACTCTGGAACCCTTTGACTGTGGTTACTCTCCAAGACCTCAGACCCCGGTCCCTCAGGACGAAACAACATGCGGTGCGATGGATGTCCAAATGAGTCTCGGGGATCCCCAGCCTCTGGAGCTCATGGAGGGCCTCGATTTTGCCGAATTGTCTAACGTCTGTGCGTCTCAGGAGGGGGTCAGTCCAATGGATGGAGAAACACCCCACAAACCACCAGGCGACCCAATGAGCATCGGACTGTCCCGGGGGCGTGATGAAGACGCAGGATTCTTGCCCGGGGTATGTGACCAAGTAAGCAGAGTGGTTAAAAGCACCCTGGTGTATATTCTGAGTGCTCTCATCGACCGAGCTCTGAAAGAAGTCTGTCGGGGGTGTGAAGTGAATCACCCCAGTCAGTTGAGACACAGTTGTTTGTTTGAACCAGACCGTTACTATTTCCTGTTCTATTTCAACGTGTTTTACAGAAGACTGAACAAACCGTGGCTGAAACCGGCACTAATCAAGGCGCTCTCTTACTCCCACATACATGTCACTGTGGGACAAGTCCAGAAAATCATAGATGAGATTTTGCTGGAGCTGAAAAAGGAGCCGTTTATAATAGAGAAACTTGGGCAGCTGCTCAATGACCTGGATGAGCCGAGTAGAAAAACCGCTGGCAAGCTAAAAGCTTATTTCTTCCGTAAAGAAGTTAAAGCTGGGGGCAGCGACGAAGAATTCGACATCTACGCCACTGATTCAGACTCTGACCTGAACTAAGGGACTTTGAACATGGGGAATGTTCTGGACTGCTTCTGCAACTGGTTCTGTCATCAACACTCAGCAGCTAACCTGAGAGCGCTATTACACCATGTGCTTGACAGAAAAGTAGCCAACGCGAGCCTTTTCTCTACAGATTTAACCATCGATGAGGATCAACTTTCAAACCTGGAAAAGTGAATGGCTGCTGTAACAAAGACCGGGGGGTACGAACACTGGGATGAAGGGCTCAAGGGGGCCAAGAATGATATTAGGCCATTTCATCAACATCTGTATGACCTTTTACTGAGCATGTTTAATACACCTCTGTTTACTTTTAAAATAGGTCATATTGTTGTTTTATTTACATATGTAACTGAGGTGTGTGCCTACAAGATAAAGAAACAGGTATATTTGTTGATATAGATCAAGTAACCAATCATCTGATTTCTTTTTGTCTGGACCGTAGAAAAAATTGTTGTGTATGTTATACTTTTCTCAAATGTCTAAAAAGGGGTATCTGCTCTCCTGAAGTTGAATAAAAAACCTTGTATAAAAACTTTGCGCATAGTGTGGGTCTGTGTGGTTATTTGACAGAATGACTCGGCAAGCTCCCCAAATGCAGGAACTATACTACAACCCAGCCAAGATTGGGGGTTTGGCGGGTAAGAAGGGTTTTCAAAGAGGACTCGCTGAGGCCGGAGTGAAGGTTAATGATGTGGTTGTTTCAGAATGGTTACGGGAACAAGACGCCTATACCTTACATAAACCTCTCAGGATTAACTTTAAAAGAAACCGCGTATATGCAACTGACATAGATTCACAATGGCAAATGGATCTAGTCGATATGTCAAATTTATCAAAACATAACAATGGTCACAAATTGATGTTGATGTGTATCGATGTGTTATCAAAATATGCCTGGGCTCGCATTCTACATAATAAAACAGGTCGGGCGGTGACAAGGGCCTTTGAGGATATATTGTCCCAGGGTCGATGTCCTAAAAAACTGCAGACTGATAAAGGAAAAGAGTTTCTCAACAGAGAATTTCAGAATCTACTGAAGAGACACAAAATACATCATTTCACCACCGGTAATGAGCTTAGGGCATCGGTAGTGGAGAGGTTTAACCGCACCATAAAGACCAAAATGTGGAGATATTTTACAGCGGTCAACACGTTCAAGTATTTTGATAAAGTTCAGGATTTTATCGATGCTTACAACCAAGGGTATCACACCAGTATTAAAATGAAGCCTTTAGATGTTGATCAAAGTAATTCTTTTAAGGTCTATAAAAAATTATACCGACCATTTATTAAGAAGGGAAAAACTACTTATTAGTTCAACATCGGTGATGTGGTTCGCGTTTCAAAGCTAAGGAGTACTTTTGCCAAAGGTTATGAACAAACATTTTCTGACGAATATTTTACAGTTACCGAACAGTTGGCTAGAGACCCCCCCGTGTACCGGTTAAAAGACTATGACAGGGAGGATATAGAAGGAACGTTTTACGAAGCCGAGTTACAAAAAATTATTGTGGGTAAAGACAGTGTATACAGAGTTGAAAAGATATTAGCTGAAAAAACCCAGAACCGGAAAAAATATGTGTTGATGAAATGGCTTGGATGGCCTGAAAAGTTCAATAGTTGGGTCCCGGAACAACAGGTTTGCGATATTCAATCCTTATTACAACATGCCCGCGGGTGTGTTGGGGGCATTACTTTCGATTCTCAAGATGGAATCAGGAGGCTTCTACGTGACTCTACCCAGTAATGCCTCTCTCGATATATATCCTAAAAATGAAATATCCAGTTACACGGTACAATTTGGAAAATCTATAGATCTAAGGGGGTCGTGGGAAGTGGGGTTGGCGGAAATACAGTATCCTTACACTTGGGCTGTTTTACAAGATAAGGATGCCACCTTCGCCATTTTTGATGATGTTAAAAAGAGTCAATGGACATTCACGATACAAGGAGGTTATTATGACAATGTGGATAAAATATTAGATGAGATGCATAAACAGTTCTCAGAAGGCACCCCCAACATCAAGCTATATTACAACCCTATTAAAAACAGAGTGTACAAGGTGTCAAAACCAGGTATTAGCATTCAAACCAGCGGCCAACTGGGGCGTATATTTGGGTTCTATTCTGACACAGAGAGCAGGTTCTCAGAAGTGGTGGGGCGGCTTTTACACTCTTTATGTGTATACGGATATCATAACCCACCAGAGGGTCGGGGATAGTTATGTCCCCCTTTTGAGAAATGTACTTATTAAAGGTAAAAGCAATGACATGGTCACAATTACTTATGACAAACCACACTACGTACCAGTCTCAAATACCCACTTTGACAACATCACGATCGAAGTAAAATCGGATCAGAATATCAACGTACCCTTCCGCTTCAGTAAAGTTAATGTCAAACTACATTTTCGACCCCTGAAACAGTTTGTACATTATTAAAATGGCTACCTCGAGGGGTTATGTAGATCCTAGCGCCTATGTGGATTATTACAAGATGCAAGATGGAACGGCTTGCCCGGTATTGTAGGAGCCCCCACAATGTATGGCGCCGGTCTAGGAGGACTCTTTCGTGGTCTCTTTAGAATGGCCATACCCCTGCTTAAGAGAGGCTTTGCTATAGCCAGACCCCACTTGAAATCAGCGGCTAAAAATATTGTTAGTGACGTGTTCACCAATGTTATGAACCGGCCAGCTAGCCATGAGCATCAGGAGGGTTCGGGTCTCATGGTAATGGCGAGGAGGGGGGGGTAAAAGAAGAAACAGCATGTGTCCACCAGGGGGCGACAAAGATCCGTGGCTAACAAAAAACGAAGAATCTCTCATTCTCCAACATATCGTGGAAACACTCGGAGAAGGAAGCAGCACAAGAAAAAACCTGCAAAAAGAAAGTCTCAAAGAAAGAAAAATAGAGCCTCAGGATACATCTTTTAAACATGTCTTTTGTCCATCGGAAGAGTCTATCGGAAGAATGCGTCAAATCAGAACTGGATCTGTTTACAGTTCCATACACTCAAACGAGTATAGATAAGATCATATATGTAGAGATTCCCCCTCTTTCTGCAATTTCAGACACGGCCCCTCTGGAGTTTTTTATAGCTGGCAATGGCGAGGATTATATTGATTTGAATAACACATTTATTTTAATGAACTGTAAAGTGACTGATGAGGATGGCGATGCAATCGAGAAGACGACCAACGCTGGGGTCATCAATTACCCGGTGGCCACCATGTTTTCACAGGTGGATGTGACCCTGGGAGATCGGCTCATTAGTCAAAGCAGCAATACTTACCCCTATAGAGCCATGATGGAGTGTATACTTAATTATAGTGAGGAGACCCTAAGCAAACAGTTCAGCCCCGGCCTTTTCTTCAAAGACATCCCGGAAGCTATGGACGACAAGGATCCAGAGGGACTCAATAAGGGTTTGCAAAAAAGAATGGCCTTTTCAACAGAAGGGAGGACCTTTGAGCTAATGGGGCATATCCATGCAGACATATTTTTCCAAGAAAAACTCATGCTCAACGGGGTAGACATTAAAATTAAAATGATCCGTAGTAAAAGTGCTTTTTGTCTGATGACCCCTGATACTGAAAAATATAAACTGACCATATTATCGGCCTCGCTGTTTGTGAAAAAAGTGTCCGTCTCCCCGGCGGTTAAACTAGGACACGCGCAGGCGTTAATGACGGCAAACACCAAGTACCCGATCGAAAGAGTCTATATGAAAGTCCACAGTATCCCCGCAGGGACACGGGTGATGAACCAGGAAAATCTGTTTCTAGGACAGCTCCCAAAACAGGTTATTATAGGTCTCGAAGATAATGATGCATTTACCGGGGTTTACAACAAGAACCCCTTTAACTTTAAACATTATAACGCGGAATTTATAGCGTTGTACGTCGATGGTGTGCAGGTTCCATCCAGACCTTTTCAACCTGACTTTGAAAACGGCAATGCGGTTCGTGAATATGACAGTCTAGTACTGGCTACGGGTCGCCATCTCAAGGATCAAACTCCCGGCTGATCGATCGCCGGGAATACTGCAGCGGTTACACCCTGTACGGTTTCAACCTGACCCCTGACGAAGAGTGTGGACAACATTTTTCACAGATGAAGACGGGCAATATGCGTTTGGAGATGCGTTTCAAGCAGCCTCTACCACGCACTGTAAATATGGTCGTGTATGCAGTGTTTGACAACATTATTGAGGTGAATCAGAGGAGAAACGTTATGTATGATTATTATTAAAATGAACACCAGAGAGCTCAACCACATCATGAATGCCCTGGCCAGCTCACGGAAACTGTTTCAAGGAGTCTACACCTGCGATCAGCTGCCTAAATTTAAGATCAAGAATTTACCTGCAATGTACATAATCAACACACACCCTAAAAACATGCCCGGAGAACATTGGCTGGCTATTTATCTAAGGGAGGACCACCGTGGTGAATTTTTTGATTCCTATGCAAACCCCCCGGATTTCAGACCTTTCCCTCGGAAGATCAATAACTTTCTGCTCAACAACTGTCAAGAAACCATTTACAGCGGTCGTCAAGTACAAAGTCTTCAGACCTTCACTTGTGGTCAACACTGTGTGTTTTTCTTATATCATAGATCTAAAGGAAGGTCATACCCCGATATTATGGCCTTGTACAGTGAGGATTTAGGCCAAAATGATAAAAAAGTGGCAGAGTTTGTCAGGACACTGTGGACCCCCCCTTATAACACAATGACTTACGACCCTAGCCAGCCGTGTATACAGATGGGGTGTTCTTGTGAGGATTTTAAAAGATGTCATGCGTGTTAAGGTGAAAAAATAATGAAAACAGCCTTTGAATCATTAGTTTTGTTTTTATTCAACACAATTCTTATACAAAGCAGGGGTTATGGTATAAATAAATGTACAACATTTGAAAAATAAAAAATAAAAATAAAAAATTGTTTGTCGGGTCATTATTTACAGGGGAGACAAATAAAAACATGAGATTAATAAGCTTCCCAACAATGGATAGATCCTGAGGATGGTCGCTCAGCATGGTCAGAGTAATGAGATATCGGAGTCAGATCAGGCTCCACCTCTTTACACAGACGGATTTTTTGTCGCGTTTCCTGGTTAGGAACTGTTGATTGGGGCATGTTCAGACAGGCCATCGCCTGTAGGAAAGCATTCCAGCCTACAGGTCGGCGACTATCGGGTACCTTATTAGTGCTAGTGACACTCTTCAACAAATCAAACATGTGTGAACCTTTGATCACCGCAACATCTTTATCAACCGTTCCCCCCGCATCAGCCCCAGAACCATTTTCTTGAGAGGCCATGGTTAAAGTTAAAATGTTTTGATCTTTTTCACCCTGTCTAACCAGACGGAGGTAGCGCTGTAACGTGTTGGTATACAACTGGGCTTTGGAATACTGATTGAAATCGGCCCTGGCCTGTATAGCTTTCATTTCAGAGTCCAGGTTGTTTTCGGCCGTTTGTCTAATGGGCTCTGGCCCGACAACATTTTTTCTCAGTTTCTCAAGCTGCTCCTGAGGGATCAAAAACATTTTCTGAGCATATTCCATTATTAACCCACTCTGGAAGCTAGAAGACTGGTTAGGAAAGGCACGGCTATGCTCAACAGCGGTCCTATAAAACCCCCGGTTTGATTAATCTTCTTTCTTTTTCTTTTAATAGAATACTTCTTATTAGCGATGATCTTGATAACCGCTTTTTGTTTTTTGAGTTTAGAATGTTGAGAAGGGGTTAGGGGTATATTACCGCGTAAGATGTTAAAAGCTATTTCACACAGGGTCTCGATCAAATCCGAGGGGGCCCCTGCCAGCACAGCTTTCCTATGGCGCGGGCTCCTCTCAAATAACATTTGCAAAAGCGGCAGATTTCTTTTAATCCGAACAGACATTCTTATTTATTTCCTTTTCTTTAGCACATAGACTGCCGGCCAATCGTGCGGGCACAAACCTGTTCTTAGGGGAAAGTCTTCTGGGGTTTGTGCATTTAATTCCGCAATCAAGTACCCGTAGGGTTTTTTGGTGGCATCCTCAAATGCCTCCAAAAAGAACTTGGTCTGGTTAGGGTACATTTGACGAGCCAAGACGGTGACCTGTAGTTTATCTCTGGGGTTTTTAAAAAGAATTATATAATTGGCATATAAATTAATAGTGCGGCTTTTTTTACCTTGAAAAAATAGATTTTGAACTAAATAAATAATACTTAAATTCCTATGATGAGTGTACTTTGTGAAAGCTTTTTCCACTTCACTGTTGTCACCGGCCTGCTCCATCAGGTCATCAAGGATCACTAGGTTAGTATTACCGGGCGGGAACAAGTCATCGCCACACAACGAGGCGGGGAGACCTTGCACAAATTTCAGATTATTTTTTTTCGAAGCCAAATCATCGTAGAGAGGTTGCCAGCAAGAGAAACACCACACTATGTTGTCAAGAGCTTGGGACACGGTTGCGTCCACATCTTCTATGATGTTCTTTATAAGATAGCTCTTCCCCGAATTGGAGGGACCGGCTATAATACAGGAGAAAGGGTGTTGAAGTCTGTTTTCAAAACCACCGCTAATATCCATAAGGCAGAGTGGTATAATCAGTCTTCAACACTCTTTTATTGTACACCACCCTGAACCGTTTGTTTAGTGATCTATTTTCCAACGTGTACCCCTTTTTATTGCGATAGATCTGATTTCCGGCTGTAATAATCTCACGAGGAGGCGCGTCTTTCTCGGTTACAAAACTTTCTACCAGGGTCGTCAGAGACTTGATGTTAATGAGCTTGTTGTTACAATGGTTCAGAGTGAAACCCTTAACTTTCATACAGGTCTTACCCGCAGCCGTTCTGTATGCGTAAGTCTTAGGACCCCCTGAAACAAACTCCACTATGTGGTCCTGAGGATCTAGTTCGCTCGTTAACTCCCCAAGGTAGTCCCCGAGGGGAGGGACCCAATCCCCTGGCCTGGTGACAAAGATTACAGAGTCAGTATCATGATAGAGCGTGCGTTCCTGCAACTGATCCATTAAGTTGTACAGTTCAAGCCGGGCGTAAGCCGTGGTAAAAACCGCTATGAAAACATTAACGTTCCCCTGTTTGGTGGGGAAATCTTTAGGGGCCCTCCACTGGACCTGTGCCACGTGGTCATTTAAGAATTGAAAGTGTGATACTGCATGTTGTTTGGAAAACATAAATTCTATAAACTGTTCAGGGGTTTTAATCAAGGTTGTGTTTAGACGGTAATTTCTTTCCCCAAACTTACCCCACAGACTGTTTAAAATCAGTTTGGACATTTGTCTCTTGGCGGGGTTTACAGTTATGTTCCCCAGCTCTAGACGGATCCCTTCCTTTTCAAAATATTGCTAAACGTATCGCTCTTTGGCCGCGGAGTCAACACACCATGAGGGATAGCCCGATGCCTCCTGTTTCCCTTTCAGATGGGTCATAATGTAATCAGCAAAAAGAGTATCAGATTTTTCAGAAAAATGCCAAACCTCATACACCTTACCGACTCTGTAACCTTTCTCCACCGCCTTGTCAAGCTCAATGCTACACCAGACACCCGTCAGCGCTCTCTCTTCATCACTGTGCAGACAAGAGGTAGTTTGATTTTCAGTTTCCACACACGTTCTACACAGAGGGAACATCAATTTTCCCGAACACCTGTAAGGCAACACGGGTAAGAACAGCTCGCGAGGAGGGTACATGGTGACTTTGATCAAACCAAAGTAATGTCCGATTTCGAGAAAGTCACGATAAACAATGGTTGGACGCCCCACCGGGTACATTTTGGTCTTGTTGACATAAGGGTACAGACTGGTGAAATCATAGTAATCTACTCTCTCACCCTCCTTTACCTCATAATGTAAACAGAGGGCGTTGGTACGACCCCCAAATAACGCATCCCGGGGCTCAAGACGTTCAGGAAAGTCCAAGGTTTCCATAAACCGTTGTACCCCCGCATCCTGTTGCTTCAGGGTCGTCCACTCGTGTTCCCAAATCACCAGCACGTTCAAACCATAGGTGTTTTTTAAAGTTTCAATTCGTTCCTGGAAATCATAGTACATATCACTGCAGAGTTTTTGTGTTACGGGGTTAAAGGTGTTTGGGTCGAAGCACTGAGGACAGCCATGGTAAATACAACCTGCAAACTCATAAGCGGTACGCCGCCCGGACACGTCGCTAAAACCGTCTAAGTAGTAAGGCCCCATTTTGACTTCCCCTTGATTTAAAGCATGTCTGATGAAGATGTTATCCCCGGCACTCAGGTATTCCAGCCACTGTATGGAGACAGTCGAAAAGTTCTTTTGTCTAGCACGATAGTTGTCAGAAGTGGTGACCGCTATAGTGTTTTTCTGCAAGAAATTGGACCGATACATTTTCATGCAGAGAGACGCTATGGTCACACTTTGCAAAGGGTCGAGACCCGATGTGTTGATAACCTCGGCGCGGAAACGCACACAGGCTTCTTTAAGGATCACCACATCATTTTTACAATAAGCAGCCATCTCTTCTCGGTCATCAAAAACACCTCCCTTAACCGTATTGTACCATTTAAAGAATTCCTCCCTCTCATGAGACATCATAGTATCAACCCCATAATAAGTGGCGGGCAGGTAGGACCCTCGATAATTTTGAGTGTCCATAGTATTAAAAAAATGGCAGAACCAACCTTTCTTCTGAGCCTCAAAACCCAGAGCCTTAGGCAAAGCGCTCAATTTCATGGGGATGAAATTTAACGAGTCTATGTAACGTTAGTTGAAAGCTTCGTCGGTGAAACACATGATCTTGCTACCCTGAGCTATTATTTTTGGGGTCACCCCATTTTCCACCAGATACTTCATCAAAATGTAAGAATCATAACCCTTAGCATTGTGGGCAATAAATGTGTAATTGAGGTATTTTGGACCGCGATACCGCGTAAAGAAATCCCTGACACAACTCTCACCGCTAGCTGACCACTCACGATCCAACATGTCAATACAGAGTATATAATTAGCAACGTGGACCCCGTTTTCTTGCCGGCATTCAAAAGCAAAAAAGACATACCGGTTGTGCGGCGGCTCCTTTTTAACCGGCTGAATAAAGCACTGGTGTTCGGACCCCGGGGTTAAATCAGCATTACAGATCCTGCATCTCGGCTCCAGACATTTGTGTGGTTTAACCTCATGAAAACGGTACTGGAGGCAACACTGCGGGCAATATTTAGTTTGATCACAATAACTCTGTTTTTTAACCCCCTCAGCAGCGGCCCTCTGTACCTTATGCTCGGAAAAACAGAACGCTGAGAGACAAATCCTTAAGCAATCTTTACATCGGATGGTAGGGGCCAAACCCTTACGACATTGCGGATTGAAACAGACGTTACAGTAACCGTCACAGCGGTGCTTAAGCTTATCATTGAAGGCCTTATAACACCAATGACAAACATACGAACAACCCAAAAAAGCCGTCAAACTCTTTATTCCAAAGTAATGACTATCACTTAGGAAGAGAAACAGTGTCTGTGTATGGGTTTCAGGATGTGTCTGAAATTTCACAAATACTTCCTTTACCTCACAACGGTACCACACAACAATTTTTAAAGACAACAACTCCTCAAACTTGGTGATGTCTGAAAAGGCAACCATCTGTTGAGAGTTTAAGCCGGCCCTCTGATGAAGCATTAAAGCTTCTTGCAGAGCTTGGGGTTCAGGCATGTCGGGGGTGAGTAGTTTTATTAAACTGTAAGCAAAACAGAGCTTATTGTCCCCACTGGAACTCACCACTAATTGCCTGAGCTTGGTCCTAATTATGTCGTTCTTCAAGCATTTCGACAGTCTTCTAAGCGCCCCACCCTCAGGGTTACGAACCACATTCATTACCAGAGACAGACTTTCATCAGCTATGATGGCTGCGTTACTTTGCAATAACGCTTCGATTTTAGCCAGACGTCTAAATTATCTCCACTCAGCATTACAGATAGGTTGCTAAACAAATCATCCCCTCTGAGTTCTAACTGTACAACATCTCGAGGTCTGACCCTTTCAGCAACCTGTTCAAGCATTTTCTGCAAGGCCTCGTGTATGTTGACAAATATTTCTGCATAATTGTCACAATTTAAAAGTTCTGCAAAATTAAAACGCTGAATCATTTCAAAATTGTTATAGGCCGGTCTATCTATAATCACGGGATCACTGGTACTCTTGGACACATCATCATTTTGAACAAAGCCTTCACCCCCTACATTCTCACAGAGCATGTCCTCCACAGCCTTATCAGTCTCAGAACCCTCCACATTCCGAACACCCCCACTGCTGACATCTACAAAACCCCCTTTTTGAGGAGGCTCATTTAAAGCCTGTAAAAGTCCTTCAAAGATATCCAAGACCCTCCTCTATAGTGATGGCTGCTTCTGCCGCCATCCTGTGTTCTAATTGTCTCAAATCATTTATAAAAGGGGCAGAATTTGGTTGGGGTAGCTCCTCCAAAGCCTCCACCATTTCAAACAAATCGGGGTGAACTAGGGGGTGAACCTCTATAAGCGCTACCGGTGGGAGGTGGTTATTTAGATCATTGACCATCTGTAACAGGTCGGGGTTCACCGGTAAGTCTGTTAATTCACATTCTATCGGTGGTAATTGGGGGTTATTTAAATCATTTATCATTTGTAATAGTTCCAGGTTCATTGGGACATCAGAGGAGTTCACAACAGGGCCGGGGATGTTCTCTCGGGAAGGTCTTTTTGGGGCCCTAGCTTGTTCATAATCCTTTAGTTTGTGAGTTCTTTTACCAAGTCAGGACATTTTTTAATTTATTTTTTATTTTTCCAACAACCCACAATAGTAAGGCGTTTTGTGTCTATTAAAACATTAAATACGGTACAATTCGTTAGTAAGGGTATTAATAAGGGTGTTTTGGCTCTCTATCACCAGGTTTTGCCCCACTAACACAAGTCTTTGATTTTGTAACAAAGTATGTAGCAACTCATGGCGACTTTCAGGAAGTAGCTCCGGGGGCTGGTGGCCTGGCTCAGCTTCAAAGGATGGTCGCTCCGGTAAATCTCGGTCGAAGGAGGCAGGGAGCGAGCGTATACTCATGGACGGAGACCAAGAAGGCCTTTGCGGTGACACCCTGGCCAAGCGCGGGGTACTGTTCCGCGTTTCTGTAGCCAAGAAACGGGTCTGGGGGGACGATGTTGAAACCAGGCCGTCGTTGGGTGGTGTGACCGCCCTGACTGACGGCGACCCCTGAGGTTGTTGGATGCCTGTATTTGTTCCGCCCGACAATGCGGCGGGCTGAATCTGGGGTGTTGAATTACCCCCAGAAGGCTGTGGCCTGAGTAGATGTTGGGGGGTCTCCAAGACCACCGTGGGGGATCCTCTCGGTGATCTCACCGGGGAAGATGTTTGATCCCACTTAGACGGGGTAATTGTCCTCAATAGCTCATCCACAGAATGACTATCCCAAGAGTCTTGGGAAGAATAAAAATATACATTACATTTACATCTTTAAACGGCGACAGAAATCAAACTTAAAACAACATGTCCAGGACATTCAAAACCTTTAGCTTTTTTAGACCTTTGAAAATAGCCTTAGACATTCACTACAACGCCTTATTATTTACAGACAATATATTTATTAGGACTTGATAATAAATGTAAAACAGAGAAGCCACTGTAAATAAACTGTTTCTTAAATGTTTCTTTAAAAACTGTAATATTGTTAATAAAACACACACACACACAACAACATTTCATTTTTAAACGAACCTTCCAAGTGTAAACGCTTCCTGATCCCGGGACTTCCTGTTTCACAAACGTTTTCACGATCTGTTTAAATATTAAATACAATGAACACCTTCAAGCCTTTTCCTACAACCACTTTAAAACAGAAGTATAATAGCGGGAGATAAGCCAAACAACTTACTAAACCCTTTCGGACGGCTTTACTTCCTAACCAGACGGTACGGCAATCGGTCATTTCTAAACACGTTCCCCAGAAACAAGCCTAGACCTGTCCGGACTTCTAAAGATCTTTCCCAGAACCCCCCGCCCTACAGGAAACGGGCACCCATCGCTTAAATATTAGCCCTCAACGGGCAAACAAAGCCCTTTTAAAAACATTAAAGTTTGAAAGATCTTACTTACCTCCACAGAATAATCGTTTCTTAAGTTTTTCGGCTGGTTTAGCTTTTTGCACCGCTGTGAAGGTAAGAGACATGTTTAACCTTTAACCACACCGCTTTATAAAAAGCTTTAACCTCTTACAGGCTGCAGATATATACTCACAGCTATCAGATACCGGGGCTGACGGCCTTTCAGATTCTTGAAAGGTTACGGTTCTCGAAGGTAAAACGAAACAAGCCCTTGATGTGGAAGGCCTTTCGTTGTCTCGAACCACGTTTCTTAATACTGTTAGACAGGATAATTTTTTAAAATTAACAAAACTGGACTCAAACATCTTACAGAAACGTTATACAAACAAACAGGGGTTTAGTTCTTACCCGGTCGGCAGACAGCCTGTCTAGGGACAACCACTTCTCTTGGTCGATCCTCGGAGACATTAATCACAGGCCTTTCGATAGTTTCTGTGTAATTAAAGAGACCGGCATTAATATGTATTAAAACGTTTTCATAACTCTAATGAGCCGCTTCAAAACCACACACACCCATACATAAGAACCCATGAGCGCAAACACAAAAATCTTACCGTTGTTGTTCCAGATGATCTCCTCAGCGTTGGGAATTAACTCCTGTTGACTGGCTGAAAAATAATTTTACAGAACTTAAAACAGATGTTATAGCCTTATTTACAATACATGCACACAACACGCTCTGAGTCAGTGAAAATAATCTGAAGACTTACCAAAAAACTCGTTTAAATCGAAGTCGCAGATGTTGTTTCCGGACACTGTTGATCTTTAGTCTTAAATCGAAAGGTCAGTATGAGTCTGTCGAGCTGAAGACCAGACCTTCATACTTATACTGATGTCCACATGCCGGATCTTCTTGTAAGGCATTGTTCTGGTCTGGCCTTTGTGCCGCCCTGTTACCAATTAACATATCAAAACCAACCAATAAAATGACACTGCATCAAATTTCAAATAGAAACCAAGATGGAGACGATCTCTCTCCTCTCTACTCTAAACTTTTATTAGAACCTTTTGGTCTCTCAAAAAAACATTTTTAAGCATCAAGACCTATAGTCAACAACCACTAAGAATATTTTAGGCCTTTATAAGCGCTAAAAAACAACCTGAGCCAAGAAAATAACCATAAAGATCTAAAATAACTAGCGCTTTTACAGTGATTTTTTTTTTTTTTTTTTAATAGCGATGCTTTGTTTGGTATTAAACAAGTCACAAACTACTCAGAACAGAGTTTATCCCCGCAAAAGAGATATTTGGGTTTACTTTACAAAGCTTATGAATTATATAGGTTAAAAGTATTCTGAATGTTTTGATACCACACGCCATACCTACTGTTGTCTGAGCCCACCCCCGCCCCCCATGGTGTGAGTGATTTAGCCTTGAGTGTTGTGATCTATTTAGCATTGAGTGATCAGTTGTTTTTATTTTTTAAACGATTCCTTATCATCAGGGATTGAGACTGCTAAAATACCTTAAAAGCATATCCTTCTCTTAAGTCTAACTCTTATGAGCTTTAAGACCCTAGAATGTATTTAAGTAAAACGACTGAACACATTATGTGAGAGATAAAATATAACCACAGCTTTTTTTTTTTTTTTTTACAAAAACAATTAACCTATACACACAAACACCCACACACACACCCTCTTTTTTAATTTTATTTTTAATTAAATTTGAGGGGAGAGACAGAGCCAGATACAGTGTGGATAACATAAATACCCTATGCAAAACAGGCATTGATAGGACCTGGGATCATAACAGACAACAGAACTTGTTAATCTTATAAAATGATTGGGCGAGATAGAGAGAGAGACAGACAGAGACAGTGTGAATATGATAAACGCACTATTCAAAACTGGCATTGTTAAGACCTGGGACCATTACAGACAACAGAACTTGTTGATCTTATAACGGTTTAGATTTACTAAACCATTACATGTATATTTAAAAAAGACCCCCAACCACTACAGGAAGAGCCGACCCATTCACACTCTACAGTTGACCAACAAGAACAACAAGAACAACAGGTTATGGGCGGCCTTGTTGTTCAGGGTTTTATGGGTGTACACTTTCTGACGGATATGACGTAGGAATAATTAAGGATATAACTCTACCTAAAATCACGCCCCCCAATTATGACGTAGGAATATTAATAAGCTTAGGGCATACGTCATAACAAAATAGGCCGCGCCCAAAAAACCCTACTATCTACTCATAAGAGTAACAGCAATGTCGCCGATCCTGCTACGGTCGTATTGTAACAGCAACAACATGTATCGATTTTAAAAGTGTCAGTTCCTGCGCCTCGCAAAGCTACCCTTCTGTGATCGTTTGTTCTCAAGGTCAGGATTTCTTGCCACTCCGAGGAAGAGAAAACGACATCCAGCCTTGGGGCAGAGAGATGGGGACAGGTAACACGGCACTGGCACGCGTGCACCGCGGGTTGTTTCCGCCCGGTTTCAAACCAGGGACCTTTCGCGTGTGAGGCAAACGTGATAGCCACTAAACTACAGAAACCAACCCGTCCTGGTGTTTCGAATGGCTCCCATCGAAGCCGGCAGGTAAAACGTGCACAGGCGTTTCCCGTGGGCCAGCCTGTGAGATAAAGGTTTCTATTTTCACTGACCTATTTTGCATTGCTCAAGGGCACATCAGGACACTTTGGAAACTCTTTCAAAGGAAGAACGTCCTGAGCTATGACAAGACTTACACTTACCCCAACAAGGTGATGCTCAATGGCTTGTTCAAACAGCTGCTGCTCGTCTTGTGCCACCATCAGACAATCACAGAGCTATTGTGCCTTCTACACCTTACGGTAGCAACAAATCTAACTACTGCTTTACTTTAACAATAATAATGACGGCGACTACGACGACAACAAGAACAACAAGAACAACAACAACATCAACAAGAACAACAACATCATCATCATCATCATCATTATCATTAGATTTTAATTAAAAGTGGCTACACGAGCGTTAACAATTTCAACCTGTCGACGGACGGACGCTCTGAGTGCACCGATTTCGGGACACTTCGATAACTCTTTCAAAGGCAGGACGCCCTGCGCTCAGACAGTGCCTGCACTTAGCCCAACAAGGTGATGCTGAATGGCTTGTTCAAACGGCTGGTGGTCTTCCGTCACCACCAGACTATCAGAGCTATACTGCGCCTTCAACTACATAAGAGTAACAGCAATGTCGCCGATCCTGCTACGGTCGTATTGTAACAGCAACAACATGTATCGATTTTAAAAGTGTCAGTTCCAGCGCCTCGCAAAGCTACCCTTCTGCGATCGTTTGTTCTCAAGGTCAGGATTTCTTGCCACTCCGAGCAAGAGAAAACGACGGCCAGCCTCGGGGCAGAGAGATGGGGACGGGTAACACAGCACTGGCACGCATGCACCGCGGGTTGTTTCCGCCCGGTTTCGAACCGGGGACCTTTCGCGTGTGAGGCGAACGTGATAGCCACTACACTACGGAAACCGACCCGTCCTGGTGTTTCGAATGGCTCCCATCGAAGCCGGCTGGTAAAACGCACACAGGCGTTTCCCGTGGGCCAGCCTGTGAGATAAAGGTTTCTATTTTCACTGACCTATTTTGCATTGCTCAAGGGCACATCAGGACACTTTGGAAACTCTTTCAAAGGAAGAACGCCCTGAGCTATGACAAGACTTACACTTTTCCCAACAAGGTGATGCTCAATGGCTTGTTCAAACAGTTGCTGCTCGTCTTGTGCCACCATCAGACAATCACAGAGCTATTGTGCCTTCTACACCTTACGGTAGCAACAAATCTAACTACTGCTTTACTTTAACAATAATAATGACGGCGACTACGACGACAACAAGAACAACAACAACAACAACAACAACAACAACAATATCATCATCATCATCATCATCATCAGATTTTAATTAAAAGACCACCAGACTATCAGAGCTATACTGCGCCTTCAACTACATAAGAGTAGATAGTAGGGTTTTTTGGGCGCGGCCTATTTGTTATGACGTATGCCCTAAGCTTATTAATATTCCTACGTCATAATTGGGGGGCGTGATTTTAGGTAGAGTTATTTCCTTAATTATTCCTACGTCATATCCGTCAGAAAGTGTACACCCATAAAACCCTGAACATCAAGGCCACCCATAAATACCCCCACCCCTCTGAAGGCAACGCCCCGAAACTCTCCTCTCTATTTAAGAACCCGCGCTGCTTTTAGGCAATACCTCTTTAATTCTCAGCATCAGAAACATCCCGCTTCTTCAACATGTCCAGCGACATCAACATGAAACCCCGCAAGAAACAATCCCGGGCAAGGGTTCCTGTACTCACCATTTTGAAGATTGAACGCTCCTGGGTGTTGTTCTGGGGGGCTCGACGGGGTTACCGCTTTAAAAGGTATCCCAGCTATGTTGGAGTGGAGCTTTTTGCTTTGGGAGAGAAGGAGGGTACGTTGGAACCTTTTGAGACGGTAATTGAATACTCTTATGAGGACTGGTTGAAGGTGATGGCCTGGAGAGATCTGGGGCTTGTGGATAAGACTCTAGAAGGCTTGCAAGAGGGTCCAAGAGAATGCGAAATGGAGTCTCCGACTCAGGGTTTTGAAAGGTGTGAATGGGAAAGCTTGCAGAACTACGGTAGAGTGGTGAAGAGTCTATCTCTAACTACAGATCGTAAGGTTTTGTTTAGCAGTACCCTGATTACAAACCCTATTGAAGGGGGTGTGGAGGATCCAGAAAAACAGGTTACTGAAATTATGTTTGACGCCGTGGACTGGCCGTTCTTGAAAGAGGTCATAAACTGTATAAATGATGGTTTTGACATCTTGACCAAATGTTCGCAACTGGATTTGGTTAGAAGGAGAAAATGCTGGATTATGGATTATATATCCCCCTTGAATGACGACGACGATGATAAAACAGACGACGTGTGGGGTTTTGGAGGGGGGTCTGACGGCTCAGGGGCTACTCTCTTCTAAGAGGGCGGTGTGTCGTGACGTAGTGAAGAGATAGGATAAAAGGCGCAACAATTCAATCATGGTTGAAAATTAAAGAGAATGTCTTACCTGAAAGCTGCGGACGTCGACAGGCTCTACAGGCCTCTTCAAACCCGGGATCACCCCTGGTTCTATTCCCCAGATTTTGTATACACTCTGGAACCCTTTGACTGCGGTTACTCTCCAAGACCTCAGACCCCGGTCCCTCAGGACGAAACAACATGCGGTGCGATGGATGTCCAAATGAGTCTCGGGGATCCCCAGCCTCTGGAGCTCATGGAGGGCCTCGATTTTGCCGAATTGTCTACCGTCTGTGCGTCTCAGCAGGGGGTCAGTCCAATGGATGGAGAAACACCCCACAAACCACCAGGCGACCCAATGAGCATCGGACTGTCCCGGGGGCGTGATGAAGACGCAGGATTTATGCCCGGGGTATGTGACCAAGTAAGCAGAGTGGTTAAAAGCACCCTGGTGTATATTCTGAGTGCTCTCATCGACCAAGCTCTGAAAGAAGTCTGTCGGGGGTGTGAAGTGAATCACCCCAGTCAGTTGAGACACAGTTGTTTGTTTGAACCAGACCGTTACTATTTCCTGTTCTATTTCAACGTGTTTTACAGAAGACTGAACAAACCGTGGCTGAAACCGGCACTAATCAAGGCGCTGTCTTACTCCCACATACATGTCACTGCGGGACAAGTCCAGAAAATCATAGATGAGATTTTGCTGGAGCTGAAAAAGGAGCCGTTTATAATAGAGAAACTTGGGCAGCTGCTCAATGACCTGGATGAGCCGAGTAGAAAAACCGCTGGCAAGCTAAAAGCTTATTTCTTCCGTAAAGAAGTTAAAGCTGGGGGCAGCGACGAAGAATTCGACATCTACGCCACTGATTCAGACTCTGACCTGAACTAAGGGACTTTGAACATGGGGAATGTTCTGGACTGCTTCTGCAACTGGTTCTGTCATCAACACTCTGCAGCTAACCTGAGAGCGCTATTACACCATGTGCTTGACAGAAAAGTAGCCAACGCGAGCCTTTTCTCTACAGATTTAACCATCGATGAGGATCAACTTTCAAACCTGGAAAAGTTAATGGCTGCTGTAACAAAGACCGGGGGGTACGAACACTGGGATGAAGCGCTCAAGGGGGCCAAGAATGATATTAGGCCATTTCATCAACATCTGTATGACCTTTTACTGAGCATGTTTAATACACCTCTGTTTACTTTTAAAATAGGTCATATTGTTGTTTTATTTACATATGTAACTGAGGTGTGTGCCTACAAGATAAAGAAACAGGTATATTTGTTGATATAGATCAAGTAACCAATCATCTGATTTCTTTTTGTCTGGACCGTAGAAAAAATTGTTGTGTATGTTATACTTTTCTCAAATGTCTAAAAAGGGGTATCTGCTCTCCTGAAGTTGAATAAAAAACCTTGTATAAAAACTTTGCGCATAGTGTGGGTCTGTGTGGTTATTTGACAGAATGACTCGGCAAGCTCCCCAAATGCAGGAACTATACTACAACCCAGCCAAGATTGGGGGTTTGGCGGGTAAGAAGGGTTTTCAAAGAGGACTCGCTGAGGCCGGAGTGAAGGTTAATGATGTGGTTGTTTCAGAATGGTTACGGGAACAAGACGCCTATACCTTACATAAACCTCTCAGGATTAACTTTAAAAGAAACTGCGTATATGCAACTGACATAGACTCACAATGGCAAATGGATCTAGTCGATATGTCAAATTTATCAAAACATAACAATGGTCACAAATTGATGTTGATGTGTATCGATGTGTTATCAAAATATGCCTGGGCTCGCATTCTACATAATAAAACAGGTCGGGCGGTGACAAGGGCCTTTGAGGATATATTGTCCCAGGGTCGATGTCCTAAAAAACTGCAGACTGATAAAGGAAAAGAGTTTCTCACCAGAGAATTTCAGAATCTACTGAAGAGACACAAAATACATCATTTCACCACCGGTAATGAGCTTAAGGCATCGGTAGTGGAGATGTTTAACCGCACCATGAAGACCAAAATGTGGAGATATTTTACAGCGGTCAACACGTTCAAGTATTTTGATAAAGTTCAAGATTTTATCGATGCTTACAACCAAGGGTATCACACCAGTATTAAAATGAAGCCTATAGATGTTGATCAAAGTAATTCTTTTAAGGTCTATAAAAAATTATACGGACCATTTATTAAGAAGGGAAAAACTACTTATAAGTTCAACATCGGTGATGTGGTTCGCGTTTCAAAGCTAAGGAGTACTTTTGCCAAAGGTTATGAACAAACATTTTCTGACGAATATTTTACAGTTACCGAACAGTTGGCTAGAGACCCCCCCGTGTACCGGTTAAAAGACTATGACGGGGAGGATATAGAAGGAACGTTTTACGAAGCCAAGTTACAAAAAATTATTGTGGGTAAAGACAGTGTATACAGAGTTGAAAAGATATTAGATGAAAAAACCCAGAACCGGAAAAAATATGTGTTGATGAAATGGCTTGGATGGCCTGAAAAGTTCAATAGTTGGGTCCCGGAACGACAGGTTTGCGATATTCAATCCTTATAACAACATGCCCGCGGGTGTGTTGGGGGCATTACTTTCGATTCTCAAGATGGAATCAGGAGGCTTCTACGTGACTCTACCCAGTAACGCCTCTCTCGATATATACCCTAAAAATGAAATATCCAGTTACACGGTACAATTTGGAAAATCTATAGATCTAAGGGTGTCGTGGGAAGTGGGGTTGGCGGAAATACAGTATCCTTACACTTGGGCTGTTTTACAAGATAAGGATGCCACCTTCGCCATTTTTGATGATGTTAAAAAGAGTCAATGGACATTCACGATACAAGGAGGTTATTATGACAATGTGGATAAAATATTAGATGAGATGCATAAACAGTTCTCAGAAGGCACCCCCAACATCAAGCTATATTACAACCCTATTAAAAACAGAGTGTACAAGGTGTCAAAACCAGGTATTAGCATTCAAACCAGCGGCCAACTGGGGCGTATATTAGGGTTCTATTCTGACACAGAGAGCAGGTTCTCAGAAGTGGTGGGGCGGCTTTTATACTCTTTATGTGTATACGGATATCATAACCCACCAGAGGGTCGGGGATAGTTATGTCCCCCTTTTGAGAAATGTACTTATTAAAGGTAAAAGCAATGACATGGTCACAATTACTTATGACAAACCACACTACGTACCAGTCTCAAAGACCCACTTTGACAACATCACGATCGAAGTAAAATCGGATCAGAATATCAACGTACCCTTCCGCTTCGGTAAAGTTAATGTCAAACTACATTTTCGACCCCTGAAACAGTGTGTACATTATTAAAATGGCTACCTCGAGGGGTTATGTAGATCCTAGCGCCTATGTGGATTATTACAAGATGCAAGCCGGGAACGGCTTGCCCGGTTTTGTAGGAGCCCCCACAATGTATGGCGCCGGTCTAGGGGGACTCTTTCGTGGTCTCTTTAGAATGGCCGTACCCCTGCTTAAGAGAGGCTTTGCTATAGCCAGACCCCACTTGAAATCAGCGGCTAAAAATATTGTTAGTGACGTGTTCACCAATGTTATGAACCGGGCAGCTAGCCATGAGCATCAGGAGGGTTCGGGTCTCATGGTAATGGCGAGGAGGGGGGGTAAAAGAAGAAACAGCATGTGTCCACCAGGGCGACGAAGATTCGTGGCTAACAAAAAACGAAGAATCTCTCATTCTCCAACATATCGTGGATACACTCGGAGAAGGAAGCAGCACAAGAAAAAACCTGCAAAAAGAAAGTCTCAAAGAAAGAAAAATAGAGCCTCAGGATACATCTTTTAAACATGTCTTTTGTCCACAGTCTATCGGAAGAATGCGTCAAATCAGAACTGGATCTGTTTACAGTTCCATACACTCAAACGAGTATAGATAAGATCATATATGTAGAGATTCCCCCTCTTTCTGCAATTTCAGACACGGCCCCTCTGGAGTTTTTTATAGCTGGCATTGGCGAGGATTATATTGATTTGAATAACACATTTATTTTAATGAACTGTAAAGTGACTGATGAGGATGGCGATGCAATCGAGAAGACGGCCAACGCTGGGGTCATCAATTACCCGGTGGCCACCATGTTTTCACAGGTGGATGTGACCCTTGGAGATCGGCTCATTAGTCAAAGCAGCAATACTTACCCCTATAGAGCCATGATGGAGTGTATCCTTAATTATAGTGAGGAGACCCTAAGCAAACAGTTCAGCCCCGGCCTTTTCTTCAAAGACATCCCGGTAGCTATGGACGATAAGGATCCAGAGGGACTCAATAAGGGTTTGCAAAAAAGAACGGCCTCTTCAACAGAAGGGAGGACCTTTGAGCTAATGGGGCATATCCATGCAGACATATTTTTCCAAGAAAAACTCATGCTCAACGGGGTAGACATTAAAATTAAAATGATCCGTAGTAAAAGTGCTTTTTGTCTGATGACCCCTGATACGGAAAAATATAAACTGACCATATTATCGGCCTCGCTGTTTGTGAAAAAAGTGTCCGTCTTCCCGGCGGTTAAACTAGGACACGCGCAGGCGTTAATGACGGAAAACGCCGAGTACCCGATCGAAAGAGTCTATATGAAAGTCCACAGTATCCCCGCAGGGACACGGGTGATGAACCAGGAAAATCTGTTTCTAGGACAGCTCCCAAAACAGGTTATTATAGGTCTCGTGGATAATGATGCATTTACCGGGGTTTACAACAAGAACCCCTTTAACTTTAAACATTATAACCCGGAATTTATTGCGTTGTACGTCGATGGTGTGCAGGTTCCATCCAGACCTTTTCAACCTGACTTTGAAAACGGCAATGCGGTTCGTGAATATTACAGTCTAGTACTGGCTACGGGTCGCCATCTCAAGGATCAAACTCTGCTGATCGATCGCCGGGAATACTGCAGCGGTTACACCCTGTACGGTTTCAACCTGACCCCTGACGAAGAGTGTGGACAACATTTTTCACTGATGAAGACGGGCAATATGCGTTTGGAGATGCGTTTCAAGCAGCCTCTACCACGCACTGTAAACATGGTCGTGTATGCTGTGTTTGACAACATTATTGAGGTGAATCAGAGGAGAAACGTTATGTATGATTATTATAAAAATGAACACCAGAGAGCTCAACCACATCATGAATGCCCTGGCCAGCTCACGGAAACTGTTTCAAGGAGTCTACGCCTGCGATCAGCTGCCTAAATTTAAGATCAAGAATTTACCTGCAATGTACATAATCAACACACACCCTAAAAATATGCCCGGAGAACATTGGCTGGCTATTTATCTAAGGGAGGACCACCGTGGTGAATTTTTTGATTCCTATGGAAACCCCCCGGATTTCAGACCTTTCCCTCGGAAGATCAATAACTTTCTGCTCAACAACTGTCAAGAAACCATTTACAGCGGTCGTCAAGTACAAAGTCTTCAGACCTTCACTTGTGGTCAACACTGTGTGTTTTTCTTATATCATAGATCTAAAGGAAGGTCATACCCCGATATTATGGCCTTGTACAGTGAGGATTTAGGCCAAAATGATAAAAAAGTGGCAGAGTTTGTCAGGACACTGTGGACCCCCCCTTATAACACAATGACTTACGACCCTAGCCAGCCATGTATACAGATGGGGTGTTCTTGTGAGGATTTTAAAAGATGTCATGCGTGTTAAGGTGAAAAAATAATGAAAACAGCCTTTGAATCATTAGTTTTGTTTTTATTCAACACAATTCTTATACAAAGCAGGGGTTATGGTATAAATAAATGTACAACATTTGAAAAAAAAAAAAAAAAAAAAAAAAAATTGTTTGTCGGGTCATTATTTACAGGGGAGACAAATAAAAACATGAGATTAATAAGCTTCCCAACGATGGATAGATCCTGAGGATGGTCGCTCAGCACGGTCAGAGTAATGAGATATCGGAGTCAGATCAGGCTCCACCTCTTTACACAGATGGATTTTTTATCGCGTTTCCTGGTTAGGAACTGTTGATTGGGGCATGTTCAGACAGGCCATCACCTGTAGGAAAGCATTCCAGCCTACAGGTCGGCGACTATCGGGTACCTTATTAGTGCTAGTGACACTCTTCAACAAATCAAACGTGTGAACCTTTGATCAGTTGTCCCTTAAAAACAAATTCACCCTGTTCATTCCAAGCCGTTACCCGCGGTTTCTGAACCATTTTGTGCAGGATATATTCTGCATGTCTTTTGCTTCTGGCCGGCATGTTTCTCAAAACATCCGTTACAACATCTCCCTCTGAACTCTCAACAGGTTCGGTCACCGCAACATCTTTATCAACCGAACCCCCCGCATCAGCCCCAGAACCATTTTCTTGAGAGGCCATGGTTAAAGTTAAAATGTATTGATCTTTTTCACCCTGTCTAACCAGACGGAGGTAGCGCTGTAACATGTTGGTATACAACTGGGCTTTGGAATACTGATTTAAATCGGCCCTGGCCTGTATAGCTTTCATTTCAGAGTCCAGGTTGTTTTCGGCCGTTTGTCTAATGGGCTCTGGCCCGACAACATTTTTTCTCAGTTTCTCAAGCTGCTCCTGAGGGATCAAAAACATTTTCTGAGCATATTCCATTATTAACCCACTCTGGAAGCTAGAAGACTGGTTAGGAAAGGCACGGCTATGCTCAACAGCGGTCCTATAAAACCCCCGGTTTGATTAATCTTCTTTCTTTTTCTTTTAATAGAATACTTCTTATTAGCGATGATCTTGATAACCGCTTTTTGTTTTTTGAGTTTAGAATGTTGAGAAGGGGTTAGGGGTATATTACCGCGTAAGATGTTAAAAGCTATTTCACACAGGGTCTCGATCAAATCCGAGGGGGCCCCTGCCAGAACAGCTTTCCTATGGCGCGGGCTCCCCTCAAATAACATTTGCAAAAGTGGCAGATTTCTTTTAATCCGAACAGACATTCTTATTTATTTCCTTTTCTTTAGCACATACACTGCCGGCCAATCGGGCGGGCACAAACCTGTTCTGAGGCGAAAGTCTTCTGGGGTTTGTGCTTTTAAGTCCGCAATCAAGTACCCGTAGGGTTTTTTGGTGGCATCCTCAAATGCCTCCAAAAAGAACTTGGTCTGGTTAGGGTACATTTGACGAGCCAAGACGGTGACCTGTAGTTTATCTCTGGGGTTTTTAAAAAGAATTATATAATTGGCATATAAATTAATAGAGCGGCTTTTTTTACCTTGAAAAAATAGATTTTGAACTAAATAAATAATACTTAAATTCCTATGATGAGTGTACTTTGTGAAAGCTTTTTCCACTTCACTGTTGTCACCGGCCTGCTCCATCAGGTCATCAAGGATCACTAGATTAGTTTGACCGGGCGGGAACAAGTCATCATCACACAACGAGGCGGGGAGACCTTGCACAAATTACAGATTATTTTTTTTCGAAGCCAAATCATCGTAGAGAGGTTGCCAGCAAGAGTAACACCACACTATGTTGTCAAGAGCTTGGGACACGGTTGCGTCCACATCTTCTATGATGTTCTTTATAAGATAGCTCTTCCCCGAATTGGAGGGACCGGCTATAATACAGGAGAAAGGGTGTTGAAGTCTGTTATCAAAACCACCACTAATATCCATAAGGCAGAGTGGTATAATCAGTCTTCAAGACTCTTTTATTGTACACCACCCTGAACCGTTTGTTTAGTGATCTATTTTCCAACGTGTACCCCTTTTTATTGCGATAGATATGATTTCCGGCTGTAATAATCTCACGAGGAGGCGCGTCTTTCTCGGTTACAAAACTTTCTACCAGGGTCGTCAGAGACTTGATGTTAATGAGCTTGTTGTTACAATGGTTCAGAGTGAAACCCTTAACTTTCATACAGGTCTTACCCGCAGCCGTTCTGTATGCGTCTTAGGACCCCCTGAAACAAACTCCACTATGTGGTCCTGAGGATCTAGTTCGCTCGTTAACTCCCCAAGGTAGTCCCCGAGGGGAGGGACCCAATCCCCTGGCCTGGTGACAAAGATTACAGAGTCAGTATCATGATAGAGCGTGCGTTCCTGCAACTGATCCATTAAGTTGTACAATTCAAGCCGGGCGTAAGCCGTGGTAAAAACCGCTATGAAAACATTAACGTTCCCCTGTTTGGTGGGGAAATCTTTAGGGGCCCTCCACTGGACCTGTGCCACGTGGTCATTTAAGAATTGAAAGTGTGATACTGCATGTTGTTTGGAAAACGTAAATTCTATAAACTGTTCAGGGGTTTTAATCAAGGTTGTGTTTAGACGGTAATTTCTTTCCCCAAACTTACCCCACAGACTGTTTAAAATCAGTTTGGACATTTGTCTCTTGGCGGGGTTTACAGTTATGTTCCCCGGCTCTAGACGGATCCCTTCCTTTTCAAAATATTGATGAACGTATCGCTCTTTGGCCGCGGAGTCAACACACCATGAGGGATAGCCCGATGCCTCCTGTTTCCCTTTCAGATGGGTCATAATGTAATCAGCAAAAAGAGTATCAGATTTTTCAGAAAAATGCCAAACCTCATACACCTTACCGACTCTGTAACCTTTCTACACCGCCTTGTCAAGCTCAATGCTACACCAGACACCCGTCAGCGCTCTATCTTCATCACTGTGCAGACAAGAGGTAGTTTGATTTTCAGTTTCCACACACGTTCTACACAGAGGGAACATCAATTTTCCCGAACACCTGTAAGGCAACACGGGTAAAAACAGCTCGCGAGGAGGGTACATGGTGACTTTGATCAAACCAAAGTAATGTCCAATTTCGAGAAAGTCACGATAAACAATGGTTGGACGCCCCACCGGGTACATTTTGGTCTTGTTGACATAAGGGTACAGACTGGTGAAATCATAGTAATCTACTCTCTCACCCTCCTTTACCTCATAATGTAAACAGAGGGCGTTGGTTCGACCCCCAAATAACGCATCCCGGGGCTCTAGACGTTCAGGAAAGTCCAAGGTTTCCATAAACCGTTGTACCCCCGCTTCCTGTTGCTTCAGGGTCGTCCACTCGTGTTTCCAAATCACCAGCACGTTCAAACCATAGGTGTTTTTTAAAGTTTCAATTCGTTCCTGGAAATCATAGTACATATCACCGCAGAGTTTTTGTGTTACGGGGTTAAAGGTGTTTGGGTCGAAGCACTGAGGACAGCCATGGTAAATACAACCTGCAAACTCATAAGCGGTACGCCGCCCGAACACGTCGCTAAAACCGTCTAAGTAGTAAGGCCCCATTTTGACTTCCCCTTGATTTAAAGCATGTCTGATGAAGATGTTATCCCGGGCACTCAGGTATTCCAGCCACTGTATGGAGACAGTCGAAAAGTTCTTTTGTCTAGCACGATAGTTGTCAGAAGTGGTGACCGCTATAGTGTTTTTCTGCAAGAAATTGGACCGATACATTTTCATGCAGAGAGACGTTATGGTCACACTTTGCAAAGGGTCGAGACCCGATGTGTTGATAACCTCGGCGCGGAAACGCACACAGGCTTCTTTAAGGATCACCACATCATTTTTACAATAAGCGGCCATCTCTTCTCGGAAATCAAAAACACCTCCCTTAACCGTATTGTACCATTTAAAGAATTCCTCCCTCTCATGAGACATCATAGTATCAACCCCATAATAAGAGGCGGGCGGGTAGGACCCTCGATAATTTTGAGTGTCCTTAGTATTAAAAAAATGGCAGAACCAACCTTTCTTCTGAGCCTCAAAACCCAGAGCCTTAGGCAAAGCGCTCAATTTCATGGGGAGGAAATTTAACGAGTCTATGTAACGTTAGTTGAAAGCTTCGTCGGTGAAACACATGATCTTGCTACCCTGAGCTATTATTTTTGGGGTCACCCCATTTTCCACCAGATACTTCATCAAAATGTAAGAATCATAACCCTTAGCATTGTGGGCAACAAATGTGTAATTGAGGTATTTTGGACCGCGATACCGCGTAAAGAAATCCCTGACACAACTCTCACCGCTAGCTGACCACTCACGATCCAACATGTCAATACAGTGTATATAATTAGCAACGTGGACCCCGTTTTCTTGCCGGCATTCAAAATCAAAAAAGACATACCGTTGTGCGGCGGCTCCTTTTTAACCGGCTGAATAAAGCACTGGTGTTCGGACCCCGGGGTTAAATCAGCATTACAGATCCTGCATCTCGGCTCCAGACATTTGTGTGGTTTAACCTCATGAAAACGGTACTGGAGGCAACACTGCGGGCAATATTTAGTTTGATCACAATAACTCAGTTTTTTAACCCCCTCAGCAGCGGCCCTCTGTACCTTATGCTCGGAAAAACAGAACGCTGAGAGACAAATCCTTAAGCAATCTTTACATCGGATGGTAGGGGCCAAATCCTTATGACATTGCGGATTGAAACAGACGTTACAGTAACCGTCACAGTGGTGCTTAAGCTTATCATTGAAGGCCTTATAACACCAATGACAAACATACGAACAACCCAAAAAAGCCGTCAAACTCTTTATTCCAAAGTAATGACTATCACTTAGGAAGAGAAACAGTGTCTGTGTATGGGTTTCAGGATGTGTCTGAAATTTCACAAATACTTCCTTTACCTCACAACGGTACCACACAACAATTTTTAAAGACAACAACTCCTCAAACTTGGTGATGTCTGAAAAGGCAACCATCTGTTGAGAGTTTAAGCCGGCCCTCTGATGAAGCATTAAAGCCTCTTGCAGAGCTTGGGGTTCAGGCATGTCGGGGGTGAGTAGTTTTATTAAACTGTAAGCAAAACAGAGCTTATTGTCCCCACTGGAACTCACCACTAATTGCCTGAGCTTGGTCCTAATTATGTCGTTCTTCAAGCATTTCGACAGTCTTCTAAGCGCCCCACCCTCAGGGTTACGAACCACATTCATTACCAGAGACAGACTTTCATCAGCTAAGATGGCTGCGTTACTTTGCAATAACGCTTCGATTTTAGCCAGACATCTAAATTATCTCCACTCAGCATTACAGATAGGTTGCTAAACAAATCATCCCCTCTGAGTTCTAACTGTACAACATCTCGAGGTCTGACCCTTTCAGCAACCTGTTCAAGCATTTTCTGCAAGGCCTCGTGTATGTTGACAAATATTTCTGCATAATTGTCACAATTTAAAAGTTCTGCAAAATTAAAACGCTGAATCATTTCAAAATTGTTATAGGCCGGTCTATCTATAATCACGGGATCACTGGTACTCTTGGACACATCATCATTTTGAACAAAGCCTTCACCCCCTACATTCTCACAGAGCATGTCCTCCACAGCCTTATCAGTCTCAGAACCCTCCACATTCCGAACACCCCCACTGCTGACATCTACAAAACCCCCTTTTTGAGGAGGCTCATTTAAAGCCTGTAAAAGTCCTTCAAAGATATCCAACCGGTTAATGTCAAGACCCTCCTCTATAGTGATGGCTGCTTCTGCCGCCATCCTGTGTTCTAATTGTCTCAAATCATTTATAATAGGGGCAGAATTTGGTCGGGGTAGCTCCTCCAAAGCCTCCACCATTTCAAACAAATCGGGGTGAACTAGGGGGTGAGCCTCTATAAGCGCTACCGGTGGGAGGTGGTTATTTAGATCATTGACCATCTGTAACAGGTCGGGGTTCACCGGTAAGTCTGTTAATTCACATTCTATCGGTGGTAATTGGGGGTTATTTAAATCATTTATCATTTGTAATAGTTCCAGGTTCATTGGGACATCAGAGGAGTTCACAACAGGGCCGGGGATGTTCTCTCGGGAAGGTCTTTTTGGGGCCCTAGCTTGTTCATAATCCTTTAGTTTGTGAGTTCTTTTACCAAGTCAGGACATTTTTTAATTTATTTTTTATTTTTCCAACAACCCACAATAGTAAGGCGTTTTGTGTCTATTAAAACATTAAATACTGTACAATTCGTTAGTAAGGGTATTAATAAGGGTGTTTTGGCTCTCTATCACCAGGTTTTGCCCCACTAACACAAGTCTTTGATTTTGTAACAAAGTATGTAGCAACTCATGCCGACCTTCAGGAAGTAGCTCCGGGGGCTGGTGGCCTGGCTCAGCTTCAAAGGATGGTCGCTCCGGTAAATCTCGGTAGAAGGAGGCAGGGAGCGAGCGTATACTCATGGACGGAGACCAAGAAGGCCTTTGCGGTGACACCCTGGCCAAGCGCGGGGAACTGTTCCGCGTTTCTGTAGCCAAGAAATGGGTCTGGGGGAACGATGTTGAAACCAGGCCGTCGTTGGGTGGTGTGTCAGCCCTGACTGACGGCGACCCATGAGGTTGTTGGATGCCTCTATTTGTTCCGCCCGACAATGCGGCGGGCTGAATCTGGGGTGTTGAATTACCCCCAGAAGGCTGTGGCCTGAGTAGATGTTGGGGGGTCTCCAAGACCACCGTGGGGGATCCACTCGGTGATCTCACCGGGGAAGATGTTTGATCCCACTTAGACGGGGTAATTGTTCTCAATAGCTCATCCACAGAATGACTATCCCAAGAGTCTTGGGAAGAATAAAAATATACATTACATTTACATCTTTAAACGGCGACAAAAATCAAACTTAAAACAACATGTCCAGGACATTCAAAACCTTTAGCTTTTTTAGACCTTTGAAAATAGCCTTAGACATTCTCTACAACGCAATATTATTTACAGACAATATATTTATTAGGACTTGATAATAAATGTAAAACAGAGAAGCCGCTGTAAATAAACTGTTTCTTAAATGTTTCTTTAAAAACTGTAATATTGTTAATAAAACACACACACACACAACAACATTTCATTTTTAAACGAACCTTCCAAGTGTAAACGATTCCTGATCCCGGGACGTCCTGTTTCACAAACGTTTTCACGATCTGTTTAAATATTAAATACAATGAACACCTTCAAGCCTTTTCCTACAACCACTTTAAAACAGAAGTATAATAGCGGGAGATAAGCCAAACAACTTACTAAACCCTTTCGGACGGCTTTACTTCCTAACCAGACGGTACGGCAATCGGTCATTTCTAAACACGTTCCCCAGAAACAAGCCTAGACCTGTCTGGACTTCTAAAGATCTTTCCCAGAACCCCCCGCCCTACAGGAAACGGTCACCCATCGCTTAAATATTAGCCCTCAACGGGCAAACAAAGCCCTTTTAAAAACATTAAAGTTTGAAAGATCTTACTTACCTCCACAGAATAATCGTTTCTTATGTTTTTCGGCTGGTTTAGCTTTTTGCACCGCTGTGAAGGTAAGAGACATGTTTAACCTTTAACCACACCGCTTTATAAAAAGCTTTAACCTCTTACAGGCTGCAGATATATACTCACAGCTATCAGATACCGGGGCTGACGGCCTTTCAGATTCTTGAAAGGTTACGGTTCTCGAAGGTAAAACGAAACAAGCCCTCGATGTGGAAGGCCTTTCGTTGTCTCGAACCACATTTCTTAATACTGTTAGACAGGATAATTTTTTTAAATTAACAAAACTGGACTCAAACATCTTACAGAATCGTTATACAAACAAACAGGGGTTTAGTTCTTACCCGGTCGGCAGACAGCCTGTCTAGGGATAACCACTTCTCTTGGTCGATCCTCGGAGACATTAATCACAGGCCTTTCGATAGTTTCTGTGTAATTAAAGAGACCGGCATTAATATATATCAAAACGTTTTCATAACTCTAATGAGCCGCTTCAAAACCACACACACCCATGCATAAGAACCCATGAGCGCAAACACAAAAATCTTACCGTCGTTGTTCCAGATGATCTCCTCAGCGTTGGGAATGAACTCCTGTTGACTGGCTGAAAAATAATTTTACAGAACTTAAAACAGATGTTATAGCCTTATTTACAATACATGCACACAACACGCTCTGAGTCAATGAAAATAATCTGAAGACTTGCCTAAAAACTCGTTTAAATCGAATCGCTGATGTTGTTTCCGGACATTGTTGATCTTTAGTCTTAAATCGAAAGGTAAGTATGAGTCTGTCGAGCTGAAGACCAGACCTTCATACTTATACTGATGGCCACATGCCGGATCTGCTTGTAAGGCATTGTTCTGGTCTGGCCTTTGTGCCGCCCTGTTACCAATTAACATATCAAAACCAACCAATAAAATGACACTGCATCAAATTTCAAATAGAAACCAAGATGGAGACGATCTCTCTCCTCTCTACTCTAAACTTTTATTAGAACCTTTTGGTCTCTCAAAAAAACATTTTTAAGCATCAAGACCTATAGTCAACAACCACTAAGAATATTTCAGGCCTTTATAAGCACTAAAAAACAACCTGAGCCTAGAAAATAACTATAAAGATCTAAAATAACTAGCGCTTTTACAGTGATTTTTTTTTATTTTTATACCGATGCTTTGTTTGGTATTAAACAAGTCACAAACTACTCAGAACAGCGTTTATCCCCGCAAAAGAGATATTTGGGTTTATTTTACAAAGCTTATAAATTATATAGGTTAAAAGTATTCTGAATGTTTTGATATCACACGCCATACCAACTGTTGTCTTCTACACCTTACGGTAGCAACAAATCTAACTACTGCTTTACTTTAACAATAATAATGACGGCGACCACGATGACAACAAGAACAACAACAACAAGAACAACAACAACAACATCATCATCATCATCATCATCAGATTTTAATTAAAAGTGGCTACACCAGCGTTTACAATTTCAACCTGTCGACGGACGGACGCTCTGAGTGCATCGATTTCGGGACACTTCGGAAACTCTTTCAAAGGCAGGACGACCTGCGCTCTGACAGTGCCTGCGTTTAGCCCTACAAGGTGATGCTGAATGGCTTGTTCAAACGGCTGGTGGTCTTCCGTCACCACCAGACTATCAGAGCTATACTGCGCCTTCAACTACATAAGAGTAACAGCAATGTCGCCGATCCTGCTACGGTCGTATTGTAACAGCAACAACATGTATCGATTTTAAAAGTGTCAGTTCCAGTGCCTCGCAAAGCTACCCTTCTGCGATTGTTTGTTCTCAAGGTCAGGATTTCTTGCCACTCCGAGGAAGAGAAAACGACGGCCGGCCTTGGGGCAGAGAGATGGCGACGGGTAACACGGCACTGGCACGCGTGCACCGCGGGTTGTTTCCGCCCGGTTTCGAACCAGGGACCTTTCGCGTGTGAGGCGAACGTGATAGCCACTACACTACGGAAACCGACCCGTCCTGGTGTTTCAAATGGCTCCCATCGAAGCCGGCTGGTAAAACGCGCACAGGGGTTTCCCGTGGGCCAGCCTGTGAGATAAAGGTTTCTATTTTCACTGACCTATTTTGCATTGCTAAAGGGCACATCAGGACACTTTGGAAACTCTTTCAAAGGAAGAACGCCCTGAGCTATGACAAGACTTACACTTACCCTAACAAGGTGATGCTCAATGGCTTGTTCAAACAGCTGCTGCTCGTCTTGTGCCACCATCAGACAATCACAAAGCTATTGTGCCTTCTACACCTTACGGTAGCAACAAATCTAACTACTGCTTTACTTTAACAATAATAATGACGGCGACCACGACGACAACAAGAAAAACAAGAACAACAACAACAACAAGAACAAGAACAACAACATCATCATCATCATCATCATATTTTAATTAAAAGTGGCTACACCAGCGTTTACAATTTCAACCTGTCGACGGACGGACGCTCTGAGTGCACCGATTTCGGGACACTTAGGATACTCTTTCAAAGGCAGGACGCCCTGCGCTCTGACAGTGCCTGCACTTAGCCCAACAAGGTGATGCTGAATGGCTTGTTCAAACGTCTGGTGGTCTTCCTTCACCACCAGACTATCAGAGCTATTGTGCCTTCTACACCTTACGGTAGCAACAAATCTAACTACTGCTTTACTTTAACAATAATAATGACGGCGACTACGACGACAACAAGAACAACAAGAACAACAACAACAACAACATCATCATCATCATCATCATCAGATTTTAATTAAAAGTGGCTACACCAGCGTTTACAATTTCAACCTGTCGACGGACGGACGCTCTGAGAGCACCGATTTCGGGCACTCCAATGAAGAAAAGCCACCCACCGCCTGCGGGGAACCACGAGGGCAAGCAGGACGAAAAGGGCCGGCCCAAAGCAGGCTGTTTCCGCCCGGTCTCGAACCGGGGACCTTTCGCGCGTTAGGCGAATGTGATAACCGCTACACTACGGAAACTGACAACGCCGCCTCTTGCTTCAAACGGTTACCGTTGGAGCCTGCTGGTAAAACGGGCTCAGGCGTTTCAGGTCGGCTAGACTGTGAGATGGCGTCTGAAGTGCCGCGAAAGGATGCCATTTTCACAGACCTGTTTGGCATTGCTAAAGGGCACATCAGGACACTTCGGAAACTCTTTCAAAGGCAGGACGCCCTGCGCTCTGACAGTGCCTGCACTTAACCCAACAAGGTGATGCTGAATGGCTTGTTCAAACGGCTGGTGGTCTTCCGTCACCACCAGACTATGAGAGCTATACTGCGCCTTCAACTACATAAGAGTAGATAGTAGGGTTTTTTGGGCGCGGCCTATTTTGTTATGACGTATGCCCTAAGCTTATTAATATTCCTACGTCATAATTGGGGGGCGTGATTTTAGGTAGAGTTATTTCCTTAATTATTCCTACGTCATATCCGTCAGAAAGTGTGCACCCATAAAACCCTGAACAACAAGGCCACCCATAAATACCCCCACCCCTCTGAAGGCAACGCCCCGAAACTCTCCTCTCTATTTAAGAACCCGCGCTTCTATTAGGCAATACCTCTTTAATTCTCAGCTTCTGAAACATCCCGCTTCTTCAACATGTCCAGCGACATCAACATGAAACCCCGCAAGAAACAATCCCGGGCAAGGGTTCCTGTACTCACCAATTTGAAGATTGAACGCTCCTGGGTGTTGTTCTGGGGGGCTCGACGGGGTTACCGCTTTAAAAGGGATCCCAGCTATGTTGGAGTGGAGCTTCTTGCTTTGGGAGAGAAGGAGGGTACGTTGGAACCTTTTGAGACGGTAATTGAATACTCTTATGAGGACTGGTTGAAGGTGATGGCCTGGAGAGATCTGGGGCTTGTGGATAAGACTCTAGAAGGCTTGCAAGAGGGTCCAAGAGAATGCGAAATGGAGTCTCCGACTCAGGGTTTTGAAAGGTGTGAATGGGAAAGCTTGCAGAACTACGACAGACGACGTGTGGGGTTTTGGAGGGGGGTCTGACGGCTCAGGGGCTACTCTCTTCTAAGAGGGCGGTGTGTCGTGACGTAGTGAAGAGATAGGATAAAAGGTGCAACAATTCATTCATGGTTTAAAATTAAAGAGAATGTCTTACCCGAAAGCTGCGGACGTCGACAGGCTCTACAGGCCTCTTCAAACCCGGGATCACCCCTGGTTCTATTCCCCAGATTTTGTATACACTCTGGAACCCTTTGACTGTGGTTACTCTCCAAGACCTCAGACCCCGGTCCCTCAGGACGAAACAACATGCGGTGCGATGGATGTCCAAATGAGTCTCGGGGATCCCCAGCCTCTGGAGCTCATGGAGGGCCTCGATTTTGCCGAACTGTCTACCGTCTGTGTGTCTCAGGAGGGGGTCAGTCCAATGGATGGAGAAACACCCCACAAACCACCAGGCGACCCAATGAGCATCGGACTGTCCCGGGGGCGTGATGAAGACGCAGGATTTTTGCCCGGGGTATGTGACCAAGTAAGCAGAGTGGTTAAAAGCACCCTGGTGTATATTCTGAGTGCTCTCATCGACCGAGCTCTGAAAGAAGTCTGTCGGGGGTGTGAAGTGAATCACCCCAGTCAGTTGAGACACAGTTGTTTGTTTGAACCAGACCGTTACTATTTCCTGTTCTATTTCAACGTGTTTTACAGAAGACTGAACAAACCGTGGCTGAAACCGGCACTAATCAAGGCGCTCTCTTACTCCCACATACATGTCACTGTGGGACAAGTCCAGAAAATCATAGATGAGATTTTGCTGGAGCTGAAAAAGGAGCCGTTTATAATAGAGAAACTTGGGCAGCTGCTCAATGACCTGGATGAGCCGAGTAGAAAAACCGCTGGCAAGCTAAAAGCTTATTTCTTCCGTAAAGAAGTTAAAGCTGGGGGCAGCGACGAAGAATTCGACATCTACGCCACTGATTCAGACTCTGACCTGAACTAAGGGACTTTGAACATGGGGAATGTTCTGGACTGCTTCTGCAACTGGTTCTGTCATCAACACTCTGCAGCTAACCTGAGAGCGCTATTACACCATGTGCTTGACAGAAAAGTAGGCAACGCGAGCCTTATCTCTACAGATTTAACCATCGATGAGGATCAACTTTCAAACCTGGAAAAGTTAATGGCTGCTGTAACAAAGACCGGGGGGTACGAACACTTGGATGAAGGGCTCAAGGGGGCCAAGAATGATATTAGGCCATTTCATCAACATCTGTATGACCTTTTACTGAGCATGTTTAATACACCTCTGTTTACTTTTAAAATAGGTCATATTGTTGTTTTATTTACATATGTAACTGAGGTGTGTGCCTACAAGATAAAGAAACAGGTATATTTGTTGATATAGATCAAGTAACCAATCATCTGATTTCTTTTTGTCTGGACCGTAGAAAAAATTGTTGTGTATGTTATACTTTTCTCAAATGTCTAAAAAGGGGTATCTGCTCTCCTGAAGTTGAATAAAAAACCTTGTATAAAAACTTTGCGCATAGTGTGGGTCTGTGTGGTTATTTGACAGAATGACTCGGCAAGCTCCCCAAATGCAGGAACTATACTACAACCCAGCCAAGATCGGGGGTTTGGCGGGTAAGAAGGGTTTTCAAAGAGGACTCGCTGAGGCCGGAGTGAAGGTTAATGATGTGGTTGTTTCAGAATGGTTACGGGAACAAGACGCCTATACCTTTCATAAACCTCTCAGGATTAACTTTAAAAGAAACCGCGTATATGCAACTGACATAGACTCACAATGGCAAATGGATCTAGTCGATATGTCAAATTTATCAAAACATAACAATGGTCACAAATTGATGTTGATGTGTATCGATGTGTAATCAAAATATGCCTGGGCTCGCATTCTACATAATAAAACAGGTCGGGCGGTGACAAGGGCCTTTGAGGATATATTGTCCCAGGGTCGATGTCCTAAAAAACTGCAGACTGATAAAGGAAAAGAGTTTCTCAACAGAGAATTTCAGAATCTACTGAAGAGACACAAAATACATCATTTCACCACCGGTAATGAGCTTAAATCATCGGTAGTGGAGAGGTTTAACCACACCATAAAGACCAAAATGTGGAGATATTTTACAGCGGTCAACACGTTCAAGTATTTTGATAAAGTTCAGGATTTTATCGATGCTTACAACCAAGGGTATCACACCAGTATTAAAATGAAGCCTATAGATGTTGATCAAAGTAATTCTTTTAAGGTCTATAAAAAATTATACGGACCATTTATTAAGAAGGGAAAAACTACTTATAAGTTCAACATCGGTGATGTGGTTCGCGTTTCAAAGCTAAGGAGTACTTTTGCCAAAGGTTATGAACAAACATTTTCTGACGAATATTTTACAGTTACCTAACAGTTGGCTAGAGACCCCCCCGTGTACCGGTTAAAAGACTATGACGGGGAGGATATAGAAGGAACGTTTTACGAAGCCGAGTTACAAAAAAATATTGTGGGTAAAGACAGTGTATACAGAGTTGAAAAGATATTAGCTGAAAAAACCCAGAACCGGAAAAAATATGTGTTGGTGAAATGGCTTGGATGGCCTGAAAAGTTCAATAGTTGGGTCCCGGAACAACAGGTTTGCGATATTCAATCCTTATAACAACTTGCCCGCGGGTGTGTTGGGGGCATTACTTTCGATACTTAAGATGGAATCAGGAGCCTTCTACGTGACTCTACCCAGTAACGCCTCTCTCGATATATACCCTAAAAATGAAATATCCAGTTACACGGTACAATTTGGAAAATCTATAGATCTAAGGGGGTCGTGGGAAGTGGGGTTGGCGGAAATACAGTATCCTTACACTTGGGCTGTTTTACAAGATAAGGATGCCACCTTCGCCATTTTTGATGATGTTAAAATCAATGGACATTCACGATACAAGGAGGTTATTATGACAATGTGGATAAAATATTAGATGAGATGCATAAACAGTTCACAGAAGGCACCCCCAACATCAAGCTATATTACAACCCTATTAAAAAAAGAGTGTACAAGGTGTCAAAACCAGGTATTAGCATTCAAACCAGCGGCCAACTGGGGCGTATATTAGGGTTCTATTCTGACACAGAGAGCAGGTTCTCAGAAGTGGTGGGGCGGCTTTTACACTCTTTATGTGTATACGGATATCATAACCCACCAGAGGGTCGGGAATAGTTATGTCCCCCTTTTGAGAAATGTACTTATTAAAGGTAAAAGCAATGACATGGTCACAATTACTTATGACAAGCCACTCTACATACCAGTCTCAAAGACCCACTTTGACAACATCACGATCGAAGTAAAATCGGATCAGAAAATCAACGTACCCTTCCGCTTCAGTTAAGTTATTGTCAAACTACATTTTCGACCCCTGAAACAGTTTGTACATTATTAAAATGGCTACCTCGAGGGGTTATGTAGATCCTAGCGCCTATGTGGATTATTACAAGATGCAAGCCGGGAACGGCTTGCCCGGTTTTGTAGGAGCCCCCACAATGTATGGCGCCGGTCTAGGAGGACTCTTTCATGGTCTCTTTAGAATGGCCGTACCCCTGCTTAAGAGAGGCTTTGCTATAGCCAGACCCCACTTGAAATCAGCGGCTAAAAATATTGTTAGTGACGTGTTCACCAATGTTATGAACCGGGCAGCTAGCCATGAGCATCAGGAGGGTTCGGGTCTCATGGTAATGGCGAGGAGGGGGGGTAAAAGAAGAAACAGCATGTGTCCACCAGGGCGACGAAGATCCGTGGCTAACAAAAAACGAAGAATCTCTCATTCTCCAACATATCGTGGAAACACTCGGAGAAGGAAGCAGCACAAGAAAAAACCTGCAAAAAGAAAGTCTCAAAGAAAGAAAAATAGAGCCTCAGGATACATCTTTTAAACATGTCTTTTGTCCACAGTCTATCGGAAGAATGCGTCAAATCAGAACTGGATCTGTTTACAGTTCCATACACTCAAACGAGTATAGATAAGATCATATATGTAGAGATTCCCCCTCTTTCTGCAATTTCAGACACGGCCCCTCTGGAGTTTTTTATAGCTGGCAATGGCGAGGATTATATTGATTTGAAAAACACATTTATTTTAATGAACTGTAAAGTGACTGATTAGGATGGCGATGCAATCGAGAAGACGGCCAACGCTGGGGTCATCAATTAATCAATTACCCGGTGGCCACCATGTTTTCACAGGTGGATGTGACCCTGGGAGATCGGCTCATTAGTCAAAGCAGCAATACTTACCCCTATAGAGCCATGATGGAGTGTATCCTTAATTATAGTGAGGAGACCCTAAGCAAACAGTTCAGCCCCGGCCTTCTCTTCAAAGACATCCCGGAAGCTATGGACGACAAGGATCCAGAGGGACTCAATAAGGGTTTGCAAAAAAGAACGGCCTCTTCAACAGAAGGGAGGACCTTTGAGCTAATGGGGCATATCCATGCAGACATATTTTTCCAAGAAAAACTCATGCTCAACGGGGTAGACATTAAAATTAAAATGATCCGTAGTAAAAGTGCTTTTTGTCTGATGACCCCTGATACGGAAAAATATAAACTGACCATATTATCGGCCTCGCTGTTTGTGAAAAAAGTGTCCGTCTCCCCGGCGGTTAAACTAGGACACGCGCAGGCGTTAATGACGGCAAACGCCAAGTACCCGATCGAAAGAGTCTATATGAAAGTCCACAGTATCCCCGCAGGGACACGGGTGATGAACCAGGAAAATCTGTTTCTAGGACAGCTCCCAAAACAGGTTATTATAGGTCTCGTGGATAATGATGCATTTACCGGGGTTTACAACAAGAACCCCTTTAACTTTAAACATTATAACGCGGAATTTATAGCGTTGTACGTCGATGGTGTGCAGGTTCCATCCAGACCTTTTCAACCTGACTTTGAAAACGGCAATGCGGTTCGTGAATATTACAGTCTAGTACTGGCTACGGGTCGCCATCTCAAGGATCAAACTCTGCTGATCGATCGCCGGGAATACTGCAGCGGTTACACCCTGTATGGTTTAAACCTGACCCCTGACGAAGAGTGTGGACAACATATTTCACTGATGAAGACGGGCAATATGCGTTTGGAGATGCGTTTCAAGCAGCCTCTACCACACACTGTAAATATGGTCGTGTATGCTGTGTTTGACAACATTATTGAGGTGAATCAGAGGAGAAACGTTATGTATGATTATTATTAAAATGAACACCAGAGAGCTCAACCACATCATGAATGCCCTGGCCGGCTCACGGAAACTGTTTCAAGGAGTCTACGCCTGCGATCAGCTGCCTAAATTTAAGATCAAGAATTTACCTGCAATGTACATAATCAACACACACCCTAAAAATATGCCCGGAGAACATTGGCTGGCTATTTATCTAAGGGAGGACCACCGTGGTGAATTTTTTGATTCCTATGCAAACCCCCCGGATTTCAGACCTTTCCCTCGGAAGATCAATAACTTTCTGCTCAACAACTGTCAAGAAACCATTTACAGCGGTCGTCAAGTACAAAGTCTTCAGACCTTCACTTGTGGTCAGCACTGTGTGTTTTTCTTATATCATAGATCTAAAGGAAGGTCATACCCCGATATTATGGCCTTGTACAGTGAGGATTTAGGCCAAAATGATAAAAAAGTGGCAGAGTTTGTCAGGACACTGTGGACCCCCCCTTATAACACAATGACTTACAACCCTAGCCAGCCATGTATACAGATGGGGTGTTCTTGTGAGGATTTTAAAAGATGTCATGCATGTTAAGGTGAAAAAATAATGAAAACAGCTTTTGAATCATTAGTTTTGTTTTTATTCAACACAATTCTTATACAAAGCAGAGTTTATGTTATAAATAAATGTACAACATTTGAAATTAAAAAAAATAAAAAATAAAATTGTTTGTCGGGTCATTATTTACAGGGGAGACAAATAAAAACATGAGATTAATAAGCTTCCCAACGATGGATAGATCCTGAGGATGGTCGCTCAGCACGGTCAGAGTAATGAGATATCGGAGTCAGATCAGGCTCCACCTCTTTACACAGACGGATTTTTTGTCGCGTTACCTGGTTAGGAACTGTGGATTGGGGCATGTTCAGACAGGCCATCGCCTGTAGGAAAGCATTCCAGCCTACAGGTCGGCGACTATCGGGTACCTTATTAGTGCTAGTGACACTCTTCAACAAATCAAACATGTGTGAACCTTTGATCAGTTGTCCTTTAAAAACAAATTCACCCTGTTCATTCCAAGCCGTTACCCGCGGTTTCTGAACCATTTTGTGCAGGATATATTGTGCATGTCTTTTGCTTCTGGCCGGCATGTTTCTCAAAACATCCGTTACAACATCTCCCTCTGAACTCTCAACAGGTTCGGTCACCGCAACATCTTTATCAACCGTACCCCCCGCATCAGCCCCAGAACCATTTTCTTGAGAGGCCATGGTTAAAGTTAAAATGTTTTGATCTTTTTCACCCTGTCTAACCAGACGGAGGTAGCGCTGTAACGTGTTGGTATACAACTGGGCTTTGGAATACTGATTTAAATCGGCCCTGGCCTGTATAGCTTTCATTTCAGAGTCCAGGTTGTTTTCGGCCGTTTGTCTAATGGGCTCTGGCCCGACAACATTTTTTCTCAGTTTCTCAAGCTGCTCCTGAGGGATCAAGAACATTTTCTGAGCATATTCCATTATTAACCCACTCTGGAAGCTAGAAGACTGGTTAGGAAAGGCACGGATATGCTCAACAGCGGTCCTATAAAACCCCCGGTTTGATTAATCTTCTTTCTTTTTCTTTTAATAGAATACTTCTTATTAGCGATGATCTTGATAACCGCTTTTTGTTTTTTGAGTTTAGAATGTTGAGAAGGGGTTAGGGGTATATTACCGCGTAAGATGTTAAAAGCTATTTCACACAGGGTCTCGATCAAATCCGAGGGGGCCCCTGCCAGCACAGCTTTCCTATGGCGCGGGCTCCCCTCAAATAACATTTGCAAAAGCGGCAGATTTCTTTTAATCCGAACAGACATTCTTATTTATTTCCTTTTCTTTAGCACATACACTGCCGGCCAATCAGGCGGGCACAAACCTGTTCTGAGGCGAAAGTCTTCTGGGGTTTGTACTTTTAAGTCCGCAATCAAGTACCCGTAGGGTTTTTTGGTGGCATCCTCAAATGCCTCCAAAAAGAACTTGGTCTGGTTAGGGTACATTTGACGAGCCAAGACGGTGACCTGTAGTTTATCTCTGGGGTTTTTAAAAAGAATTATATAATTGGCATTTAAATTAATAGTGCGGCTTTTTTTACCTTGAAAAAATAGATTTTGAACTAAATAAATAATACTTAAATTCCTATGATGAGTGTACTTTGTGAAAGCTTTTTCCACTTCACTGTTGTCACCGGCCTGCTCCATCAGGTCATCAAGGATCACTAGATTAGTTTGACCGGGCGGGAACAAGTCATCGTCACACAACGAGGCGTGGAGACCTTGCACAAATTTCAGATTATTTTTTTTCGAAGCCAAATCATCGTAGAGAGGTTGCAAGCAAGAGAAACACCACACTATGTTGTCAAGAGCTTGGGACACGGTTGCGTCCACATCTTCTATGATGTTCTTTATAAGATAGCTCTTCCCCGAATTGGAGGGACCGGCTATAATACAGGAGAAAGGGTGTTGAAGTCTGTTATCAAAACCACCGCTAATATCCATAAGGCAGAGTGGTATAATCAGTCTTCAACACTCTTTTATTGTACACCACCCTGAACCGTTTGTTTAGTGATCTATTTTCCAACGTGTACCCCTTTTTATTGCGATAGATCTGATTTCCGGCTGTAATAATCTCACGAGGAGGCGCGTCTTTCTCGGTTACAAAACTTTCTACCAGGGTCGTCAGAGACTTGATGTTAATGAGCTTGTTGTTACAATGGTTCAGATTGAAACCCTTAACTTTCATACAGGTCTTACCCGCAGCCGTTCTGTATGCGTAAGTCTTAGGACCCCCTGAAACAAACTCCACTATGTGGTCCTGAGGATCTAGTTCGCTCGTTAACTCCCCAAGGTAGTCCCCGAGGGGAGGGACCCAATCCCCTGGCCTGGTGACAAAGATTACAGAGTCAGTATCATGATAGAGCTAACGTTCCTGCAACTGATCCATTAAGTTGTACAGTTCAAGCCGGGCGTAAGCCGTGGTAAAAACCGCTATGAAAACATTAACGTTCCCCTGTTTGGTGGGGAAATCTTTAGGGGCCCTCCACTGGACCTGTGCCACGTGGTCATTTAAGAATTGAAAGTGTGATACTGCATGTTGTTTGGAAAACATAAATTCTATAAACTGTTCAGGGGTTTTAATCAAAGTTGTGTTTAGACGGTAATTTCTTTCCCCAAACTTACCCCACAGACTGTTTAAAATCAGTTTGGACATTTGTCTCTTGGCGGGGTTTACAGTTATGTTCCCCGGCTCTAGACGGATCCCTTCCTTTTCAAAATATTGCTGAACGTATCGCTCTTTGGCCGCGGAGTCAACACACCATGAGGGATAGCCCGATGCCTCCTGTTTCCCTTTCAGATGGGTCATAATGTAATCAGCAAAAAGAGTATCAGGTTTTTCAGAAAAATGCCAAACCTCATACACCTTACCGACTCTGTAACCTTTCTCCACCGCCTTGTCAAGCTCAATGCTACACCAGACACCCGTCAGCGCTCTCTCTTCATCACTGTGCAGACAAGAGGTAGTTTGATTTTCAGTTTCCACACACGTTCTACACAGAGGGAACATCAATTTTCCCGAACACCTGTAAGGCAACACGGAGGAGGGTACATGGTGACTTTGATCAAACCAAAGTAATGTCCGATTTCGAGAAAGTCACGATAAACAATGGTTGGACGCCCCACCGGGTACATTTTGGTCTTGTTGACATAAGGGTACAGACTGGTGAAATCATAGAAATCTTCTCTCTCACCCTCCTTTACCTCATAATGTAAACAGAGGGCGTTGGTACAACCCCCAAATAACGCATCCCGGGGCTCTAGACGTTCAGGAAAGTCCAAGGTTTCCATAAACCATTGTACCCCCGCATCCTGTTGCTTCAGGGTTGTCCACTCGTGTTCCCAAATCACCAGCACGTTCAAACCATAGGTGTTTTTTAAAGTTTCAATTCGTTCCTGGAAATCATAGTACATATCACCGCAGAGTTTTTGTGTTACGGGGTTAAAGGTGTTTGGGTCGAAGCACTGAGGACAGCCATGGTAAATACAACCTGCAAACTCATAAGCGGTACGCCGCCCGGACACGTCGCTAAAACCGTCTAAGTAGTAAGGCCCCATTTTGACTTCCCCTTGATTTAAAGCATGTCTGATGAAGATGTTATCCCGGGCACTCAGGTATTCCAGCCACTGTATGGAGACAGTCGAAAAGTTCTTTTGTCTAGCACGATAGTTGTCAGAAGTGGTGACCGCTATAGTGTTTTTCTGCAAGAAATTGGACCGATACATTTTCATGCAGAGAGACGCTATGGTCACACTTTGCAAAGGGTCGAGACCCGATGTGTTGATAACCTCGGCGCGGAAACGCACACAGGCTTCATTAAGGATCACCACATCATTTTTACAATAAGCGGCCATCTCTTCTCGGTAATCAAAAACACCTCCCTTAACCGTATTGTACCATTTAAAGAATTCCTCCCTCTCATGAGACATCATAGTATCAACCCCATAATAAGAGGCGGGCAGGTAGGACCCTCGATAATTTTGAGTGTCCATAGTATTAAAAAAATGGCAGAACCAACCTTTCTTCTGAGCCTCAAAACCCAGAGCCTTAGGCAAAGCGCTCAATTTCATGGGGAGGAAATTTAACAAGTTTATGTAACGTTAGTTGAAAGCTTCGTCGGTGAAACACATGATCTTGCTACCCTGAGCTATTATTTTTGGGGTCACCCCATTTTCCACCAGATACTTCATCAAAATGTAAGAATCATAACCCTTAGCATTGTGGGCAATAAATGTGTAATTGAGGTATTTTGGACCGCGATACCGCGTAAAGAAATCCCTGACACAACTATCACCGCTAGCTGACCACTCACGATCCAACATGTCAATACAGTGTATATAATTAGCAACATGGACCCCGTTTTCTTTTCGGCATTCAAAATCAAAAAAGACATACCGGTTGTGCGGCGGCTCCTTTTTATCCGGCTGAATAAAGCACTGGTGTTCGGACCCCGGGGTTAAATCAGCATTACAGATCCTGCATCTCGGCTCCAGACATTTGTGTGGTTTAACCTCATGAAAACGGTACTGGAGGCAACACTGCGGGCAATATTTAGTTTGATCACAATAACTCCGTTTTTTAACCCCCTCAGCAGCGGCCCTCTGTACCTTATGCTCGGAAAAACAGAACGCAGAGAGACAAATCCTTAAGCAATCTTTACATCGGATGGTAGGGGCCAAACCCTTACGACATTGCGGATTGAAACAGACGTTACAGTAACCGTCACAGCGGTGCTTAAGCTTATCATTGAAGGCCTTATAACAACAATGACAAACATACGAACAACCCAAAAAAGCAGTCAAACTCTTTATTCCAAAGTAATGACTATCACTTAGGAAGAGAAACAGTGTCTGTGTATGGGTTTCAGGATGTGTCTGAAATTTCACAAATACTTCCTTTACCTCACAACGGTACCACACAACAATTTTTAAAGACAACAACTCCTCAAACTTGCTGATGTCTGAAAAGGCAACCATCTGTTGAGAGTTTAAGCCGGCCCTCTGATGAAGCATTAAAGCCTCTTGCAGAGCTTGGGGTTCAGGCATGTCGGGGGTGAGTAGTTTTATTAAACTGTAAGCAAAACAGAGCTTATTGTCCCCACTGGAACTCACCACTAATTGCCTGAGCTTGGTCCTAATTATGTCGTTTTTCAAGCATTTCGACAGTCTTCTAAGCGCCCCACCCTCAGGGTTACGAACCACATTCTTTACCAGATACAGACTTTCATCAGCTAAGATGGCTGCGTTACTTTGCAATAACGCTTCGATTTTAGCCAGACGTCTAAATTATCTCCACTCAGCATTACAGATAGGTTGCTAAACAAATCATCCCCTCTGAGTTCTAACTGTACAACATCTCGAGGTCTGACCCTTTCAGCAACCTGTTCAAGCATTTTCTGCAAGGCCTCGTGTATGTTGACAAATATTTCTGCATAATTGTCACAATTTAAAAGTTCTGCAAAATTAAAACGCTGAATCATTTCAAAATTGTTATAGGCCGGTCTATCTATAATCACGGCATCACTGGTACTCTTGGACACATCATCATTTTGAACAAAGCCTTCACCCCCTACATTCTCACAGAGCATGTCCTCCACAGCCTTATCAGTCTCAGAACCCTCCACATTCCGAACACCCCCACTGCTGACATCTACAAAACCGCCTTTTTGAGGAAGCTCATTTAAAGCCTGTAAAAGTCCTTCAAAGATATCCAACCGGTTAATGTCAAGACCCTCCTCTAAAGTGATGGCTGTTTCTGCCGCCATCCTGTGTTCTAATTGTCTCAATTCATTTATAATAGGGGCAGAATTTGGTCGGGGTAGCTCCTCCAAAGCCTCCACCATTTCAAACAAATCGGGGTGAACTAGGGGGTGAACCTCTATAAGCGCTACCGGTGGGAGGTGGTTATTTAGATCATTGACCATCTGTAACAGGTCGGGGTTCACCGGTAAGTCTGTTAATTCACATTCTATCGGTGGTAATTGGGGGTTATTTAAATCATTTATCATTTGTAATAGTTCCAGGTTCATTGGGACATCAGAGGAGTTCACAACAGGGCCGGGGATGTTCTCTCGGGAAGGTCTTTTTGGGGCCCTAGCTTGTTCATAATCCTTTAGTTTGTGAGTTCTTTTACCAAGTCAGGACATTTTTTAATTTATTTTTTATTTTTCCAACAACCCACAATAGTAAGGCGTTTTGTGTCTATTAAAACATTAAATACGGTACAATTCGTTAGTAAGGGTATTAATAAGGGTGTTTTGGCTCTCTATCACCAGGTTTTGCCCCACTAACACAAGTCTTTGATTTTGTAACAAAGTATGTAGCAACTCATGCCGACCATCAGGAAGTAGCTCCGGGGGCTGGTGGCCTGGCTCAGCTTCAAAGGATGGTCGCTCCGGTAAATCTCGGTCGAAGGAGGCAGGGAGCGAGCGTATACTCATGGACGGAGACCAAGAAGGCCTTTGCGGTGACACCCTGGCCAAGCGCGGGGTACTGTTCCGCGTTTCTGTAGCCAAGAAACGGGTCTGGGGGGACGATGTTGAAACCAGGCCGTCGTTGGGTGGTGTGTCCGCCCTGACTGACGGCGACCCCTGAGGTTGTTGGATGCCTGTATTTGTTCCGCCCGACAATGTGGCGGGCTGAATCTGGGGTGTTGAATTACCCCCAGAAGGCTGTGGCCTGAGTAGATGTTGGGGGGTCTCCAAGACCACCGTGGGGGATCCTCTCGGTGATCTCACCGGGGAAGATGTTTGATCCCACTTAGACGGGGTAATTGTCCTCAATAGCTCATCCACAGAATGACTATCCCAAGAGTCTAGGGAAGAATAAAAATATACATTACATTTACATCTTTAAACGGCAACAGAAATCAAACTTAAAACATGTCCAGGACATTCAAAAGCTTTAGCTTTTTTAGACCTTTGAAAATAGCCTTAGACATTCACTACAACGCCTTATTATATACAGACAATATATTTATTAGGACTTGATAATAAATGTAAAACAGAGAAGCCACTGTAAATAAACTGTTTCTTAAATGTTTCTTTAAAAACTGTAATATTGTTAATAAAACACACACACACACAACAACATTTCATTTTTAAACGAGCCTTCCAAGTGTAAACGCTTCCTGATCCCGGGACTTCCTGTTTCACAAACGTTTTCACGATCTGTTAAATATTAAATACAATGAACACCTTCAAGCCTTTTCCTACAACCACTTTAAAACAGAAGTATAATAGCGGGAGATAAGCCAAACAACTTACTAAACCCTTTCGGACGGCTTTACTTCCTAACCAGACGGTACGGCAATCGGTCATTTCTAAACACGTTCCCCAGAAACAAGCCTAGACCTGTCCGGACTTCTAAAGATCTTTCCCAGAACCCCCCGCCCTACAGGAAACGGTCACCCATCGCTTAAATATTAGCCCTCAACGGGCAAACAAAGCCCTTTTAAAAACATTAAAGTTTGAAAGATCTTACTTACCTCCACAGAATAATCGTTTCTTATGTTTTTCGGCTGGTTTAGCTTTTTGCACCGCTGTGAAGGTAAGAGACATGTTTAACCTTTAACCACACCGCTTTATAAAAAGCTTTAACCTCTTACAGGCTGCAGACATATACTCACAGCTATCAGATACCGGGGCTGACGGCCTTTCAGATCCTTGAAAGGTTACGGTTCTCGAAGGTAAAACGAAACAAGCCCTCGATGTGGAAGGCCTTTCGTTGTCTCGAACCACGTTTCTTAATACTGTTAGACAGGATAATTTTTTAAAATTAACAAAACTGGACTCAAACATCTTACAGAAACGTTATACAAACAAACAGGGGTTTAGTTCTCACCCGGTCGGCAGACAGCCTGTCTAGGGACAACCACTTCTCTTGGTCGATCCTCGGAGACATTAATCACAGACCTTTCGATAGTTTCTGTGTAATTAAAGAGACCGGCATTAATATATATTAAAACGTTTTCATAACTCTAATGAGCCGCTTCAAAACCACACACACCCATACATAAGAACCCATGAGCGCAAACACAAAAATCTTACCGTCGTTGTTCCAGATGATCTCCTCAGCGTTGGGAATTAACTCCTGTTGACTGGCTGAAAAATAATTTTACAGAACTTAAAACAGATGTTATAGCCTTATTTACAATACATGCACACAACACGCTCTGAGTCAATGAAAATAATCTGAAGACTTGCCTAAAAACTCGTTTAAATCGAAGTCGCTGATGTTGTTTCCGGACATTGTTGATCTTTAGTCTTAAATCGAAAGGTCAGTAAGAGTCTGTCGAGCTGAAGACCAGACCTTCATACTTATAATGATGGCCACATGCCGGATCTGCTTGTAAGGCATTGTTCTGGTCTGGCCTTTGTGCCGCCCTGTTACCAATTAACATATCAAAACCAACCAATAAAATGACACTGCATCAAATTTCAAATAGAAACCATGATGGAGACGATCTCTCTCCTCTCTACTCTAAACTTTTATTAGAACCTTTTGGTCTCTCAAAAAAACATTTTTAAGCATCAAGACCTGTAGTCAACAACCACTAAGAATATTTCAGGCCTTTATAAGCACTAAAAAACAACCTGAGCCAAGAAAATAACTATAAAGATCTAAAATAACTAGCGCTTTTACAGTGATTTTTTTTTTTTTTTATAGCGATGCTTTGTTTGGTATTAAACAAGTCACAAACTACTCAGAACAGCATTTATCCCCGCAAAAGAGATATTTGGGTTTATTTTACAAAGCTTATAAATTATATAGGTTAAAAGTATTCTGAATGTTTTGATACCACACGCCATACCTACTGTTGTCTGAGCCCATTCCCGCCCCCGCCCCCGCCCCCGCCCCCGCCCCCCATGGTGTGAGTGATTTAGCCTTGAGTGATGTGATCTATTTAGCATTGAGTGATCAGTTGTTTTTATTTTTTAAATGATTCCTTATCATCAGGGATTGAGACTGCTAAAATACCTTAAAAGCATATCCTTATCTTAAGTCTAACTCTTATGAGCTTTAAGACCCTAGAATGTATTTAAGTAAAACGACTGAACACATTATGTGAGAGATAAAATATAACCACAGCTTTTTTTTTTTTTTTTTTACAAAAACAATTAACCTATACACACAAACACCCACACACACACCCTCTTTTTTAATTTTATTTTTAATTAAATTTGAGGGGAGAGACAGAGCCAGATACAGTGTGGATAACATAAGTACCCTATGCAAAACAGGCATTGTTAGGACCTGGGATCATAACAGACAACAGAACTTGTTGATCTTATAAAATGATTGGGCGAGAGAGAGAGAGAGAGAGAGACAGACAGAGACAGTGTGAATATGATAAACGCACTATTCAAAACTGGCATTGTTAAGACCTGGGACCATTACAGACAACAGAACTTGTTGATCTTATAACGGTTTAGATTTACTAAACCATTACATGTATATTTAAAAAAGACCCCCAACCACTACAGGAAGAGCCGACCCATTCACACTCTACAGTTGACCAACAAGAACAACAAGAACAACAGGTTATGGGCGGCCTTGTTGTTCAGGGTTTTATGGGTGTACACTTTCTGACGGATATGACGTAGGAATAATTAAGGAAATAACTCTACCTAGAATCACGCCCCCCAATTATGACGTAGGAATATTAATAAGCTTAGGGCATACGTCATAACAAAATAGGCCGCGCCCAAAAAATCCTACTATCTACTCATAAGAGTAACAGCAATGTCGCCGATCCTGCTACGGTCATATTGTAACAGCAACAACATGTATCGATTTTAAAAGTGTCAGTTCCAGCGCCTCGCAAAGCTACCCTTCTGTGATCGTTTGTTCTCAAGGTCAGGATTTCTTGACACTCCGAGGAAGAGAAAACGATGGCCAGCCGCGTTACAGGGACAGGTTACACGGCACTGGCACGCGTGCACCGCGGGTTGTTTCTGCCCGGTTTCGAACTAGGGACCTTTCGCGTGTGAGGCAAACGTTATAGCCACTACACTAAGGAAACCGACCCGTCCTGGCGTTTCGAATGGCTCCCATCGAAGCAGGCTGGTAAAACGCGCACAGGCGTATCCCGTGGGCAAGCCTGTGAGATAAAGGTTTCTATTTTCACTGACCTATTTTGCATTGCTCAAGGGCACATCAGGACACTTTGGAAACTCTTTCAAAGGCAGGACGCCCTGCGCTCTGACAGTGCCTGCACTTAGCCCAACAAGGTGATGCTGAATGGCTTGTTCAAACGGCTGGTGGTCTTCCTTCACCACCAGACTATCAGAGCTATTGTGCCTTCTACACCTTACGGTAGCAACAAATCTAACTACTGCTTTACTTTAACAATAATAATGACGGCGACCACGACGACAACAACAACAACAACAACAACAACAACAACATCATCATCATCATCATCATCATCAGATTTTAATTAAAAGTGGCTACACCAGCGTTTACAATTTCATCCTGTCGACGGACGGACGCTCTGAGTGCACCGATTTCGGGCACTCCAATGAAGAAAAGCCACCCACTGCCTCCAGGGAACCACGAGGGCAAGCAGGATGAAAAGGACCGGCCCACAACAGGCTGTTTCCGCCCGGTTTCGAACGGGGGACCTTTCGCGCGTTAGGCAAACGTGATGACTGCTACACTATGGAAACTGACACTGTGGCCTCTTGCTTCGAACGGTTACCGTTGGAGCCTGCTGGTAAAACGGGCTCAGGCGTTTCAGGTCGGCTAGGCTGTGAGATGGCGTCTGTAGTGCCGCGAAAGGATGCCATTTTCACTGACCTGTTTGGCATTGCTAAAGGGCACATCAGGATACTTCGGAAACTCTTTCAAAGGCAGGACGCCCTGCGCTCTGACAGTGCCTGCACTTAGCCCAACAAGGTGATGCTGAATGGCTTGTTCAAACGGCTGGTGGTCTTCCGTCACCACCAGACTATCAGAGCTATACTGCGCCTTCAACTACATAAGAGTAACAGCAATGTCGCCGATCCTGCTACGGTCGTATTGTAACAGCAACAACATGTATCGATTTTAAAAGTGTCAGTTCCAGCGCCTCGCAAAGCTTCCCTTCTGCGATCGTTTGTTCTCAAGGTCAGGAATTTTTGCCACTTCGAGGAAGAGAAAACGACGGCCAGCCTTGGGGCAGAGAGATGGGGACGGGTAACACGGCACTGGCACGCGTGCACCTCGGGTTGTTTCCGGCCGTTTTCGAACCAGGGAATTTTTGCGTGTGAGGCGAACGTAATAGCCACTACACTACGGAAACCGACCTGTCCTGGCGTTTCGAATGGCTCCCATCGAAGCCGGCTGGTAAAACGCACACAGGCGTTTCCCATGGGCCAGCCTGTGAGATAAAGGTTTCTATTTTCACTGACCTATTTATCATTGCTCAAGGGCACATCAGGACACTTTGGAAACTCTTTCAAAGGAAGAACGCCCTGAGCTATGACAAGACTTACACTTACACCAACAAGGTGATGCTCAATGGCTTGTTCAAACAGCTGCTGCTCGTCTTGTGCCACCATCAGACAATCACAGAGCTATTGTGCGTTCTACACCTTACGATAGCAACAAATCTAACTACTGCTTTACTTTAACATTAATAATGACGGTGACTACGACGACAACAAGAACAACAAGAACAACTTCAACAACAACAACAACAACAACAACATCATCAACATCATCAGATTTTAATTAAAAGTGGCTACACCAGCGTTTACAATTTCAACCTGTCGACGGACGGACGCTCTGAGTGCACCGATTTCGGGCACTCCAATGAAGAAAAACCACCCACCGCCTCCGGGGAACCACGAGGGCAAGCAGGACGAAACGGACCGGCCCACAGCAGGCTGTTTCCGCCTGATTTCTATCGGGGGACCTTTCGCACGTTAGGCAAACGTGATAACCGCTACACTACGGAAACTGACACCGCCACGTCTTGCTTCAAACGATTACCGTTGAAGCCTGCTCGTAAAACGGGCTCACGCATTTCAGGTCGGCTAGACTGTGAGATGGCGTCTGAAGTGCTGCGAAAGGATGCCATTTTCACAGACCTGTTTGGCATTGCTAAAGGGCACATCAGGACACTTTGGAAACTCTTTCAAAGGCAGGTCTCCCTGCGCTTTAAAAGGGATCCCAGCTATGTTGGAGTGGAGCTTTTTGCTTTGGGAGAGAAGGAGGGTACGTTGGAACCTTTTGAGACGGTAATTGAATACTCTTATGAGGACTGGTTGAAGGTGATGGCCTGGAGAGATCTGGGGCTTGTGGATAAGACTCTAGAAGGCTTGCAAGAGGGTCCAAGAGAATGCGAAATGGAGTCTCCGACTCAGGGTTTTGAAAGGTGTGAATGGGAAAGCTTGCAGAACTACGGTAGAGTGGTGAAGAGTCTATCTCAAACTACAGATCGTAAGGTTTTGTTTAGCAGTACCCTGATTACAAACCCTATTGAAGGGGGTGTGGAGGATCCAGAAAAACAGGTTACTGAAATTATGTTTGACGCCGTGGACTGGCCGTTCTTGAAAGAGGTCATAAACTGTATAAATGATGGTTTTGACATCTTGACCAAATGTTCGCAACTGGATTTGGTTAGAAGGAGAATATGCTGGATTATGGATTATATATCCCCCTTGAATGACGACGACGATGATAAAACCGACGACGTGTGGGGTTTTGGAGGGGGGTCTGACGGCTCAGGGGCTACTCTCTTCTAAGAGGGCGGTGTGTCGTGACGTAGTGAAGAGATAGGATAAAAGGCGCAACAATTCATTCATGGTTTAAAATTAAAGAGAATGTCTTACCCGAAAGCTGCGGACGTCGACAGGCTCTACAGGCCTCTTCAAACCCGGGATCACCCCTGGTTCTATTCCCCAGATTTTGTATACACTCTGGAACCCTCTGACTGCGGTTACCCTCCAAGACCTCAGACCCCGGTCCCTCAGGACGAAACAACATGCGGTGCGATGGATGTCCAAATGAGTCTCGGGGATCCCCAGCCTCTGGAGCTCATGGAGGGCCTCGATTTTGCCGAACTGTCTACCGTCTGTGCGTCTCAGGAGGGGGTCAGTCCAATGGATGTAGAAACACCCCACAAACCACCAGGCGACCCAAGGAGCATCGGACTGTCCCAGGGGCGTGATGAAGACGCAGGATTTATGCCCGGGGTATGTGACCAAGTAAGCAGAGTGGTTAAAAGCACCCTGGTGTATATTCTGAGTGCTCTCATCGACCGAGCTCTGAAAGAAGTCTGTCGGGGGTGTGAAGTGAATCACCCCAGTCAGTTGAGACACAGTTGTTTGTTTGAACCAGACCGTTACTATTTCCTGTTCTATTTCAACGTGTTTTACAGAAGACTGAACAAACCGTGGCTGAAACCGGCACTAATCAAGGCGCTGTCTTACTCCCACATACATGTCACTGCGGGACAAGTCCAGAAAATCATAGATGAGATTTTGCTGGAGCTGAAAAAGGAGCCGTTTATAATAGAGAAACTTGGGCAGCTGGTCAATGACCTGGATGAGCCGAGTAGAAAAACCGCTGGCAAGCTAAAAGCTTATTTCTTCCGTAAAGAAGTTAAAGCTGGGGGCAGCGACGAGGAATTCGACATCTACGCCACTGATTCAGACTCTGACCTGAACTAAGGGACTTTGAACATGGGGAATGTTCTGGACTGCTTCTGCAACTGGTTCTGTCATCAACACTCTGCAGCTAACCTGAGAGCGCTATTACACCATGTGCTTGACAGAAAAGTAGCCAACGCGAGCCTTTTCTCTACAGATTTAACCATCGATGAGGATCAACTTTCAAACCTGGAAAAGTGAATGGCTGCTGTAACAAAGACCGGGGGGTACGAACACTGGGATGAAGCGCTCAAGGGGGCCAAGAATGATATTAGGCCATTTCATCAACATCTGTATGACCTTTTGCTGAGCATGTTTAATACACCTCTGTTTACTTTTAAAATAGGTCATATTGTTGTTTTATTTACATATGTAACTGAGGTGTGTGCCTACAAGATAAAGAAACAGGTATATTTGTTGATATAGATCAAGTAACCAATCATCTGATTTCTTTTTGTCTGGACCGTAGAAAAAATTGTTGTGTATGTTATACTTTTCTCAAATGTCTAAAAAGGGGTATCTGCTCTCCTGAAGTTGAATAAAAAACCTTGTATAAAAACTTTGCGCATAGTGTGGGTCTGTTTGGTTATTTGACAGAATGACTCGGCAAGCTCCCCAAATGCAGGAACTATACTACAACCCAGCCAAGATTGGGGGTTTGGCGGGTAAGAAGGGTTTTCAAAGAGGACTCGCTGAGGCCGGAGTGAAGGTTAATGATGTGGTTGTTTCAGAATGGTTACGGGAACAAGACGCCTATACCTTACATAAACCTCTCAGGATTAACTTTAAAAGAAACCGCGTATATGCAACTGACATAGACTCACAATGGCAAATGGATCTAGTCGATATGTCAAATTTATCAAAACATAACAATGGTCACAAATTGATGTTGATGTGTATCGATGTGTTATCAAAATATGCCTGGGCTCGCATTCTACATAAAAAAACAGGTCGGGCGGTGACAAGGGCCTTTGAGGATATATTGTCCCAGGGTCGATGTCCTAAAAAACTGCAGACTGATAAAGGAAAAGAGTTTCTCAACAGAGAATTTCAGAATCTACTGAAGAGACACAAAATACATCATTTCACCACCGGTAATGAGCTTAAGGCATCGGTAGTGGAGAGGTTTAACCGCACCATGAAGACCAAAATCTGGAGATATTTTACAGCGGTCAACACGTTCAAGTATTTTGATAAAGTTCAGGATTTTATTGATGCTAACAACCAAGGGTATCACACCAGTATTAAAATGAAGCCGATAGATGTTGATCAAAGTAATTCTTTTAAGGTCTATAAAGAATTATACGGACCATTTATTAAGAAGGGAAAAACTACTTATAAGTTCAACATCGGTGATGTGGTTCGCGTTTCAAAGCTAAGGAGTACTTTTGCCAAAGGTTATGAACAAACATTTTCTGACGAATATTTTACAGTTACCGAACAGTTGGCTAGAGACCCCCCCGTGTACCGGTTAAAAGACTATGACGGGGAGGATATAGAAGGAACGTTTTACGAAGCCGAGTTACAAAAAATGATTGTGGGTAAAGACAGTGTATACAGAGTTGAAAAGATATTAGCTGAAAAAACCCAGAACCGGAAAAAATATGTGTTGGTGAAATGGCTTGGATGGCCTGAAAAGTTCAATAGTTGGGTCCCGGAACAACAGGTTTGCGATATTCAATCCTTATAACAACATGCCCGCGGGTGTGATGGGGGCATTACTTTCGGTACTCAAGATGGAATCAGGAGGCTTCTACGTGACTCTACCCAGTAACGCCTCTCTCGATATATACCCTAAAAATGAAATATCCAGTTACACGGTACAATTTGGAAAATCTATAGATCTAAGGGGGTCGTGGGAAGTGGGGTTGGCGGAAATACAGTATCCTTACACTTGGGCTGTTTTACAAGATAAGGATGCCACCTTCGCCATTTTTGATGATGTTAAAATCAATGGATATTCACGATACAAGGAGGTTATTATGACAATGTGGATAAAATATTAGATGAGATTCATAAACAGTTCTCAGAAGGCACCCCCAACATCAAGCTATATTACAACCCTATTAAAAACAGAGTGTACAAGGTGTCAAAACCAGGTATTAGCATTCAAACCAGCGGCCAACTGGGGCGTATATTAGGGTTCTATTCTGACACAGAGAGCAGGTTCTCAGAAGTGGTGGGGCGGCTTTTACACTCTTTATGTGTATACGGATATCATAACCCACCAGAGGGTCGGGGATAGTTATGTCCCCCTTTTGAGAAATGTACTTATTAAAGGTAAAAGCAATGACATGGTCACAATTACTTATGACAAGCCACACTACGTACCAGTCTCAAAGACCCACTTTGACAACATCACGATCGAAGTAAAATCGGATCAGAATATCAACGTACCCTTCCGCTTCGGTAAAGTTAATGTCAAACTACATTTTCGACCCCTGAAACAGTGTGTACATTATTAAAATGGCTACCTCGAGGGGTTATGTAGATCCTAGCGCCTATGTGGATTATTACAAGATGCAAGATGGAACGGCTTGCCCGGTTTTGTAGGAGCCCCCACAATGTATGGCGCCGGTCTAGGAGGACTCTTTCGTGGTCTCTTTAGAATGGCCGTACCCCTGCTTAAGAGAGGCTTTGCTATAGCCAGACCCCACTTGAAATCAGTGGCTAAAAATATTGTTAGTGACGTGTTCACCAATGTTATGTACCGAGCAGCTAGCCATGAGCATCAGGAGGGTTCGGGTCTCATGGTAATGGCGAGGAGGGGGGGTAAAAGAAGAAACAGCATGTGTCCACCAGGGCGACGATGATCTGTGGCTAACAAAAAACGAAGAATCTCTCATTCTCCAACATATTGTGGAAACACTCGGAGAAGGAAGCAGCACAAGAAAAAACCTGCAAAAAGAAAGTCTCAAAGAAAGAAAAATAGAGCCTCAGGATACATCTTTTAAACATGTCTTTTGTCCACAGTCTATCGGAAGAATGCGTCAAATCAGAACTGGATCTGTTTACAGTTCCATACACTCAAACGAGTATAGATAAGATCATATATGTAGAGATTCCCCCTCTTTCTGCAATTTCAGACACGGCCCCTCTGGAGTTTTTTATAGCTGGCAATGGCGAGGATTATATTGATTTGAATAACACATTTATTTTAATGAACTGAAAAGTGACTGATTAGGATGGCGATGCAATCGAGAAGACGACCAACGCTGGGGTCATCAATTACCCGGTGGCCACCATGTTTTCACAGGTGGATGTGACCCTGGGAGATCGGCTCATTAGTCAAAGCAGCAATACTTACCCCTATAGAGCCATGATGGAGTGTAAACTTAATTATAGTGAGGAGACCCTAAGCAAACAGTACAGCCCCGGCCTTTTCTTCAAAGACATCCCGGAAGCTATGGACGACAAGGATCCAGAGGGACTCAATAAGGGTTTGCAAAAAAGAACGGCCTCTTCAACAGAAGGGAGGACCTTTGAGCTAATGGGGCATATCCATGCAGACATATTTTTCCAAGAAAAACTCATGCTCAACGGGGTAGACATAAAAATTAAAATGATCCGTAGTAAAAGTGCTTTTTGTCTGATGACCCCTGATACTGAAAAATATAAACTGAGCATATTATCGGCCTCGCTGTTTGTGAAAAAAGTGTCCGTCTCCCCGGCGGTTAAACTAGGACACGCGCAGGCGTTAAGTACCCGATCGAAAGAGTCTATATGAAAGTCCACAGTATCCCCGCAGGGACACGGGTGATGAACCAGGAAAATCTGTTTCTAGGACAGCTCCCAAAACAGGTTATTATAGGTCTCGTGGATAATGATGCATTTACCGGGGTTTACAACAAGAACCCCTTTAACTTTAAACATTATAACGTGGAATTTATAGTATTGTACGTCGATGGTGTGCAGGTTCCATCCAGACCTTTTCAACCTGACTTTGAAAACGGCAATGCGGTTCGTGAATATTACAGTCTAGTACTGGCTAAGGGTCGCCATCTCAAGGATCAAACTCTGCTGATCGATCGCCGGGAATACTGCAGCGGTTACACCCTGTACGGTTTCAACCTGACCCCTGACGAAGAGTGTGGACAACATTTTTCACTGATGAAGACGGGCAATATGCGTTTGGAGATGCGTTTCAAGCAGCCTCTACCACGCACTGTAAATATGGTCGTGTATGCTGTGTTTGACAACATTATTGAGGTGCATCAGAGGAGAAACGTTCTGTATGATTATTATTAAAATGAACACCAGAGAGCTCAACCACATCATGAATGCCCTGGCCGGCTCACGGAAACTGTTTCAAGGAGTCTACGCCTGCGATCAGCTGCCTAAATTTAAGATCAAGAATTTACCTGCAATGTACATAATCAACACACACCCTAAAAATATGCCCGGAGAACATTGGCTGGTTATTTATCTAAGGGAGGACCAACGTGGTGAATTTTTTGATTCCTATGGAAACCCCCCAGATTTCAGACCTTTCCCTCGGAAGATCAATAACTTTCTGCTCAACAACTGTCAAGAAAGCATTTACAGCTGTCGTCAAGTACAAAGTCTTCAGACCTTCACTTGTGGTCAACACTGTGTGTTTTTCTTATATCATAGATCTAAAGGAAGGTCATACCCCGATATTATGGCCTTGTACAGTGAGGATTTAGGCCAAAATGATAAAAAAGTGGCAGAGTTTGTCAGGACACTGTGGACCCCCCCTTATAACACAATGACTTACGACCCTAGCCAGCCATGTATACAGATGGGGTGTTCTTGTGAGGATTTTAATAGATGTCATGCGTGTTAAGGTGAAAAAATAATGAAAACAGCCTTTTAATCATTAGTTTTGTTTTTATTCAACACAATTCTTATACAAAGCAGGGGTTATGTTATAAATAAATGTACAACATTTGAAAATAAAAAAAATAAAATAAAAAATTGTTTGTCGGGTCATTATTTACAGGGGAGACAAATAAAAACATGAGATTAATAAGCTTCCCAACGATGGATAGATCCTGAGGATGGTCGCTCAGCACGGTCAGAGTAATGAGATATCGGAGTCAGATCAGGCTCCACCTCTTTACACAGACGGATTTTTTGTCGCGTTTCCTGGTTAGGAACTGTGGATTGGGGCATGTTCAGACAGGCCATCGCCTATAGGAAAGCATTCCAGCCTACAGGTCGGCGACTATCGGGTACCTTATTAGTGCTAGTGACACTCTTCAACAAATCAAACATGTGTGAACCTTTGATCAGTTGTCCTTTAAAAACAAATTCACCCTGTTCATTCCAAGCCGTTACCCGCGGTTTCTGAACCATTTTGTGCAGGATATATTCTGCATGTCTTTTGCTTCTGGCCGGCATGTTTCTCAAAACATCCGTTACAACATCTCCCTCTGAACTCTCAACAGGTTCGGTCACCGTTAAAGTTAAAATGTTTTGATCTTTTTCACCCTGTCTAACCAGACGGAGGTAGCGCTGTAACGTGTTGGTATACAACTGGGCTTTGGAATACTGATTTAAATCGGCCCTGGCCTGTATAGCTTTCATTTCAGAGTCCAGGTTGTTTTCGGCCGTTTGTCTAATGGGCTCTGGCCCGACAACATTTTTTCTCAGTTTCTCAAGCTGCTCCTGAGGGATCAAAAACATTTTCTGAGCATATTCCATTATTAACCCACTCTGGAAGCTAGAAGACTGGTTAGGAAAGGCACGGCTATGCTCAACAGCGGTCCTATAAAACCCCCGGTTTGATTAATCTTCTTTCTTTTTCTTTTAATAGAATACTTCTTATTAGCGATGATCTTGATAACCGCTTTTTGTTTTTTGAGTTTAGAATGTTGAGAAGGGGTTAGGGGTATATTACCGCGTAAGATGTTAAAAGCTATTTCACACAGGGTCTCGATCAAATCCGAGGGGGCCCCTGCCAGCACAGCTTTCCTATGGCGCGGGCTCCCCTCAAATAACATTTGCAAAAGCGGCAGATTTCTTTTAATCCGAACAGACATTTATTTATTTCCTTTTCTTTAGCACATACACTGCCGGCCAATCGGGCGGGCACAAACCTGTTCTGAGGCGAAAGTCTTCTGGGGTTTGTGTTTTTAAGTCCGCAATCAAGTACCCGTAGGGTTTTTTGGTGGCATCCTCAAATGCCTCCAAAAAGAACTTGGTCTGGTTAGGGTACATTTGACGAGCCAAGACGGTGACCTGTAGTTTATCTCTGGGGTTTTTAAAAAGAATTATATAATTGGCATTTAAATTAATAGTGCGGCTTTTTTTACCTTGAAAAAATAGATTTTGAACTAAATAAATAATACTTAAATTCCTATGATGAGTGTACTTTGTGAAAGCTTTTTCCACTTCACTGTTGTCACCGGCCTGCTCCATCAGGTCATCAAGGATCACTAGATTAGTTTGACCGGGCGGGAACAAGTCATCGTCACACAACGAGGCGGGGAGACCTTGCACAAATTTCAGATTATTTTTTTTCGAAGCCAAATCATCGTAGAGAGGTTGCCAGCAAGAGTAACACCACACTATGTTGTCAAGAGCTTGGGACACGGTTGCGTCCACATCTTCTATGATGTTCTTTATAAGATAGCTCTTCCCCGAATTGGAGGGACCGGCTATAATACAGGAGAAAGGGTGTTGAAGTCTGTTATCAAAACCACCGCTAATATCCATAAGGCAGAGTGGTATAATCAGTCTTCAAGACTCTTTTATTGTACACCACCCTGAACCGTTTGTTTAGTGATCTATTTTCCAACGTGTACCCCTTTTTATTGCGATAGATCTGATTTCCGGCTGTAATAATCTCACGAGGAGGCGCGTCTTTCTCGGTTACAAAACTTTCTACCAGGGTCGTCAGAGACTTGATGTTAATGAGCTTGTTGTTACAATGTTTCAGAGTGAAACCCTTAACTTTCATACAGGTCTTACCCGCAGCCGTTCTGTATGCGTAAGTCTTAGGACCCCCTGAAACAAACTCCACTATGTGGTCCTGAGGATCTAGTTCGCTCGTTAACTCCCCAAGGTAGTCCCCGAGGGGAGGGACCCAATCCCCTGGCCTGGTGACAAAGATTACAGAGTCAGTATCATGATAGAGCGTGCGTTCCTGCAACTGATCCATTAAGTTGTACAGTTCAAGCCGGGCGTAAGCCGTGGTAAAAACCGCTATGAAAACATTAACGTTCCCCTGTTTGGTGGGGAAATCTTTAGGGGCCCTCCACTGGACCTGTGCCACGTGGTCATTTAAGAATTGAAAGTGTGATACTGCATGTTGTTTGGAAAACATAAATTCTATAAACTGTTCAGGGGTTTTAATCATGGTTGTGTTTAGACGGTAATTTCTTTCCCCAAACTTACCTCACAGACTGTTTAAAATCAGTTTGGACATTTGTCTCTTGGCGGGGTTTACAGTTATGTTCCCCGGCTCTAGACGGATCTCTTCCTTTTCAAAATATTGATGAACGTATCGCTCTTTGGCCGCGGAGTCAACACACCATGAGGGATAGCCCGATGCCTCCTGTTTCCCTTTCAGATGGGTCATAATGTAATCAGCAAAAAGAGTATCAGGTTTTTCAGAAAAATGCCAAACCTCATACACCTTACCGACTCTGTAACCTTTCTCCACCGCCTTGTCAAGCTCAATGCTACACCAGACACCCGTCAGCGCTCTCTCTTCATCACTGTGCAGACAAGAGGTAGTTTGATTTTCAGTTTCCACACACGTTCTACACAGAGGGAACATCAATTTTCCCGAACACCTGTAAGGCAACACGGGTAAGAACAGCTCACGAGGAGGGTACATGGTGACTTTGATCAAACCAAAGAAATGTCCGATTTTGAGAAAGTCACGATAAACAATGGTTGGACGCCCCACCGGGTACATTTTGGTCTTGTTGACATAAGGGTACAGACTGGTGAAATCATAGTAATCTACTCTCTCACCCTCCTTTACCTCATAATGTAAACAGAGGGCGTTGGTACGACCCCCAAATAACGCATCCCGGGGCTCTAGACGTTCAGGAAAGTCCAAGGTTTCCATAAACCGTTGTACCCCCGCATCCTGTTGCTTCAGGGTCGTCCACTCGTGTTCCCAAATCACCAGCACGTTCAAACCATAGGTGTTTTTTAAAGTTTCAATTCGTTCCTGGAAATCATAGTACATATCACCGCAGAGTTTTTGTGTTACGGGGTTAAAGGTGTTTGGGTCGAAGCACTGAGGACAGCCATGGTAAATACAACCAGCAAACTCATAAGCGGTACGCCGCCCGGACACGTCGCTAAAACCGTCTAAGTAGTAAGGCCCCATTTTGACTTTCCCTTGATTTAAAGCATGTCTGATGAAGATGTTATCCCGGGCACTCAGGTATTCCAGCCACTGTATGGAGACAGTCGAAAAGTTCTTTTGTCTAGCACGATAGTTGTCAGAAGTGGTGACCACTATAGTGTTTTTCTGCAAGAAATTGGACCGATACATTTTCATGCAGAGAGACGCTATGGTCACACTTTGCAAAGGGTCGAGACCTGATGTGTTGATAACCTCGGCGCAGAAACGCACACAGGCTTCTTTAAGGATCACCACATCATTTTTACAATAAGCGGCCATCTCTTCTCGGTATTGTACCATTTAAAGAATTCGTCCCTCTCATGAGACATCATAGTATCAACCCCATAATAAGAGGCGGGCGGGTAGGACCCTCGATAATTTTGAGTGTCCTTAGTATTAAAAAAATGGCAGAACCAACCTTTCTTCTGAGCCTCAAAACCCAGAGCCTTAGGCAAAGCGCTCAATTTAATGGGGAGGAAATTTAACGAGTCTATGTAACGTTAGTTGAAAGCTTCGTCGGTGAAACACATGATCTTGCTACCCTGAGCTATTATTTTTGGGGTCACCCCATTTTCCACCAGATACTTCATCAAAATGTAAGAATCATAACCCTTAGCATTGTGGGCAATAAATGTGTAATTGAGGTATTTTGGACCGCGATACCGCGTAATGATTTCCCTGACACAACTCTCACCGCTAGCTGACCACTCACGATCCAACATGTCAATACAGTGTATATAATTAGCAACGTGGACCCCGTTTTCTTGCCGGCATTCAAAAGCAAAAAAGACATACCGGTTGTGCGGCGGCTCCTTTTTAACCGGCTGAATAAAGCACTGGTGTTCGGACCCCGGGGTTAAATCAGCATTACAGATCCTGCATCTCGGCTCCAGACATTTGTGTGGTTTAACCTCATGAAAACGGTACTGGAGGCAACACTGCGGGCAATATTTAGTTTGATCACAATAACTCAGTTTTTTAACCCCCTCAGCAGCGGCCCTCTGTACCTTATGCTCGGAAAAACAGAACGCAGAGAGACAAATCCTTAAGCAATCTTTTCATCGGATGGTAGGGGCCAAACCCTTACAACATTGGGGATTGAATCAGACGTTACAGTAACCGTCACAGCGGTGCTTAAGCTTATCATTGAAGGCCTTATAACAACAATGACAAACATACGAACAACCCAAAAAAGCCGTCAAACTCTTTATTCCAAAGTAATGACTATCACTTAGGAAGAGAAACAGTGTCTGTGTATGGGTTTCAGGATGTGTCTGAAATTTCACAAATACTTCCTTTACCTCACAACGGTACCACACAACAATTTTTAAAGACAACAACTCCTCAAACTTGGTGATGTCTGAAAAGGCAACCATCTGTTGAGAGTTTAAGCCGGCCCTCTGATGAAGCATTAAAGCCTCTTGCAGAGCTTGGGGTTCAGGCATGTCGGGGGTGAGTAATTTTATTAAACTGTAAGCAAAACAGAGCTTATTGTCCCCACTGGAACTCACCACTAATTGCCTGAGCTTGGTCCTAATTATGTCGTTCTTCAAGCATTTCGACAGTCTTCTAAGCACCCCACCCTCAGGGTTACGAACCACATTCATTACCAGAGACAGACTTTCATCAGCTATGATGGCTGCGTTACTTTGCAATAACGCTTCGATTTTAGCCAGATGTCTAAATTATCTCCACTCAGCATTACAGATAGGTTGCTAAACAAATCATCCCCTCTGAGTTCTAACTGTACAACATCTCGAGGTCTGACCCTTTCAGCAACCTGTTCAAGCATTTTCTGCAAGGCCTCGTATATGTTGACAAATATTTCTGCATAATTGTCACAATTTAAAAGTTCTGCAAAATTAAAACGCTGAATCATTTCAAAATTGTTATAGGCCGGTCTATCTATAATCACGGGATCACTGGTACTCTTGGACACATCATCATTTTGAACAAAGCCTTCACCCCCTACATTCTCACAGAGCATGTCCTCCACAGCCTTATCAGTCTCAGAACCCTCCAAATTCCAAACACCCCCACTGCTGACATCTACAAAACCCCCTTTTTGAGGAGGCTCATTTAAAGCCTGTAAAAGTCCTTCAAAGATATCCAACCGGTTAATGTCAAGACCCTCCTCTATAGTGATGGCTGCTTCTGCCGCCATCCTGTGTTCTAATTGTTTCAAATCATTTATAATAGGGGCAGAATTTGGTCGGGGTAGCTCCTCCAAAGCCTCCACCATTTCAAACAAATCGGGGTGAACTAGGGGGTGAACCTCTATAAGCGCTACCGGTGGGAGGTGGTTATTTAGATCATTGACCATCTGTAACAGGTCGGGGTTCACCGGTAATTCTGTTAATTCACATTCTATCGGTGGTAATTGGGGGTTATTTAAATCATTTATCATTTGTAATAGTTCCAGGTTCATTGGGACATCAGAGGAGTTCACAACAGGGCCGGGGATGTTCTCTCGGGAAGGTCTTTTTGGGGCCCTAGCTTGTTCATAATCCTTTAGTTTGTGAGTTCTTTTACCAAGTCAGGACATTTTTTAATTTATTTTTTATTTTTCCAACAACCCACAATAGTAAGGCGTTTTGTGTCTATTAAAACATTAAATACGGTACAATTCGTTAGTAAGGGTATTAATAAGGGTGTTTTGGCTCTCTATCACCAGGTTTTGCCCCACTAACACAAGTCTTTGATTTTGTAACAAAGTATGTAGCAACTCATGCCGACCTTCAGGAAGAAGCTCCGGGGGCTGGTGGCCTGGCTCAGCTTCAAAGGATGGTCGCTCCGGTAAATCTCGGTCGAAGGAGGCAAGGAGCGAGTGTATACTCATGGACGGAGACCAAGAAGGCCTTTGCGGTGACACCCTGGCCAAGCGCGGGGTACTGTTCCGCGTTTCTGTAGCCAAGAAACGGGTCTGGGGGGACGGAACCAGGAACCAGGCCGTCGTTGGGTGGTGTGTCAGCCCTGACTGACGGCGACCCCTGAGGTTGTTGGATGCCTGTATTTGTTCCGCCCGACAATGCGGCGGGCTGAATCTGGGGTGTTGAATTACCCCCAGAAGGCTGTGGCCTGAGTAGATGTTGGGGGGTCTCCAAGACCACCGTGGGGGATCCTCTCGGTGATCTCACCGGGAAAGATGTTTGATCCCACTTAGACGGGGTAATTGTCATCAATAGCTCATTCACAGAATGACTATCCCAAGAGTCTTGGGAAGAATAAAAATATACATTACATTTACATCTTTAAACGGCGACAGAAATCAAACTTAAAACAACATGTCCAGGACATTCAAAACCTTTAGCTTTTTTAGACCTTTGAAAATAGCCTTAGACATTCACTACAACGCCTTATTATTTACAGACAATATATTTATTAGGACTTGATAATAAATGTAAAACAGAGAAGCCGCTGTAAATAAACTGTTTCTTAAATGTTTCTTTAAAAACTGTAATATTGTTAATAAAACACACACACACACAACAACATTTCATTTTTAAACGAACCTTCCAAGTGTAAACGCTTCCTGATCCCGGGACTTCCTGTTTCACAAACGTTTTCACGATCTGTTTAAATATTAAATACAATGAACACCTTCAAGCCTTTTCCTACAACCACTTTAAAACAGAAGTATAATAGCGGGAGATAAGCCAAACAACTTACTAAACCCTTTCGGACGGCTTTACTTCCTAACCAGACGGTACGGCAATCGGTCATTTCTAAACACGTTCCCCAGAAACAAGCCTAGACCTGTCCGGACTTCTAAAGATCTTTCCCAGAACCCCCCGCCCTACAGGAAACGGTCACCCATCGCTTAAATATTAGCCCTCAACGGGCAAACAAAGCCCTTTTAAAAACATTAAAGTTTGAAAGATCTTACTTACCTCCACAGAATAATCGTTTCTTATGTTTTTCGGCTGGTTTAGCTTTTTGCACCGCTGTGAAGGTAAGAGACATGTTTAACCTTTAACCACACCGCTTTATAAAAAGCTTTAACCTCTAACAGGCTGCAGATATATACTCACAGCTATCAGATACCGGGGCTGACGGCCTTTCAGATTCTTGAAAGGTTACGGTTCTCGAAGGTAAAACGAAACAAGCCCTCGATGTGGAAGGCCTTTCGTTGTCTCGAACCACATTTCTTAATACTGTTAGACAGGATAATTTTTTTAAATTAACAAAACTGGACTCAAACATCTTACAGAATCGTTATACAAACAAACAGGGGTTTAGTTCTTACCCGGTCGGCAGACAGCCTGTCTAGGGATAACCACTTCTCTTGGTCGATCCTCGGAGACATTAATCACAGGCCTTTCGATAGTTTCTGTGTAATTAAAGAGACCGGCATTAATATATATTAAAACGTTTTCATAACTCTAATGAGCCGCTTCAAAACCACACACACCCATGCATAAGAACCCATGAGCGCAAACACAAAATTCTTACCGTCGTTGTTCCAGATGATCTCCTCAGCGTTGGAAATGAACTCCTGTTGACTGGCTGAAAAATAATTTTACAGAACTTAAAACAGATGTTATAGCCTTATTTACAATACATGCACACAACACGCTCTGAGTCAATGAAAATAATCTGAAGACTTGCCTAAAAACTCGTTTAAATCGAATCGCTGATGTTGTTTCCGGACATTGTTGATCTTTAGTCTTAAATCGAAAGGTAAGTATGAGTCTGTCGAGCTGAAGACCAGACCTTCATACTTATACTGATGGCCACATGCCGGATCTGCTTGTAAGGCATTGTTCTGGTCTGGCCTTTGTGCCGCCCTGTTACCAATTAACATATCAAAACCAACCAATAAAATGACACTGCATCAAATTTCAAATAGAAACCAAGATGGAGACGATCTCTCTCCTCTCTACTCTAAACTTTTATTAGAACCTTTTGGTCTCTCAAAAAAACATTTTTAAGCATCAAGACCTATAGTCAACAACCACTAAGAATATTTCAGGCCTTTATAAGCACTAAAAAACAACCTGAGCCTAGAAAATAACTATAAAGATCTAAAATAACTAGCGCTTTTACAGTGATTTTTTTTTTTTTTTAATAGCGATGCTTTGTTTGGTATTAAACAAGTCACAAACTACTCAGAACAGCGTTTATCCCCGCAAAAGAGATATTTGGGTTTATTTTACAAAGCTTATAAATTATATAGGTTAAAAGTATTCTGAATGTTTTGATATCACACGCCATACCAACTGTTGTCTTCTACACCTTACGGTAGCAACAAATCTAACTACTGCTTTACTTTAACAATAATAATGACGGCGACCACGATGACAACAAGAACAACAACAACAAGAACAACAACAACAACATCATCATCATCATCATCATCAGATTTTAATTAAAAGTGGCTACACCAGCGTTTACAATTTCAACCTGTCGACGGACGGACGCTCTGAGTGCATCGATTGCGGGCACTCCAATGAAGAAAAGACACCCACCGCCTCCGGGGAACCACGAGGGCAAGCATGACGAAAAGGGCCAGCCCACAGTAGGCTGTTTCCGCCCGGTTTCGAACCGGGGACCTTTCGCGCGTTAGGCGAACGTGATAACCGCTACACTACGGAAACTGACACTGCTGCCTCTTGCTTCAAATGGTTACCGTTAAAGCCTGCTGGTAAAACGGGCTCAGGTGTTTCAGGTCGGCTAGGCTGTGAGATGTCGTCTGAAGTGCGGCGAAAGGATGCCATTTTCACTAACCTGTTTGGCATTGCTAAAGGGCACATCAGGACACTTCGGAAACTCTTTTAAAGGCAGGACGCCCTGCGCTCTGACAGTGCCTGCACTTAGCCCAACAAGGTGATGCTGAATGGCTTGTTCAAACGTCTGGTGGTCTTCCTTCACCACCAGACTATCAGAGCTATTGTGCCTTCTACACCTTACGGTAGCAACAAATCTAACTACTGCTTTACTTTAACATTAATAATGACGGCGACTACGACGACAACAAGAATAACAACAAAAACATCATCATCATCAGATTTTAATTAAAAGTGGCTACACCAGCGTTTACAATTTCAACCTGTCGACGGACGGACGCTCTGAGTGCACCGATTTCGGGACACTTCGGAAACTCTTTCAAAGGCAGGACGACCTGCGCTCTGACAGTGCCTGCGTTTAGCCCAACAAGGTGATGCTGAATGGCTTGTTCAAACGGCTGGTGGTCTTCCGTCACCACCAGACTATCAGAGCTATACTGCGCCTTCAACTAGATAAGAGTAACAGCAATGTCGCCGATCCTGCTACGGTCGTATTGTAACAGCAACAACATGTATCGATTTTAAAAGTGTCAGTTCCAGTGCCTCACAAAGCTACCCTTCTGCGATCGTTTGTTCTCAAGGTCAGGATTTCTTGCCACTCCGAGGAAGAGAAAACGACGGCCGGCCTTGGAGCAGAGAGATGGCGACGGGTAACACGGCACTGGCACGCGTGCACCGCGGGTTGTTTCCGCCCGGTTTCGAACCAGGGACCTTTCGCGTGTGAGGCGCACGTGATAGCCACTACACTACGGAAACCGACCCGTCCTGGTGTTTCAAATGGCTCCCATCGAAGCCGGCTGGTAAAACGCGCACAGGGGTTTCCCGTGGGCCAGCCTGTGAGATAAAGGTTTCTATTTTCACTGACCTATTTTGCATTGCTCAAGGGCACATCAGGACACTTTGGAAACTCTTTCAAAGGAAGAACGCCCTGAGCTATGACAAGACTTACACTTACCCCAACAAGGTGATGCTCAATGGCTTGTTCAAACAGCTGCTGCTCGTCTTGTGCCACCATCAGACAATCACAGAGCTATTGTGCCTTCTACACCTTACGGTAGCTACAAATCTAACTACTGCTTTACTTTAACAATAATAATGACGGCGACCACGACGACAACAAGAAAAACAAGAACAACAACAACAACAAGAACAAGAACAAGAACAACAACATCATCATCATCATCATCATCATATTTTAATTAAAAGTGGCTACACCAGCGTTTACAATTTCAACCTGTCGACGGACGGACGCTCTGAGTGCACCGATTTCGGGACACTTAGGAAACTCTATCAAAGGCAGGTCGCCCTGCGCTCTGACAGTGCCTGCACTTAGCCCAACAAGGTGATGCTGAATGGCTTGTTCAAACGGCTGGAGGTCTTCCGTCACCACCAGACTATCAGAGCTATACTGCGCCTTCGACTACATAAGAGTAACAGCAATGTCGCTGATCCTGCTACGGTCGTATTGTAACAGCTACAACATGTATCGATTTTAAAAGTGTGAGTTCCAGCGCCTCGCAAAGCTACCCTTCTGCGATCGTTTGTTTTTAAGGTCAGGATTTCTTGCCACTCCGAGGAAGAGAAAACGACGGCCGGCCTTGGGGCAGAGAGAAGGCGACGGGTAACATGGCACTGGCACGCGTGCACCGCGGGTTGTTTCCGCCCGGTTTCGAACCGGGGACCTTTCGCGTGTGAGGCAAACGTGATAGCCACTACACTACGGAAAACAACTCGTCCTGGTGTTTCGAATGGCTTCCATCGAACCAGGCTGATAAAACGCGCACAGGCGTTTCCCGTGGGCCAGCCTGTGAGATAAAGGTTTCTATTTTCACTGACCTATTTTGCATTGCTAAAGGGCACATCAGGACACTTTGGAAACTCTTTCAAAGGCAGGACGCCCTGCGCTCTGACAGTGCCTGCACTTAGCCCAACAAGGTGATGCTGAATGGCTTGTTCAAACGTCTGGTGGTCTTCCTTCACCACCAGACTATCAGAGCTATTGTGCCTTCTACACCTTACGGTAGCAACAAATCTAACTACTGCTTTACTTTAACAATAATAATGACGGCGACTACGACGACAACAAGAACAACAAGAACAACAACAACAACAACATCATCATCATCATCATCAGATTTTAATTAAAAGTGGCTACACCAGCGTTTACAATTTCAACCTGTCGACGGACGGATGCTCTGAGAGCACCGATTTCGGGCACTCCAATGAAGAAAAGCCACCCACCGCCTGCGGGGAACCACGAGGGCAAGCAGGACGAAAAGGGCCGGCCCAAAGCAGGCTGTTTCCACCCGGTTTCGAACCGGGGACCTTTCGCGCGTTAGGCGAATGTGATAACCGCTACACTACGGAAACTGACAACGCCACCTCTTGCTTCAAACGGTTACCGTAGGAGCCTGCTGGTAAAACGGGCTCAGGCGTTTCAGGTCGGCTAGACTGTGAGATGGCGTCTGAAGTGCCGCGAAATGATGCCATTTTCACAGACCTGTTTGGCATTGCTAAAGGGCACATCAGGACACTTCGGAAACTCTTTCAAAGGCAGGACGCCCTGCGCTCTGACAGTGCCTGCACTTAACCCAACAAGGTGATGCTGAATGGCTTGTTCAAACGGCTGGTGGTCTTCCGTCACCACCAGACTATGAGAGCTATACTGCGCCTTCAACTACATAAGAGTAGATAGTAGGGTTTTTTGGGCGCGGCCTATTTTGTTATGACGTATGCCCTAAGCTTATTAATATTCCTACGTCATAATTGGGGGGCGTGATTTTAGGTAGAGTTATTTCCTTAATTATTCCTACGTCATATCCGTCAGAAAGTGTACACCCATAAAACCCTGAACAACAAGGCCACCCATAAATACCCCCACCCCTCTGAAGGCAACGCCCCGAAACTCTCCTCTCTATTTAAGAACCCGCGCTTCTTTTAGGCAATACCTCTTCAATTCTCAGCTTCTGAAACATCCCGCTTCTTCAACATGTCCAGCGACATCAACATGAAACCCCGCAAGAAACAATCCCGGGCAAGGGTTCCTGTACTCACCAATTTGAAGATTGAACGCTCCTGGGTGTTGTTCTGGGGGGCTCGACGGGGTTACCGCTTTAAAAGGGATCCCAGCTATGTTGGAGTGGAGCTTCTTGCTTTGGGAGAGAAGGAGGGTACGTTGGAACCTTTTGAGACGGTAATTGAATACTCTTATGAGGACTGGTTGAAGGTGATGGCCTGGAGAGATCTGGGGCTTGTGGATAAGACTCTAGAAGGCTTGCAAGAGGGTCCAAGAGAATGCGAAATGGAGTCTCCGACTCAGGGTTTTGAAAGGTGTGAATGGGAAAGCTTGCAGAACTACGACAGACGACGTGTGGGGTTTTGGAGGGGGGTCTGACGGCTCAGGGGCTACTCTCTTCTAAGAGGGCGGTGTGTCGTGACGTAGTGAAGAGATAGGATAAAAGGTGCAACAATTCATTCATGGTTTAAAATTAAAGAGAATGTCTTACCCGAAAGCTGCGGACGTCGACAGGCTCTACAGGCCTCTTCAAACCCGGGATCACCCCTGGTTCTATTCCCCAGATTTTGTATACACTCTGGAACCCTTTGACTGTGGTTACTCTCCAAGACCTCAGACCCCGGTCCCTCAGGACGAAACAACATGCGGTGCGATGGATGTCCAAATGAGTCTCGGGGATCCCCAGCCTCTGGAGCTCATGGAGGGCCTCGATTTTGCCGAACTGTCTACCGTCTGTGCGTCTCAGGAGGGGGTCAGTCCAATGGATGGAGAAACACCCCACAAACCACCAGGCGACCCAATGAGCATCGGACTGTCCCGGGGGCGTGATGAAGACGCAGGATTTATGCCCGGGGTATGTGACCAAGTAAGCAGAGTGGTTAAAAGCACCCTGGTGTATATTCTGAGTGCTCTCATCGACCGAGCTCTGAAAGAAGTCTGTCGGGGGTGTGAAGTGAATCACCCCAGTCAGTTGAGACACAGTTGTTTGTTTGAACCAGACCGTTACTATTTCCTGTTCTATTTCAATGTGTTTTACAGAAGACTGAACAAACCGTGGCTGAAACCGGCACTAATCAAGGCGCTCTCTTACTCCCACATACATGTCACTGTGGGACAAGTCCAGAAAATCATAGATGAGATTTTGCTGGAGCTGAAAAAGGAGCCGTTTATAATAGAGAAACTTGGGCAGCTGCTCAATGACCTGGATGAGCCGAGTAGAAAAACCGCTGGCAAGCTAAAAGCTTATTTCTTCCGTAAAGAAGTTAAAGCTGGGGGCAGCGACGAAGAATTCGACATCTACGCCACTGATTCAGACTCTGACCTGAACTAAGGGACTTTGAACATGGGGAATGTTCTGGACTGCTTCTGCAACTGGTTCTGTCATCAACACTCTGCAGCTAACCTGAGAGCGCTATTACACCATGTGCTTGACAGAAAAGTAGCCAACGCGAGCCTTTTCTCTACAGATTTAACCATCGATGAGGATCAACTTTCAAACCTGGAAAAGTTAATGGCTGCTGTAACAAAGACCGGGGGGTACGAACACTGGGATGAAGCGCTCAAGGGGGCCAAGAATGATATTAGGCCATTTCATCAACATCTGTATGACCTTTTACTGAGCATGTTTAATACACCTCTGTTTACTTTTAAAATAGGTCATATTGTTGTTTTATTTACATATGTAACTGAGGTGTGTGCCTACAAGATAAAGAAACAGGTATATTTGTTGATATAGATCAAGTAACCAATCATCTGATTTCTTTTTGTCTGGACCGTAGAAAAAATTGTTGTGTATGTTATACTTTTCTCAAATGTCTAAAAAGGGGTATCTGCTCTCCTGAAGTTGAATAAAAAACCTTGTATAAAAACTTTGCGCATAGTGTGGGTCTGTGTGGTTATTTGACAGAATGACTCGGCAAGCTCCCCAAATGCAGGAACTATACTACAACCCAGCCAAGATTGGGGGTTTGGCGGGTAAGAAGGGTTTTCAAAGAGGACTCGCTGAGGCCGGAGTGAAGGTTAATGATGTGGTTGTTTCAGAATGGTTACGGGAACAAGACGCCTATACCTTACATAAACCTCTCAGGATTAACTTTAAAAGAAACCGCGTATATGCAACTGACATAGACTCACAATGGCAAATGGATCTAGTCGATATGTCAAATTTATCAAAACATAACAATGGTCACAAATTGATGTTGATGTGTATCGATGTGTTATCAAAATATGCCTGGGCTCGCATTCTACATAATAAAACAGGTCGGGCGGTGACAAGGGCCTTTGAGGATATATTGTCCCAGGGTCGATGTCCTAAAAAACTGCAGACTGATAAAGGAAAAGAGTTTCTCAACAGAGAATTTCAGAATCTACTGAAGAGACACAAAATACATCATTTCACCACCGGTAATGAGCTTAGGGCATCGGTAGTGGAGAGGTTTAACCGCACCATAAAGACCAAAATGTGGAGATATTTTACAGCGGTCAACACGTTCAAGTATTTTGATAAAGTTCAGGATTTTATCGATGCTTACAACCAAGGGTATCACACCAGTATTAAAATGAAGCCTAAAGATGTTGATCAAAGTAATTCTTTTAAGGTCTATAAAAAATTATACGGACCATTTATTAAGAAGGGAAAAACTACTTATAAGTTCAACATCGGTGATGTGGTTCGCGTTTCAAAGCTAAGGAGTACTTTTGCCAAAGGTTATGAAGAAACATTTTCTGACGAATATTTTACAGTTACCGAACAGTTGGCTAGAGACCCACCCGTGTACCGGTTAAAAGACTATGACGGGGAGGATATAGAAGGAACGTTTTACGAAGCCGAGTTACAAAAAATTATTGTGGGTAAAGACAGTGTATACAGAGTTGAAAAGATATTAGCTGAAAAAACCCAGAACCGGAAAAAATATGTGTTGATGAAATGGCTTGGATGGCCTGAAAAGTTCAATAGTTGGGTCCCGGAACAACAGGTTTGCGATATTCAATCCTTATAACAACTTGCCCGCGGGTGTGTTGTGGGCATTACTTTCGATACTCAAGATGGAATCAGGAGGCTTCTACGTGACTCTACCCAGTAACGCCTCTCTCGATATATACCCTAAAAATGAAATATCCAGTTACACGGTACAATTTGGAAAATCTATAGATCTAAGGGGGTCGTGGGAAGTGGGGTTGGCGGAAATACAGTATCCTTACACTTGGGCTGTTTTACAAGATAAGGATGCCACCTTCGCCATTTTTGATGATGTTAAAAAGAGTCAATGGACATTCACGATACAAGGAGGTTATTATGACAATGTGGATAAAATATTAGATGAGATGCATAAACAGTTCTCAGAAGGCACCCCCAACATCAAGCTATATTACAACCCTATTAAAAACAGAGTGTACAAGGTGTCAAAACCAGGTATTAGCATTCAAACCAGCGGCCAACTGGGGCGTATATTTGGGATCTATTCTGACACAGAGAGCAGGTTCTCAGAAGTGGTGGGGCGGCTTTTACACTCTTTATGTGTATACGGATATCATAACCCACCAGAGGGTCGGGGATAGTTATGTCCCCCTTTTGAGAAATGTACTTATTAAAGGTAAAAGCAATGACATGGTCACAATTACTTATGACAAGCCACACTACGTACCAGTCTCAAAGACCCAATTTGACAACATCACGATCGAAGTAAAATCGGATCAGAATATCAACGTACCCTTCCGCTTCAGTAAAGTTATTGTCAAACTACATTTTCGACCCCTGAAACAGTTTGTACATTATTAAAATGGCTACCTCGAGGGGTTATGTAGATCCTAGCGCCTATGTGGATTATTACAAGATGCAAGCCGGGAACGGCTTGCCCGGTTTTGTAGGAGCCCCCACAATGTATGGCGCCGGTCTAGGAGGACTCTTTCATGGTCTCTTTAGAATGGCCGTACCCCTGCTTAAGAGAGGCTTTGCTATAGCCAGACCCCACTTGAAATCAGCGGCTAAAAATATTGTTAGTGACGTGTTCACCAATGTTATGAACCGGGCAGCTAGCCATGAGCATCAGGAGGGTTCGGGTCTCATGGTAATGGCGAGGAGGGGGGGTAAAAGAAGAAACAGCATGTGTCCACCAGGGCGACGAAGATCCGTGGCTAACAAAAAACGAAGAATCTCTCATTCTCCAACATATCGTGGAAACACTCGGAGAAGGAAGCAGCACAAGAAAAAACCTGCAAAAAGAAAGTCTCAAAGAAAGAAAAATAGAGCCTCAGGATACATCTTTTAAACATGTCTTTTGTCAACAGTCTATCGGAAGAATGCGTCAAATCAGAACTGGATCTGTTTACAGTTCCATACACTCAAACGAGTATAGATAAGATCATATATGTAGAGATTCCCCCTCTTTCTGCAATTTCAGACACGGCCCCTCTGGAGTTTTTTATAGCTGGCAATGGCGAGGATTATATTGATTTGAATAACACATTTATTTTAATGAACTGTAAAGTGACTGATTAGGATGGCGATGCAATCGAGAAGACGGCCAACGCTGGGGTCATCAATTAATCAATTACCCGGTGGCCACCATGTTTTCACAGGTGGATGTGACCCTGGGAGATCGGCTCATTAGTCAAAGCAGCAATACTTACCCCTATAGAGTCATGATGGAGTGTATCCTTAATTATAGTGAGGAGACCCTAAGCAAACAGTTCAGCCCCGGCCTTCTCTTCAAAGACATCCCGGAAGCTATGGACGACAAGGATCCAGAGGGACTCAATAAGGGTTTGCAAAAAAGATCGGCCTCTTCAACAGAAGGGAGGACCTTTGAGCTAATGGGGCATATCCATGCAGACATATTTTTCCAAGAAAAACTCATGCTCAACGGGGTAGACATTAAAATTAAAATGATCCGTAGTAAAAGTGCTTTTTGTCTGATGACCCCTGATACGGAAAAATATAAACTGACCATATTATCGGCCTCGCTGTTTGTGAAATAAGTGTCCGTCTCCCCGGCGGTTAAACTAGGACACGCGCTGGCGTTAGTGACGGCAAACGCCAAGTACCCGATCGAAAGAGTCTATATGAAAGTCCACAGTATCCCCGCAGGGACACGGGTGATGAACCAGGAAAATCTGTTTCTAGGACAGCTCCCAAAACAGGTTATTATAGGTCTCGTGGATAATGATGCATTTACCGGGGTTTACAACAAGAACACCTTTAACTTTAAACATTATAACGCGGAATTTATAGCATTGTACGTCGATGGTGTGCAGGTTCCATCCAGACCTTTTCAACCTGACTTTGAAAACGGCAATGCGGTTCGTGAATATTACAGTCTAGTACTGGCTACGGGTCGCCATCTCAAGGATCAAACTCTGCTGATCGATCGCCGGGAATACTGCAGCGGTTACACCCTGTATGGTTTTAACCTGACCCCTGACGAAGAGTGTGGACAACATATTTCACTGATGAAGACGGGCAATATGCGTTTGGAGATGCGTTTCAAGCAGCCTCTACCACACACTGTAAATATGGTCGTGTATGCTGTGTTTGACAACATTATTGAGGTGAATCAGAGGAGAAACGTTCCGTATGATTATTATTAAAATGAACACCAGAGAGCTCAACCACATCATGAATGCCCTGGCCGGCTCACGGAAACTGTTTCAAGGAGTCTACGCCTGCGATCAGCTGCCTAAATTTAAGATCAAGAATTTACCTGCAATGTACATAATCAACACACACCCTAAAAATATGCCCGGAGAACATTGGCTGGCTATTTATCTAAGGGAGGACCACCGTGGTGAATTTTTTGATTCCTATGCAAACCCCCCGGATTTCAGACCTTTCCCTCGGAAGATCAATAACTTTCTGCTCAACAACTGTCAAGAAACCATTTACAGCGGTCGTCAAGTACAAAGTCTTCAGACCTTCACTTGTGGTCAGCACTGTGTGTTTTTCTTATATCATAGATCTAAAGGAAGGTCATACCCCGATATTATGGCCTTGTACAGTGAGGATTTAGGCCAAAATGATAAAAAAGTGGCAGAGTTTGTCAGTACACTGTGGACCCCCCTTATAACACAATGACTTACGACCCTAGCCAGTCATGTATACAGATGGGGTGTTCTTGTGAGGATTTTAAAAGATGTCATGCGTGTTAAGGTGAAAAAATAATGAAAACAGCCTTTGAATCATTAGTTTTGTTTTTATTCAAAACAATTCTTATACAAAGCAGGGGTTATGTTATAAATAAATGTACAACATTTGAAAATAAAAAAAAATAAATAAAAAATTGTTTGTCGGGTCATTATTTACAGGGGAGACAAATAAAAACATGAGATTAATAAGCTTCCCAACGATGGATAGATCCTGAGGATGGTCGCTAAGCACGGTCAGAGTAATGAGATATCGGAGTCAGATCAGGCTACACCTCTTTACACAGATGGATTTTTTGTCGCGTTTCCTGGTTAGGAACTGTGGATTGGGGCATGTTCAGACAGGCCATCGCCTGTAGGAAAGCATTCCAGCCTACAGGTCGGCGACTCTCGGGTACCTTATTAGTGCTATTGACACTCTTCAACAAATCAAACATGTGTGAACCTTTGATCAGTTGTCCTTTAAAAACAAATTCACCCTGTTCATTCCAAGCCGTTACCCGCGGTTTCTGAACCATTTTGCGCAGGATATATTCTGCATGTCTCCTGCTTCTGGCCGGCATGTTTCTCAAAACATCCGTTACAACATCTCCCTCTGAACTCTCAACAGGTTCGGTCACCGCAACATCTTTATCAACCGTACCCCCCGCATCAGCCCCAGAACCATTTTCTTGAGAGGCCATGGTTAAAGTTAAAATGTTTTGATCTTTTTCACCCTGTCTAACCAGACGGAGGTAACGCTGTAACGTGTTGGTATACAACTGGGCTTTGGAATACTGATTTAAATCGGCCCTGGCCTGTATAGCTTTCATTTCAGAGTCCAGGTTGTTTTCGGCCGTTTGTCTAATGGGCTCTTGCCCGACAACATTTTTTCTCAGTTTCTCAAGCTGCTCCTGAGGGATCAAAAACATTTTCTGAGCATATTCCATTATTAACCCACTCTGGAAGCTAGAAGACTGGTTAGGAAAGGCACGGCTATGCTCAACAGCGGTCCTATAAAACCCCTGGTTTGATTAATCTTCTTTCTTTTTCTTTTAATAGAATACTTCTTATTAGCGATGATCTTGATAACCGCTTTTTGTTTTTTGAGTTTAGAATGTTAAGAAGGGGTTAGGGGTATATTACCGTGTAAGATGTTAAAAGCTATTTCACACATGGTCTCGATCAAATCCGAGGGGGCCCCTGCCAGCACAGCTTTCCTATGGCGCAGGCTCCCCTCAAATAACATTTGCAAAAGTGGCAGATTTCTTTTAATCCGAACAGACATTCTTATTTATTTCCTTTTCTTTAGCACATACACTGCCGGCCAATCGGGCGGGCACAAACCTGTTCTGAGGCGAAAGTCTTCTGGGGTTTGTGCTTTTAAGTCCGCAATCAAGTACCCGTAGGGTTTTTTGGTGGCATCCTCAAATGCCTCCAAAAAGAACTTGGTCTGGTTAGGGTACATTTGACGAGCCAAGACGGTGACCTGTAGTTTATCTCTGGGGTTTTTAAAAAGAATTATATAATTGGCATTTAAATTAATAGTGCGGCTTTTTTTACCTTGAAAAAATAGATTTTGAACTAAATAAAGAATACTTAAATTCCTATGATGAGTGTACTTTGTGAAAGCTTTTTCCACTTCACTGTTGTCACCGGCCTGCTCCATCAGGTCATCAAGGATCACTAGGTTAGTTTGACCGGGCGGGAACAAGTCATCGTCTTACAACGAGGCGGGGAGACCTTGCACAAATTTCAGATTATTTTTTTTCGAAGCCAAATCATCGTAGAGAGGTTGCCAGCAAGAGTAACACCACACTATGTTGTCAAGAGCTTGGGACACGGTTGCGACCACATCTTCTATGATGTTCCTTATAAGATAGCTCTTCCCCGAATTGGAGGGACCAGCTATAATACAGGAGAAAGGGTGTTGAAGTCTGTTATCAAAACCACCGCTAATATCCATAAGGCAGAGTGGTATAATCAGTCTTCAACACTCCTTTATTGTACACCACCCTGAACCGTTTGTTTAGTGATCTATTTTCCAACGTGTACTCCTTTTTATTGCGATAGATCTGATTTCCGGCTGTAATAATCTCACGAGGAGGCGCGTCTTTCTCGGTTACAAAACTTTCTACCAGGGTCGTCAGAGACTTGATGTTAATGAGCTTGTTGTTACAATGGTTCAGAGTGAAACCCTTAACTTTCATACAGGTCTTACCCGCAGCCGTTCTGTATGCGTCTTAGGACCCCCTGAAACAAACTCCACTATGTGGTCCTGAGGATCTAGTTCGCTCGTTAACTCCCCAAGGTAGTCCCCGAGGGGAGGGACCCAATCCCCTGGCCTGGTGACAAAGATTACAGAGTCAGAATCATGATAGAGTGTGCGTTCCTGCAACTGATCCATTAAGTTGTACAGTTCAAGCCGGGCGTAAGCCGTGGTAAAAACCGCTATGAAAACATTAACGTTCCCCTGTTTGGTGGGGAAATCTTTAGGGGCCCTCCACTGGACCTGTGCCACGTGGTCATTTAAGAATTGAAAGTGTGATACTGCATGTTGTTTGGAAAACATAAATTCTATAAACTGTTCAGGGGTTTTAATCAAGGTTGTGTTTAGACGGTAATTTCTTTCCCCAAACTTACCCCACAGACTGTTTAAAATCAGTTTGGACATTTGTCTCTTGGCGGGGTTTACAGTTATGTTCCTGCAACTTGGTGATGTCTGAAAAGGCAACCCTCTGTTGAGAGTTTAAGCCAGCCCTCTGATGAAGCGTTAAAGCCTCTTGCAGAGCTTGGGGTTCAGGGATGTCGGGGGTGAGTAGTTTTATTAAACTGTAAGCAAAACAGAGCTTATTGTCCCCACTGGAACTCACCACTAATTGCCTGAGCTTGGTCCTAATTATGTCGTTCTACAAGCATTTCGACAGTCTTCTAAGCGCCCCACCCTCAGGGTTACGAACCACATTCATTACCAGAGACAGACTTTCATCAGCTAAGATGGCTGCGTTACTTTGCAATAACGCTTCGATTTTAGCCAGACATCTAAATTATCTCCACTCAGCATTACAGATGCTAAACAAATCATCCCCTCTGAGTTCTAACTGTACAACATCTCGAGGTCTGACCCTTTCAGCAACCTGTTCAAGCATTTTCTGCAAAGCCTCGTGTATGTTGACAAATATTTCTGCATAATTGTCACAATTTAAAAGTTCTGCAAAATTAAAACACTGAATCATTTCAAAATTGTTATAGGCCGGTCTATCTATAATCACGGGATCACTGGTACTCTTGGACACATCATCATTTTGAACAAAGCCTTCACCCCCTACATTCTCACAGAGCATGTCCTCCACAGCCTTATCAGTCTCAGAACCCTCCACATTCCGAACACCCCCACTGCTGACATCTACAAAACCCCCTTTTTGAGGAGGCTCATTTAAAGCCTGTAAAAGTCCTTCAAAGATATCCAACCGGTTAATGTCAAGACCCTCCTCTATAGTGATGGCTGCTTCTGCCGCCATCCTGTGTTCTAATTGTTTCAAATCATTTATAATAGGGGCAGAATTTGGTCGGGGTAGCTCCTCCAAAGACTCCACCATTTCAAACAAATCGGGGTGAACTAGGGGGTGAACCTCTATAAGCGCTACCGGTGGGAGGTGGTTATTTAGATCATTGACCATCTGTAACAGGTCGGGGTTCACAGGTAAGTCTGTTAATTCACATTCTATCGGTGGTAATTGGGGGTTATTTAAATCATTTATCATTTGTAATAGTTCCAGGTTCATTGGGACATCAGAGGAGTTCACAACAGGGCCGGGGATGTTCTCTCGGGAAGGTCTTTTTGGGGCCCTAGCTTGTTCATAATCCTTTAGTTTGTGAGTTCTTTTACCAAGTCAGGACATTTTTTAATTTATTTTTTATTTTTCCAACAACCCACAATAGTAAGGCGTTTTGTGTCTATTAAAACATTAAATACGGTACAATTCGTTAGTAAGGGTATTAATAAGGGTGTTTTGGCTCTCTATCACCAGGTTTTGCCCCACTAACACAAGTCTTTGATTTTGTAACAAAGTATGTAGCAACTCATGCCGACCTTCAGGAAGTAGCTCCGGGGGCTGGTGGCCTGGCTCAGCTTCAAAGGATGGTCGCTCCGGTAAATCTCGGTCGAAGGAGGCAGGGAGCGAGTGTATACTCATGGACGGAGACCAAGAAGGCCTTTGCGGTGACACCCTGGCCAAGCGCGGGGTTACTGTTTCGCGTTTCGGTAGCCAAGAAACGGGTCTGGGGGGACGATGTTGAAACTAGGCCGTCGTTGGGTGGTGTGTCAGCCCTGACTGACGGCGACCCCTGAGGTTGTTGGATGCCTGTATTTGTTCGGCCCGACAATGCGGCGGGCTGAATCTGGGGTGTTGAATTACCCCCAGAAGGCTGTGGCCTGAGTAGATGTTGGGGGGTCTCCAAGACCATCGTGGGGGATCCTCTCGGTGATCTCACCGGGAAAGATGTTTGATCCCACTTAGACGGGGTAATTGTCCTCAATAGCTCATTCACAGAATGACTATCCCAAGAGTCTTGGGAAGAATAAAAATATACATTACATTTACATCTTTAAACGGCGACAGAAATCAAACTTAAAACAACATGTCCAGGACATTCAAAACCTTTAGCTTTTTTAGACCTTTGAAAATAGCCTTAGACATTCACTACAACGCCTTATTATTTACAGACAATATATTTATTAGGACTTGATAATAAATTTAAAACAGAGAAGCCGCTGTAAATAAACTGTTTCTTAAATGTTCTTTAAATACTGTAATATTGTTAATAAAACACACACACACACAACAACATTTCATTTTTAAACGAACCTTCCAAGTGTAAACGCTTCCTGATCCCGGGACTTCCTGTTTCACAAACGTTTTCACGATCTGTTTAAATATTAAATACAATGAACACCTTCAAGCCTTTTCCTACAACCACTTTAAAACAGAAGTATAATAGCGGGAGATAAGCCAAACAACTTACTAAACCCTTTCGGACGGCTTTACTTCCTAACCAGACGGTACGGCAATCGGTCATTTCTAAACACGTTCCCCAGAAACAAGCCTAGACCTGTCCGGACTTCTAAAGATCTTTCCCAGAACCCCCCGCCCTACAGGAAACGGTCACCCATCGCTTAAATATTAGCCCTCAACGGGCAAACAAAGCCCTTTTAAAAACATTAAAGTTTGAAAGATCTTACTTACCTCCACAGAATAATCGTTTCTTATGTTTTTCGGCTGGTTTAGCTTTTTGCACCACTGTGAAGGTAAGAGACATGTTTAACCTTTAACCACACCGCTTTATAAAAAGCTTTAACCTCTTACAGGCTGCAGATATATACTCACAGCTATCAGATACCGGGGCTGACGGCCTTTCAGATTCTTGAAAGGTTACGGTTCTCGAAGGTAAAACGAAACAAGCCCTCGATGTGGAAGGCCTTTCGTTGTCTCGAACCACGTTTCTTAATACTGTTAGACAGGATAATTTTTTAAAATTAACAAAACTGGACTCAAACATCTTACAGAAACGTTATACAAACAAACAGGGGTTTAGTTCTTACCCGGTCGGCAGACAGCCTGTCTAGGGACAACCACTTCTCTTGGTCGATCCTTGGAGACATTAATCACAGGCCTTTCGATAGTTTCTGTGTAATTAAAGAGACCGGCATTAATATATATTAAAACGTTTTCATAACTCTAATGAGCCGCTTCAAACCACACACACCCATGCATAAGAACCCATGAGCGCAAACACAAAAATCTTACCGTCGTTGTTCCAGATGATCTCCTCAGCGTTGGGAATTAACTCCTGTTGACTGGCTGAAAAATTATTTTACAGAACTTAAAACAGATGTTATAGCCTTATTTACAATACATGCACACAACACGCTCTGAGTCAATGAAAAGAATCTGAAGACTTGCCTAAAAACTCGTTTAAATCGAATCGCTGATGTTGTTTCCGGACATTGTTGATCTTTAGTCTTAAATCGAAAGGTCAGTATGAGTCTGTCGAGCTGAAGACCAGACCTTCATACTTATACTGATGGCCACATGCCGGATCTGCTTGTAAGGCATTGTTCTGGTCTGGCCTTTGTGCCGCCCTGTTACCAATTAACATATCAAAACCAACCAATAAAATGACACTGCATCAAATTTCAAATAGAAACCAAGATGGAGACGATCTCTCTCCTCTCTACTCTAAACTTTTATTAGAACCTTTTGGTCTCTCAAAAAAACATTTTTAAACATCAAGACCTATAGTCAACAACCACTAAGAATATTTCAGGCCTTTATAAGCACTAAAAAACAACCTGAGCCTAGAAAATAACTATAAAGATCAAAAATAACTAGCGCTTTTACAGTGATTTTTTTTTTTTTTTTATAGCGATGCTATGTTTGGTATTAAACAAGTCACAAACTACTCAGAACAGCGTTTATCCCCGCAAAAGATATATTTGGGTTTATTTTACAAAGCTTATAAATTATATAGGTTAAACGTATTCTGAATGTTTTGATATCACACGCCATACCAACTGTTGTCTTCTACACCTTACGGTAGCAACAAATCTAACTACTGCTTTACTTTAACAATAATAATGACGGCGACCACGATGACAACAAGAACAACAACAACAAGAACAACAACAACAAAATCATCATCATCATCATCATCAGATTTTAATTAAAAGTGGCTACACCAGCGTTTACAATTTCAACCTGTCGACGGACGGACGCTCTGAGTGCATCGATTGCGGGCACTCCAATGAAGAAAAGACACCCACCGCCTCCGGGGAACCACGAGGGCAAGAATGACGAAAAGGGCCAGCCCACAGTAGGCTGTTTCCGCCCGGTTTCGAACCGGGGACCTTTCGCGCGTTAGGCGAACGTGATAACCGCTACACTACGGAAACTGACACCGCTGCCTCTTGCTTCAAATGGTTACCGTTAAAGCCTGCTGGTAAAACGGGCTCAGGTGTTTCAGGTCGGCTAGGCTGTGAGATGGCGTCTGAAGTGCGGCGAAAGGATGCCATTTTCACTGACCTGTTTGGCATTGCTAAAGGGCACATCAGGACACTTCGGAAACTCTTTTAAAGGCAGGACGCCCTGCGCTCTGACAGTGCCTGCACTTAACCCAACAAGGTGATGCTGAATGGCTTGTTCAAACGTCTGGTGGTCTTCCTTCACCACCAGACTATCAGAGCTATTGTGCCTTCTACACCTTACGGTAGCAACAAATCTAACTACTGCTTTACTTTAACATTAATAATGACGGCGACTACGACGACAACAAGAATAACAACAACAACATCATCATCATCAGATTTTAATTAAAAGTGGCTACACCAGCGTTTACAATTTCAACCTGTCGATGGACGAACGCTCTGAGTGCACGGATTTCGGGACACTTCGGAAACTCTTTCAAAGGCAGGACGACCTGCGCTCTGACAGTGCCTGCGTTTAGCCCTACAAGGTGATGCTGAATGGCTTGTTCAAACGGCTGGTGGTCTTCCGTCACCACCAGACTATCAGAGCTATACTGCGCCTTCAACTACATAAGAGTAACAGCAATGTCGCCGATCCTGCTACGGTCGTATTGTAACGCAACAACATGTATCGATTTTAAAAGTGTCAGTTCCGGTGCCTCGCAAAGCTACCCTTCTGCGATCGTTTGTTCTCAAGGTCAGGATTTCTTGCCACTCCGAGGAAGAGAAAACGACGGCCGGCCTTGGGGCAGAGAGATGGCGACGGGTAACACGGCACTGGCACGCATGCACCGCGGGTTGTTTTCGCCCGGTTTCGAACCAGGGACCTTTCGCGTGTGAGGCGAACGTGATAGCCACTACACTACGGAAACCGACCCGTCCTGGTGTTTCAAATGGCTCCCATCGAAGCCGGCTGGTAAAACGCGCACAGGGGTTTCCCGTGGGCCAGCCTGTGAGATAAAGGTTTCTATTTTCACTGACCTATTTTGCATTGCTCAAGGGCACATCAGGACACTTTGGAAACTCTTTCAAAGGAAGAACGCCCTGAGCTATGACAAGACTTACACTTACCCCAACAAGGTGATGTTCAATGGCTTGTTCAAACAGCTGCTGCTCGTCTTGTGCCACCATCAGACAATCACAAAGCTATTGTGCCTTCTACACCTTACGGTAGCAACAAATCTAACTACTGCTTTACTTTAACAATAATAATGACGGCGACCACGACGACAACAAGAAAAACAAGAACAACAACAACAACAAGAACAAGAACAACAACATCATCATCATCATCATCATATTTCAATTAAAAGTGGCTACACCAGCGTTTACAATTTCAACCTGTCGACGGACGGACGCTCTGAGTGCACCGATTTCGGGACACTTAGGAAACTCTATCAAAGGCAGGTCGCCCTGCGCTCTGACAGTGCCTGCACTTAGCCCAACAAGGTGATGCTGAATGGCTTGTTCAAACGGCTGGAGGTCCTCCGTCACCACCAGACTATCAGAGCTATACTGCGCCTTCGACTACATAAGAGTAACAGCAATGTCGCTGATCCTGCTACGGTCGTATTGTAACAGCTACAACATGTATCGATTTTAAAAGTGTGAGTTCCAGCGCCTCGCAAAGCTACCCTTCTGCGATCGTTTGTTCTCAAGGTCAGGATTTCTTGCCACTCCGAGGAAGAGAAAACGACGGCCTGCCTTGGGGCAGAGAGATGGCGACGGGTAACATGGCACTGGCACGCGTGCACCGCGGGTTGTTTCCGCCCGGTTTCGAACCGGGGACCTTTCGCGTGTGAGGCAAACGTGATAGCCACTACACTACGGAAAACGACCCGTCCTGGCGTTTCGAATGCCTCCCATCGAAGCAGGCTGATAAAACGCGCACAGGCGTTTCCCGTGGGCCAGCCTGTGAGATATAGGTTTCTATTTTCACTGACCTATTTTGCATTGCTAAAGGGCACATCAGGACACTTCGGAAACTCTTTCAAAGGCAGGACGCCCTGCGCTCTGACAGTGCCTGCACTTAACCCAACAAGGTGATGCTGAATGGCTTGTTCAAACGGCTGGTGGTCTTCCGTCTCCACCAGACTATGAGAGCTATACTGCGCCTTCAACTACATAAGAGTAGATAGTAGGGTTTTTTGGGCGCGGCCTATTTTGTTATGACGTATGCCCTAAGCTTATTAATATTCCTACGTCATAATTGGGGGGCGTGATTTTAGGTAGAGTTATTTCCTTAATTATTCCTACGTCATATCCGTCAGAAAGTGTGCACCCATAAAACCCTGAACAACAAGGCCACCCATAAATACCCCCACCCCTCTGAAGGCAACGCCCCGAAACTCTCCTCTCTATTTAAGAACCCGCGCTTCTTTTAGGCAATACCTCTTTAATTCTCAGCTTCTGAAACATCCCGCTTCTTCAACATGTCCAGCGACATCAACATGAAACCCCGCAAGAAACAATCCCGGAAAGGGTTCCTGTACTCACCAATTTGAAGATTGAACGCTCCTGGGTGTTGTTCTGGGGGGCTCGACGGGGTTACCGCTTTAAAAGGGATCCCAGCTATGTTGGAGTGGAGCTTCTTGCTTTGGGAGAGAAGGAGGGTACGTTGGAACCTTTTGAGACGGTAATTGAATACTCTTATGAGGACTGGTTGAAGGTGATGGCCTGGAGAGATCTGGGGCTTGTGGATAAGACTCTAGAAGGCTTGCAAGAGGGTCCAAGAGAATGCGAAATGGAGTCTCCGACTCAGGGTTTTGAAAGGTGTGAATGGGAAAGCTTGCAGAACTACGACAGACGACGTGTGGGGTTTTGGAGGGGGGTCTGACGGCTCAGGGGCTACTCTCTTCTAAGAGGGCGGTGTGTCGTGACGTAGTGAAGAGATAGGATAAAAGGTGCAACAATTCATTCATGGTTTAAAATTAAAGAGAATGTCTTACCCGAAAGCTGCGGACGTCGACAGGCTCTACAGGCCTCTTCAAACCCGGGATCACCCCTGGTTCTATTCCCCAGATTTTGTATACACTCTGGAACCCTTTGACTGTGGTTACTCTCCAAGACCTCAGACCCCGGTCCCTCAGGACGAAACAACATGCGGTGCGATGGATGTCCAAATGAGTCTCGGGGATCCACAGCCTCTGGAGCTCATGGAGGGCCTTGATTTTGCCGAACTGTCTACCGTCTGTGCGTCTCAGGAGGGGGTCAGTCCAATGGATGGAGAAACACCCCACAAACCACCAGGCGACCCAATGAGCATCGGACTGTCCCGGGGGCGTGATGAAGACGCAGGATTTTTGCCCGGGGTATGTGACCAAGTAAGCAGAGTGGTTAAAAGCATTGGTACGACCCCCAAATAACGCATCCCGGGGCTCTAGACATTCAGGAAAGTCCAAGGTTTCCATAAACCATTGTACCCCCGCATCCTGTTGCTTCAGGGTCGTCCACTCGTGTTCCCAAATCACCAGCACGTTCAAACCATAGGTGTTTTTTAAAGTTTCAATTCGTTCCTGGAAATCATAGTAGATATCACCGCAGAGTTTTTGTGATTCGGGGTTAAAGGTGTTTGGGTCGAAGCACTGAGGACAGCCATGGTAAATACAACCAGCAAACTCATAAGCGGTACGCCGCCCGAACACGTCGCTAAAACCGTCTAAGTAGTAAGGCCCCATTTTGACTTCCCCTTGATTTAAAGCATGTCTGATGAATATGTTATCCCGGGCACTCAGGTATTCCAGCCACTGTATGGAGACAGTCGAAAAGTTATTTTGTCTAGCACGATAGTTGTCAGAAGTGGTGACCGCTATAGTGTTTCTCTGCAAGAAATTGGACCGATACATTTTCATGCAGAGAGACACTATGGTCACACTTTGCAAAGGGTCGAGACCCGATGTGTTGATAACCTCGGCGCAGAAACGCACACAGGCTTCTTTAAGGATCACCACATCATTTTTACAATAAGCGGCCATCTCTTCTCGGAAATCAAAAACACCTCACTTAACCGTATTGTACCATTTAAAGAATTCCTCCCTCTCATGAGACATCATAGTATCAACCCCATAATAAGAGGCGGGCGGGTAGGACCCTCGATAATTTTGAGTGTCCTTAGTATTAAAAAAATGGCAGAACCAACCTTTCTTCTGAGCCTCAAAACCCAGAGCCTTAGGCAAAGCGCTCAATTTCATGGGGAGGAAATTTAACGAGTCTATGTAACGTTAGTTGAAAGCTTCGTCGGTGAAACACATGATCTTGCTACCCTGAGCTATTATTTTTGGGGTCACCCCATTTTCCACCAGATACTTCATCAAAATGTAAGAATCATAACCCTTAGCATTGTGGGCAATAAATGTGTAATTGAGGTATTTTGGACCGCGATACCGCGTAAAGAAATCCCTGACACAACTCTCACCGCTAGCTGACCACTCACGATCCAACATGTCAATACAGTGTATATAATTAGCAACGTGGACCCCGTTTTCTTGCCGGCATTCAAAAGCAAAAAAGACATACCGGTTGTGCGGCGGCTCCTTTTTAACCGGCTGAATAAAGCACTGGTGTTCGGACCCCGAGGTTAAATCAGCATTACAGATCCTGCATCTCGGCTCCAGACATTTGTGTGGTTTAACCTCATGAAAATGGTACTGGAGGCAACACTGCGGGCAATATTTAGTTTGATCACAATAACTCAGTTTTTTAACCCCCTCAGCAGCGGCCCTCTGTACCTTATGCTCGGAAAAACAGAACGTTGAGAGACAAATCCTTAAGCAATCTTTACATTGGATGGTAGGGGCCAAACCCTTACGACATTGCGGATTGAAACAGACGTTACAGTAACCGTCACAGCGGTGCTTAAGCTTATCATTGAAGGCCTTATAACACCAATGACAAACATACGAACAACCCAAAAAAGCCGTCAAACTCTTTATTCCAAATTAATGTCTATCACCTAGGAAGAGAAACAGTGTCTGTGTATGGGTTTCAGGATGTGTCTGAAATTTAACAAATACTTCCTTTACCTCACAATGGTACCACACAACAATTTTTAAAGACAACAACTCCTCAAACTTGGTAATGTCTGAAAAGGCAACCATCTGTTGAGAGTTTAAGCCGGCCCTCTGATGAAGCATTAAAGCCTCTTGCAGAGCTTGGGGTTCAGGCATGTCGGGGGTGAGTAGTTTTATTAAACTGTAAGCAAAACAGAGCTTATTGTCCCCACTGGAACTCACCACTAATTGCCTGAGCTTGGTCCTAATTATGTCGTTCTTCAAGCATTTCGACAGTCTTCTAAGCGCCCCACCCTCAGGGTTACGAACCACATTCATTACCAGAGACAGACTTTCATCAGCTAAGATGGCTGCGTTACTTTGCAATAACGCTTCGATTTTAGCCAGACATCTAAATTATCTCCACTCAGCATTGCAGATAGGTTGCTAAACAAAGCATCCCCTCTGAGTTCTAACTGTACAACATCTCGAGGTCTGACCCTTTCAGCAACCTGTTCAAGCATTTTCTGCAAGGCCTCGTGTATGTTGACAAATATTTCTGCATAATTGTCACAATTTAAAAGTTCTGCAAAAGTAAAACGCTGAATCATTTCAAAATTGTTATAGGCCGGTCTATCTATAATCACGGGATCACTGGTACTCTTGGACACATCATCATTTTGAACCAAGCCTTCACCCCCTACATTCTCACAGAGCATGTCCTCCACAGCCTTATCAGTCTCAGAACCCTCCACATTCCGAACACCCCCACTGCTGACATCTACAAAACCCCCTTTTTGAGGAGGCTCATTTAAAGCCTGTAAAAGTCCTTCAAAGATATCCAACCGGTTAATGTCAAGACCCTCCTCTATAGTGATGGCTGCTTCTGCCGCCATCCTGTGTTCTAATTGTCTCAAATCATTTATAATAGGGGCAGAATTTGGTCGGGGTAGCTCCTCCAAAGCCTCCACCATTTCAAACAAATCGGGGTGAACTAGGGGGTGAACCTCTATAAGCGCTACCGGTGGGAGGTGGTTATTTAGATCATTGACCATCTGTAACAGGTCGGGGTTCACCGGTAAGTGTGTTAATTCACATTCTATCGGTGGTAATTGGGGGTTATTTAAATCATTTATCATTTGTAATAGTTCCAGGTTCATTGGGACATCAGAGGAGTTCACAACAGGGCCGGGGATGTTCTCTCGGGAAGGTCTTTTTGGGGCCCTAGCTTGTTCATAATCCTTTAGTTTGTGAGTTCTTTTACCAAGTCAGGACATTTTTTAATTTATTTTTTATTTTTCCAACAACCCACAATAGTAAGGCGTTTTGTGTCTATTAAAACATTAAATACGGTACAATTCGTTAGTAAGGGTATTAATAAGGGTGTTTTGGCTCTCTATCACCAGGTTTTGCCCCAGTAACACAAGTCTTTGATTTTGTAACAAAGTATGTAGCAACTCATGCCGACCTTCAGGAAGTAGCTCCGGGGGCTGGTGGCCTGGCTCAGCTTCAAAGGATGGTCGCTCCGGTAAATCTCGGTCGAAGGAGGCAGGGAGCGAGCGTATACTCATGGACGGAGACCAAGAAGGCCTTTGCGGTGACACCCTGGCCAAGCGCGGGGTACTGTTCCGCGTTTCTGTAGCCAAGAAACGGGTCTGGGGGGACGATGTTGAAACCAGGCCGTCGTTGGGTGGTGTGTCAGCCCTGACTGACGGCGACCCCTGAGGTTGTTGGATGCCTGTATTTGTTCCGCCCGACAATGCGGCGGGCTGAATCTGGGGTGTTGAATTACCCCCAGAAGGCTGTGGCCTGAGTAGATGTTGGGGGGTCTCCAAGACCACCGTGGGGGATCCTCTCGGTGATCTCACCGGGGAAGATGTTTGATCCCACTTAGACGGGGTAATTGTCCTCAATAGCTCATCCACAGAATGACTATCCCAAGAGTCTTGGGAAGAATAAAAATATACATTACATTTACATCTTTAAACGGCGACAGAAATCAAACTTAAAACAACATGTCCAGGACATTCAAAACCTTTAGCTTTTTTAGACCTTTGAAAATAGCCTTAGACATTCACTACAACACCTTATTATTTACAGACAATATATTTATTAGGACTTGATAATAAATGTAAAACAGAGAAGCCGCTGTAAATAAACTGTTTCTTAAATGTTTCTTTAAAAACTGTAATATTGTTAATAAAACACACACACACACAACAACATTTCATTTTTAAACGAACCTTCCAAGTGTAAACGCTTCCTGATCCCGGGACTTCCTGTTTCACAAACGTTTTCACGATCTGTTTAAATATTAAATACAATGAACACCTTCAAGCCTTTTCCTACAACCACTTTAAAACAGAAGTATAATAGCGGGAGATAAGCCAAACAACTTACTAAACCCTTTCAGACGGCTTTACTTCCTAACCAGACGGTACGGCAATCGGTCATTTCTAAACACGTTCCCCAGAAACAAGCCTAGACCTGTCCGGACTTCTAAAGATCTTTCCCAGAAGCCCCCGCCCTACAGGAAACGGTCACCCATGGCTTAAATATTAGCCCTCAACGGGCAAACAAAGCCCTTTTAAAAACATTAAAGTTTGAAAGATCTTACTTACCTCCACAGAATAATCGTTTCTTATGTTTTTCGGCTGGTTTAGCTTTTTGCACCGCTGTGAAGGTAAGAGACATGTTTAACCTTTAACCACACCGCTTTATAAAAAGCTTTAACCTCTTACAGGCTGCAGATATATACTCACAGCTATCAGATACCGGGGCTGACGGCCTTTCAGATTCTTGAAAGGTTACTGTTCTCGTAGGTAAAACGAAACAAGCCCTCGATGTGGAAGGCCTTTCGTTGTCTCGAACCACGTTTCTTAATACTGTTAGACAGGATAATTTTTTTAAATTAACAAAACTGGACTCAAACATCTTACAGAAACGTTATACAAACAAACAGGGGTTTAGTTCTTACCCGGTCGGCAGACAGCCTGTCTAGGGACAACCACTTCTCTTGGTCGATCCTCGGAGACATTAATCACAGGCCTTTCGATAGTATCTGTGTAATTAAAGAGACCGGCATTAATATATATTAAAACGTTTTCATAACTCTAATGAGCCTCTTCAAAACCACACACACCCATACATAAGAACCCATGAGCGCAAACACAAAAATCTTACCGTCGTTGTTCCAGATTATCTCCTCAGCGTTGGGAAATAACTGCTGTTGACTGGCTGAAAAATAATTTTACAGAACTTAAAACAGATGTTATAGCCTTATTTACAATACATGCACACAACACGCTCTGAGTCAATGAAAATAATCTGAAGACTTGCCTAAAAACTCGTTTAAATCGAAGTCGCTGATGTTGTTTCCGGACATTGTTGATCTTTAGTCTTAAATCGAAAGGTCAGTATGAGTCTGTCGAGCTGAAGACCAGACCTTCATACTTATACTGATGGCCACATGCCGGATCTGCTTGTAAGGCATTGTTCTGGTCTGGCCTTTGTGCCGCCCTGTTACCAATTAACATATCAAAACCAACCAATAAAATGACACTGCATCAAATTTCAAATAGAAACCAAGATGGAGACGATCTCTCTCCTCTCTACTCTAAACTTTTATTAGAACCTTTTGGTCTCTCAAAAAAACATTTTTAAGCATCAAGACCTATAGTCAACAACCACTAAGAATATTTCAGGCCTTTATAAGCGCTAAAAAACAACCTGAGCCAAGAAAATAACTATAAAGATCTAAAATAACTAGCGCTTTTACAGTGATTTTTTTTTTTTTTAATAGCGATGCTTTGTTTGGTAATAAACAAGTCACAAACTACTCAGAACAGCGTTTATCCCCGCAAAAGAGATATTTGGGTTTATTTTACAAAGCTTATAAATTATATAGGTTAAAAGTATTCTGAATGTTTTGATACCACACGCCATACCTACTGTTGTCTGAGCCCACACCCGCCCCCCATGGTGTGAGTGATTTAGCCTTGAGTGTTGTGATCTATTTAGCATTGAGTGATCAGTTGTTTTTATTTTTTAAACGATTCCTTATCATCAGGGATTGAGACTGCTAAAATACCTTAAAAGCATATCCTTATCTTAAGTCTAACTCTTATGAGCTTTAAGACCCTAGAATGTATTTAAGTAAAACGACTGAACACATTATGTGAGAGATAAAATATAACCACAGCTTTTTTTTTTTTTTTTTTACAAACACAATTAACCTATACACACAAACACCCACACACACACCCTCTTTTTTAATTTTATTTTTAATTAAATTTGAGGGGAGAGACAGAGCCAGATACAGTGTGGATAACATAAGTACCCTATGCAAAACAGGCATTGTTAGGACCTGGGATCATAACAGACAACAGAACTTGTTGATCTTATAAAATGATTGGGCGAGAGAGAGAGAGAGACAGACAGAGACAGTGTGAATATGATAAACGCACTATTCAAAACTGGCATTGTTAAGACCTGGGACCATTACAGACAACAGAACTTGTTGATCTTATAACGGTTTAGATTTACTAAACCATTACATGTATATTTAAAAAAGACCCCCAACCACTACAGGAAGAGCCGACCCATTCACACTCTACAGTTGACCAACAAGAACAACAAGAACAACAGGTTATGGGCGGCCTTGTTGTTCAGGGTTTTATGGGTGTACACTTTCTGACGGATATGACGTAGGAATAATTAAGGAAATAACTCTACCTAGAATCACGCCCCCCAATTATGACGTAGGAATATTAATAAGCTTAGGGCATACGTCATAACAAAATAGGCCGCACCCAAAAAAAACAACTATCTACTCATAAGAGTAACAGCAATGTCGCCGATCCTGCTACGGTCGTATTGTCACAGCAACAACATGTATCGATTTTAAAAGTGTCAGTTCCTGCGCCTCGCAAAGCTACCCTTCTGCGATCGTTTGTTCTCAAGGTCGGGATTACTTGCCACTCCGAGGAAGAGAAAACAACGGCCAGCCTTGGGGCAGAGAGATGGGGACGGGTAACACGGCACTGGCACGCGTGCACCGTGGGTTGTTTCCGCCCGGTTTTGAACCGGGGACCTTTCGCGTGTGAGGCAAACATCATAGCCACTACACTACGGAAACCAACCCGTCCTGGTGTTTCGAATGGCTCCCATCGAAGCCGGCTGGTAAAACGCACACAGGCGTTTCCCGTGGGCCAGCCTGTGAGATAAAGGTTTCTATTTTCACTGACCTATTTTGCATTGCTCAAGGGCACATCAGGACACTTTGGAAACTCTTTCAAAGGAAGAACGCCCTGAGCTATGACAAGACTTACACTTACCCCAACAAGGTGATGCTCAATGGCTTGTTCAAACAGCTGCTGCTTGTCTTGTGCCACCATCAGACAATCACAGAGCTATTGTGCCTTCTACACCTTACGGTAGCTTTACTTTAACAATAATAATGACGGCGACCACGACGACAACAAGAACAACAACAACAACAATAACATCATCATCAGATTTTAATTAAAAGTGGCTACACCAGCGTTTACAATTTCAACCTGTCGACGGACGGACGCTCTGAGTCCACCAATTTCGGGAACTCCAATGAAGAAAAACCACCTACCGCCTCCGGGGAACCACGAGGGTAAGCAGGACGAAAAGGGCCGGCCCACAGCAGGCTCTTTCCGCCCGGTTTCAAACCGGGGATCTTTCGTGCGTTAGGCGAACGTGATAACCGCTACACTTCGGAAACTGACACCGTCACCTCTTGCTTAGAACGGTTACCGTTGGAGACTGCTGGTAAAACCGACCCGTCCTGGCGTTTCGAATGGCTCCCATCGAAGCAGGCTGGTAAAACGCGCACAGGCGTTTCCCGTGGGCCAGCCTGTGAGATAAAGGTTTCTATTTTCACTGACCTTTTTTGCATTGCTCAAGGGCACATCAGGACACTTTGGAAACTCTTTCAAAGGCAGGACGCCCTGCGCTCAGACAGTGCCTGCACTTATACCAACAAGGTGATGCTGAATGGCTTGTTCAAACGGCTGGTGGTCTTCCGTCACCACCAGACTATCAGAGCTATACTGCGCCTTCAACTACATAAGAGTAACAGCAATGTCGCCGATCCTGCTACGGTCGTATTGTAACAGCAACAACATGTATCGATTTTAAAAGTGTCAGTTCCAGCGCCTCGCAAAGCTACCCTTCTGCGATCGTTTGTTCTCAAGGTCAGGATTTCTTGCCACTCCGAGGAAGAGAAAACGATGGCCGGCCGCGTTACAGGGACAGGTAACACGGCACTAGCACACGTGCACCGCGGGTTGTTTCCGCCCAGTTTCGAACCGGGGACCTGTCGCGTGTGAGGCGAACGTGATAGCCACTACACTACGGAAACCGACCCGTCCTGGCGTTTCGAATGGCTCCCATCGAAGCAGGCTGGTAAAACGCGCACAGGCGTTTCCCTTGGGCCAGCCTGTGAGATAAAGGTTTCTAATTTCACTGACCTATTTTGCATTGCTCAAGGGCAAGAGGATCCAGAAAAACAGGTTACTGAAATGATGTTTGACGCCGTGGACTGGCCGTTCTTGAAAGAGGTCATAAACTGTATTAATGATGGTTTTGACATCTTGACCAAATGTTCGCAACTGGATTTGGTTAGAAGGAGAATATGCTGGATTATGGATTATATATCCCCCTTGAATGACGACGACGATGATAAAACAGACGACGTGTGGGGTTTTGGAGGGGGGTCTGACGGCTCAGGGGCTACTCTCTTCTAAGAGGGCGGTGTGTCATGACGTAGTGAAGAGATAGGATAAAAGGCGCAACAATTCATTCATGGTTTAAAATTAAAGAGAATGTCTTACCCGAAAGCTGCGGACGTCGACAGGCTCTACAGGCCTCTTCAAACCCGGGATCACCCCTGGTTCTATTCCCCAGATTTTGTATACACTCTGGAACCCTTTGACTGCGGTTACTCTCCAAGACCTCAGACCCCGGTCCCTCAGGACGAAACAACATGCGGTGCGATGGATGTCCAAATGAGTCTCGGGGATCCCCAGCCTCTGGAGCTCATGGAGGGCCTCGATTTTGCCGAACTGTCTACCGTCTGTGCGTCTCAGGAGGGGGTCAGTCCAATGGATGTAGAAACACCCCACAAACCACCAGGCGAACCAATGAGCATCGGACAGTCCCGGGGGCGTGATGAAGACGAAGGATTTATGCCCGGGGTATGTGACCAAGTAAGCAGAGTGGTTAAAAGCACCCTGGTGTATATTCTGAGTGCTCTCATCGACCGAGCTCTGAAAGAAGTCTGTCGGGGGTGTGAAGTGAATCACCCCAGTCAGTTGAGACACAGTTGTTTGTTTGAACCAGACCGTTACTATTTCCTGTTCTATTTCAACGTGTTTTACAGAAGACTGAACAAACCGTGGCTGAAACCGGCACTAATCAAGGCGCTGTCTTACTCCCACATACATGTCACTGCGGGACAAGTCCAGAAAATCATAGATGAGATTTTGCTGGAGCTGAAAAAGGAGCCGTTTATAATAGAGAAACTTGGGCAGCTGCTCAATGACCTGGATGAGCCGAGTAGAAAAACCGCTGGCAAGCTAAAAGCTTATTTCTTCCGTAAAGAAGTTAAAGCTGGGGACAGCGACGAAGAATTCGACATCTACGCCACTGATTCAGACTCTGACCTGAACTAAGGGACTTTGAACATGGGGAATGTTCTGGACTGCTTCTGCAACTGGTTCTGTCATCAACACTCTGCAGCTAACCTGAGAGCGCTATTACACCATGTGCTTGACAGAAAAGTAGCCAACGCGAGCCTTTTCTCTACAGATTTAACCATCGATGAGGATCAACTTTCAAACCTGGAAAAGTTAATGGCTGCTGTAACAAAGATCGGGGGGTACGAACACTGGGATGAAGCGCTCAAGGGGGCCAAGAATGATATTAGGCCATTTCATCAACATCTGTATGACCTTTTACTGAGCATGTTTAATACACCTCTGTTTAATTTTAAAATAGGTCATATTGTTGTTTATTTACATATGTAACTGAGGTGTGTGCCTACAAGATAAAGAAACAGGTATATTTGTTGATATAGATCAAGTAACCAATCATCTGATTTCTTTTTGTCTGGACCGTAGAAAAAATTGTTGTGTATGTTATACTTTTCTCAAATGTCTAAAAAGGGGTATCTGCTCTCCTGAAGTTGAATAAAAAACCTTGTAAAAAACTTTGCGCATAGTGTGGGTCTGTGTGGTTATTTGACAGAATGACTCGGCAAGCTCCCCAAATGCAGGAACTATACTACAACCCAGCCAAGATTGGGGGTTTGGCGGGTAAGAAGGGTTTTCAAAGAGGACTCGCTGAGGCCGGAGTGAAGGTTAATGATGTGGTTGTTTCAGAATGGTTACGGGAACAAGACGCCTATACCTTACATAAACCTCTCAGGATTAACTTTAAAAGAAACCGCGTATATGCAACTGACATAGACTCACAATGGCAAATGGATCTAGTCGATATGTCAAATTTATCAAAACATAACAATGGTCACAAATTGATGTTGATGTGTATCGATGTTTAATCAAAATATGCCTGGGCTCGAATTCTACATAATAAAACAGGTTGAGCGGTGACGAGGGTCTTTGAGGATATATTGTCCCAGGGTCGATGTCCTAAAAAACTGCAGACTGATTAAGGAAAAGAGTTTCTCAACAGAGAATTTCAGAATCTACTGAAGAGACACAAAATACATCATTTCACCACCGGAAATGAGCTTAAAGCATCGGTAGTGGAGAGGTTTAACCGCACCATAAAGACCAAAATGTGGAGATATTTTACAGCGGTCAACACGTTCAAGTATTTTGATAAAGTTCAGGATTTTATTGATGCTTACAACCAAGGGTATCACACCAGTATTAAAATGAAGTCTATAGATGTTGATCAAAGTAATTCTTTTCAGGTCTATACAAAATTATACGGACCATTTATTAAGAAGGGAAAAACTACTTATAAGTTCAACATCGGTGATGTGGTTCGCGTTTCAAAGCTAAGGAGTACTTTTGCCAAAGGTTATGAACAAACATTTTCTGACGAATATTTTACAGTTACCGAACAGTTGGCTAGAGCCCCCCCCGTGTACCGGTTAAAAGACTATGACGGGGAGGATATAGAAGGAACGTTTTACGAAGCCGAGTTACAAAAAATTATTGTGGGTAAAGACAGTGTATACAGAGTTGAAAAGATATTAGCTGAAAAAACCCAGAACCGGAAAAAATATGTGTTGGTGAAATGGCTTGGATGGCCTGAAAAGTTCAATAGTTGGGTCCCGGAACAACAGGTTTGCGATATTCAATCCTTATAACAACATGCCCGCGGGTGTGTTGGGGGCATTACTCTCGATACTCAAGATGGAATCAGGAGGCTTCTACGTGACTCTACCCAGTAACGCCTCTCTCGATATATACCCTAAAAATGAAATATCCAGTTACACGGTACAATTTGGAAAATCTATAGATCTAAGAGGGTCGTGGGAAGTGGGGTTGGCGGAAATACAGTATCCTTACACTTGGGCTGTTTTACAAGATAAGGATGCCACCTTCGCCATTTTTGATGATGTTAAAAAGAGTCAATGGACATTCACGATACAAGGAGGTTATTATGACAATGTGGATAAAATATTAGATGAGATGCATAAACAGTTCTCAGAAGGCACCCCCAACATCAAGTTATATTACAACCCTATTAAAAACAGAGTGTACAAGGTGTCAAAACCAGGTATTAGCATTCAAACCAGCGGCCAACTGGGGCGTATATTAGGGTTCTATTCTGACACAGAGAGCAGGTTCTCAGAAGTGGTGGGGCGGCTTTTACACTCTTTATGTGTATACGGATATCATAACCCACCAGAGGGTCAGGGATAGTTATGTCCCCCTTTTGAGAAATGTACTTATTAAAGGTAAAAGCAATGACATGGTCACAATTACTTATGACAAGCCACACTACGTACCAGTCTCAAAGACCCACTTTGACAACATCACGATCGAAGTCAAATCGGATCAGAATATCAACGTACCCTTCCGCTTCGGTAAAGTTAAGTTGTCAAACTACATTTTCGACCCCTGAAACAGTGTGTACATTATTAAAATGGCTACCTCGAGGGGTTATGTAGATCCTAGCGCCAATGTGGATTATTACAAGATGCAAGATGGAACGGCTTGCCCGGTTTTGTAGGAGCCCCCACAATGTATGGCGCCGGTCTAGGAGGACTCTTTCGTGGTCTCTTTAGAATGGCCGTACCCCTGCTTAAGAGAGGCTTTGCTATAGCCAGACCCCACTTGAAATCAGCGGCTAAAAATATTGTTAGTGACGTGTTCACCAATGTTATGAACCGGGCAGCTAGCCATGAGCATCAGGAGGGTTCGGGTCTCATGGTAATGGCGAGGAGGGGGGGTAAAAGAAGAAACAGCATGTGTCCACCAGGGCGACGATGATCCGTGGCTAACAGAAAACGAAGAATCTCTCATTCTCCAACATATCGTGGAAACACTCGGAGAAGGAAGCAGCACAAGAAAAAACCTGCAAAAAGAAAGTCTCAAAGAAAGAAAAATAGAGCCTCAGGATATATCTTTTAAACATGTCTTTTGTCCACAGTCTATTGGAAGAATGCGTCAAATCAGAACTGGATCTGTTTACAGTTCCATACACTCAAACGAGTATAGATAAGAGCATATATGTAGAGATTCCCCCTCTTTCTGCAATTTCAGACATGGCCCCTCTGGAGTTTTTTATAGCTGGCAATGGCGAGGATTATAATGATTTGAAAAACACATTTATTTTAATGAACTGTAAAGTGACTAATGAGGATGGCGATGCAATCGAGAAGACGGCCAACGCTGGGGTCATCAATTACCCGGTGGCCACCATGTTTTCACAGGTGGATGTGACCCTGGGAGATCGGCTCATTAGTCAAAGCAGCAATACTTACCCCTATAGAGCCATGATGGAGTGTAAACTTAATTATAGTGAGGAGACCCTAAGCAAACAGTTCAGCCCCGGCCTTTTCTTCAAAGACAACCCGGAAGCTATGGACGACAAGGATCCAGAGGGACTCAATAAGGGTTTGCAAAAAAGAACGGCCTCTTCAACAGAAGGGAGGACCTTTGAGCTAATGGGGCATATCAATGCAGACATATTTTTCCAAGAAAAACTCATGCTCAACGGGGTAGACATTAAAATTAAAATGATCCGTAGTAAAAGTGCTTTTTATCTGATGACCCCTGATACTGAAAAATATAAACTGACCATATTATCGGCCTCGCTGTTTGTGAAAAAAGTGTCCGTCTCCCCGGCGGTTAAACTAGGACACGCGCAGGCGTTAAGTACCCGATCGAAAGAGTCTATATGAAAGTCCACAGTATCCCTGCAGGGACACGGGTGATGAACCAGGAAAATCTGTTTCTAGGACAGCTCCCAAAACAGGTTATTATTGGTCTCGTGGATAATGATGCATTTACCGGGGTTTACAACAAGAACCTTTTTAACTTTAAACATTATAACGCGGAATTTATAGCGTTGTACGTCGATGGTGTGCAGGTTCCATCCAGACCTTTTCAACCTGACTTTGAAAACGGCAATGCGGTTCGTGAATATTACAGTGTAGTACTGGCTACGGGTCGCCATCTCAAGGATCAAACTCTGCTGATCGATCGCCGGGAATACTGCAGCGGTTACACCCTGTACGGTTTCAACCTGACCCCTGACGAAGAGTGTGGACAACATTTTTCACTGATGAAGACGGGCAATATGCGTTTGGAGATGCGTTTCAAGCAGCCTCTACCACGCACTGTAAATATGGTCGTGTATGCTGTGTTTGACAACATTATTGAGGTGAATCGGAGGAGAAACGTTCTGTATGATTATTATTAAAATGAACACCAGAGAGCTCAACCACATCATGAATGCCCTGGCCGGCTCACGGAAACTGTTTCAAGGAGTCTACGCCTGCGATCAGCTACCTAAATTTAAGATCAAGAATTTACCTGCAATGTACATAATCAACACACACCCTAAAAATATGCCCGGAGAACATTGGCTGGCTATTTATCTAAGGGAGGACCACCGTGGTGAATTTTTTGATTCCTATGGAAACCCCCCGGATTTCAGACCTTTCCCTCGGAAGATCAATAACTTTCTGCTCAACAACTGTCAAGAAACCATTTACAGCGGTCGTCAAGTACAAAGTCTTCAGACCTTCACTTGTGGTCAGCACTGTGTGTTTTTCTTATATCATAGATCTAAAGGAAGGTCATACCCCGATATTATGGCCTTGTACAGTGAGGATTTAGGCCAAAATGATAAAAAAGTGGCAGAGTTTGTCAGTACACTGTGGACCCCCCTTATAACACAATGACTTACGACCCTAGCCAGTCATGTATACAGATGGGGTGTTCTTGTGAGGATTTTAAAAGATGTCATGCGTGTTAAGGTGAAAAAATAATGAAAACAGCCTTTGAATCATTAGTTTTGTTTTTATTCAAAACAATTCTTATACAAAGCAGGGGTTATGTTATAAATAAATGTACAACATTTGAAAATAAAAAAAATAAATAAAAAATTGTTTGTCGGGTCATTATTTACAGGGGAGACAAATAAAAACATGAGATTAATAAGCTTCCCAACGATGGATAGATCCTGAGGATGGTCGCTAAGCACGGTCAGAGTAATGAGATATCGGAGTCAGATCAGGCTACACCTCTTTACACAGATGGATTTTTTGTCGCGTTTCCTGGTTAGGAACTGTGGATTGGGGCATGTTCAGACAGGCCATCGCCTGTAGGAAAGCATTCCAGCCTACAGGTCGGCGACTCTCGGGTACCTTATTAGTGCTATTGACACTCTTCAACAAATCAAACATGTGTGAACCTTTGATCAGTTGTCCTTTAAAAACAAATTCACCCTGTTCATTCCAAGCCGTTACCCGCGGTTTCTGAACCATTTTGCGCAGGATATATTCTGCATGTCTCCTGCTTCTGGCCGGCATGTTTCTCAAAACATCCGTTACAACATCTCCCTCTGAACTCTCAACAGGTTCGGTCACCGCAACATCTTTATCAACCGTACCCCCCGCATCAGCCCCAGAACCATTTTCTTGAGAGGCCATGGTTAAAGTTAAAATGTTTTGATCTTTTTCACCCTGTCTAACCAGACGGAGGTAACGCTGTAACGTGTTGGTATACAACTGGGCTTTGGAATACTGATTTAAATCGGCCCTGGCCTGTATAGCTTTCATTTCAGAGTCCAGGTTGTTTTCGGCCGTTTGTCTAATGGGCTCTTGCCCGACAACATTTTTTCTCAGTTTCTCAAGCTGCTCCTGAGGGATCAAAAACATTTTCTGAGCATATTCCATTATTAACCCACTCTGGAAGCTAGAAGACTGGTTAGGAAAGGCACGGCTATGCTCAACAGCGGTCCTATAAAACCCCTGGTTTGATTAATCTTCTTTCTTTTTCTTTTAATAGAATACTTCTTATTAGCGATGATCTTGATAACCGCTTTTTGTTTTTTGAGTTTAGAATGTTAAGAAGGGGTTAGGGGTATATTACCGTGTAAGATGTTAAAAGCTATTTCACACATGGTCTCGATCAAATCCGAGGGGGCCCCTGCCAGCACAGCTTTCCTATGGCGCAGGCTCCCCTCAAATAACATTTGCAAAAGTGGCAGATTTCTTTTAATCCGAACAGACATTCTTATTTATTTCCTTTTCTTTAGCACATACACTGCCGGCCAATCGGGCGGGCACAAACCTGTTCTGAGGCGAAAGTCTTCTGGGGTTTGTGCTTTTAAGTCCGCAATCAAGTACCCGTAGGGTTTTTTGGTGGCATCCTCAAATGCCTCCAAAAAGAACTTGGTCTGGTTAGGGTACATTTGACGAGCCAAGACGGTGACCTGTAGTTTATCTCTGGGGTTTTTAAAAAGAATTATATAATTGGCATTTAAATTAATAGTGCGGCTTTTTTTACCTTGAAAAAATAGATTTTGAACTAAATAAAGAATACTTAAATTCCTATGATGAGTGTACTTTGTGAAAGCTTTTTCCACTTCACTGTTGTCACCGGCCTGCTCCATCAGGTCATCAAGGATCACTAGGTTAGTTTGACCGGGCGGGAACAAGTCATCGTCTTACAACGAGGCGGGGAGACCTTGCACAAATTTCAGATTATTTTTTTTCGAAGCCAAATCATCGTAGAGAGGTTGCCAGCAAGAGTAACACCACACTATGTTGTCAAGAGCTTGGGACACGGTTGCGTCCACATCTTCTATGATGTTCCTTATAAGATAGCTCTTCCCCGAATTGGAGGGACCAGCTATAATACAGGAGAAAGGGTGTTGAAGTCTGTTATCAAAACCACCGCTAATATCCATAAGGCAGAGTGGTATAATCAGTCTTCAACACTCCTTTATTGTACACCACCCTGAACCGTTTGTTTAGTGATCTATTTTCCAACGTGTACTCCTTTTTATTGCGATAGATCTGATTTCCGGCTGTAATAATCTCACGAGGAGGCGCGTCTTTCTCGGTTACAAAACTTTCTACCAGGGTCGTCAGAGACTTGATGTTAATGAGCTTGTTGTTACAATGGTTCAGAGTGAAACCCTTAACTTTCATACAGGTCTTACCCGCAGCCGTTCTGTATGCGTCTTAGGACCCCCTGAAACAAACTCCACTATGTGGTCCTGAGGATCTAGTTCGCTCGTTAACTCCCCAAGGTAGTCCCCGAGGGGAGGGACCCAATCCCCTGGCCTGGTGACAAAGATTACAGAGTCAGAATCATGATAGAGTGTGCGTTCCTGCAACTGATCCATTAAGTTGTACAGTTCAAGCCGGGCGTAAGCCGTGGTAAAAACCGCTATGAAAACATTAACGTTCCCCTGTTTGGTGGGGAAATCTTTAGGGGCCCTCCACTGGACCTGTGCCACGTGGTCATTTAAGAATTGAAAGTGTGATACTGCATGTTGTTTGGAAAACATAAATTCTATAAACTGTTCAGTGGTTTTAATCAAGGTTGTGTTTAGACGGTAATTTCTTTCCCCAAACTTACCCCACAGACTGTTTAAAATCAGTTTGGACATTTGTCTCTTGGCGGGGTTTACAGTTATGTTCCTGCAACTTGGTGATGTCTGAAAAGGCAACCCTCTGTTGAGAGTTTAAGCCAGCCCTCTGATGAAGCGTTAAAGCCTCTTGCAGAGCTTGGGGTTCAGGCATGTCGGGGGTGAGTAGTTTTATTAAACTGTAAGCAAAACAGAGCTTATTGTCCCTACTGGAACTCACCACTAATTGCCTGAGCTTGGTCCTAATTATGTCGTTCTTCAAGCATTTCGACAGTCTTCTAAGCGCCCCACCCTCAGGGTTACGAACCACATTCATTACCAGAGACAGACTTTCATCAGCTAAGATGGCTGCGTTACTTTGCAATAACGCTTCGATTTTAGCCAGACATCTAAATTATCTCCACTCAGCATTACAGATAGGTTGCTAAACAAATCATCCCCTCTGAGTTCTAACTGTACAACATCTCGAGGTCTGACCCTTTCAGCAACCTGTTCAAGCATTTTCTGCAAAGCCTCGTGTATGTTGACAAATATTTCTGCATAATTGTCACAATTTAAAAGTTCTGCAAAATTAAAACACTGAATCATTTCAAAATTGTTATAGGCCGGTCTATCTATAATCACGGGATCACTGGTACTCTTGGACACATCATCATTTTGAACAAAGCCTTCACCCCCTACATTCTCACAGAGCATGTCCTCCACAGCCTTATCAGTCTCAGAACCCTCCACATTCCGAACACCCCCACTGCTGACATCTACAAAACCCCCTTTTTGAGGAGGCTCATTTAAAGCCTGTAAAAGTCCTTCAAAGATATCCAACCGGTTAATGTCAAGACCCTCCTCTATAGTGATGGCTGCTTCTGCCGCCATCCTGTGTTCTAATTGTTTCAAATCATTTATAATAGGGGCAGAATTTGGTCGGGGTAGCTCCTCCAAAGACTCCACCATTTCAAACAAATCGGGGTGAACTAGGGGGTGAACCTCTATAAGCGCTACCGGTGGGAGGTGGTTATTTAGATCATTGACCATCTGTAACAGGTCGGGGTTCACAGGTAAGTCTGTTAATTCACATTCTATCGGTGGTAATTGGGGGTTATTTAAATCATTTATCATTTGTAATAGTTCCAGGTTCATTGGGACATCAGAGGAGTTCACAACAGGGCCGGGGATGTTCTCTCGGGAAGGTCTTTTTGGGGCCCTAGCTTGTTCATAATCCTTTAGTTTGTGAGTTCTTTTACCAAGTCAGGACATTTTTTAATTTATTTTTTATTTTTCCAACAACCCACAATAGTAAGGCGTTTTGTGTCTATTAAAACATTAAATACGGTACAATTCGTTAGTAAGGGTATTAATAAGGGTGTTTTGGCTCTCTATCACCAGGTTTTGCCCCACTAACACAAGTCTTTGATTTTGTAACAAAGTATGTAGCAACTCATGCCGACCTTCAGGAAGTAGCTCCGGGGGCTGGTGGCCTGGCTCAGCTTCAAAGGATGGTCGCTCCGGTAAATCTCGGTCGAAGGAGGCAGGGAGCGAGTGTATACTCATGGACGGAGACCAAGAAGGCCTTTGCGGTGACACCCTGGCCAAGCGCGGGGTTACTGTTTCGCGTTTCGGTAGCCAAGAAACGGGTCTGGGGGGACGATGTTGAAACTAGGCCGTCGTTGGGTGGTGTGTCAGCCCTGACTGACGGCGACCCCTGAGGTTGTTGGATGCCTGTATTTGTTCCGCCCGACAATGCGGCGGGCTGAATCTGGGGTGTTGAATTACCCCCAGAAGGCTGTGGCCTGAGTAGATGTTGGGGGGTCTCCAAGACCATCGTGGGGGATCCTCTCGGTGATCTCACCGGGAAAGATGTTTGATCCCACTTAGACGGGGTAATTGTCCTCAATAGCTCATTCACAGAATGACTATCCCAAGAGTCTTGGGAAGAATAAAAATATACATTACATTTACATCTTTAAACGGCGACAGAAATCAAACTTAAAACAACATGTCCAGGACATTCAAAACCTTTAGCTTTTTTAGACCTTTGAAAATAGCCTTAGACATTCACTACAACGCCTTATTATTTACAGACAATATATTTATTAGGACTTGATAATAAATTTAAAACAGAGAAGCCGCTGTAAATAAACTGTTTCTTAAATGTTTCTTTAAAAACTGTAATATTGTTAATAAAACACACACACACACAACAACATTTCATTTTTAAACGAACCTTCCAAGTGTAAACGCTTCCTGATCCCGGGACTTCCTGTTTCACAAACGTTTTCACGATCTGTTTAAATATTAAATACAATGAACACCTTCAAGCCTTTTCCTACAACCACTTTAAAACAGAAGTATAATAGCGGGAGATAAGCCAAACAACTTACTAAACCCTTTCGGACGGCTTTACTTCCTAACCAGACGGTACGGCAATCGGTCATTTCTAAACACGTTCCCCAGAAACAAGCCTAGACCTGTCCGGACTTCTAAAGATCTTTCCCAGAACCCCCCGCCCTACAGGAAACGCTTAAATCGCTTAAATATTAGCCCTCAACGGGCAAACAAAGCCCTTTTAAAAACATTAAAGTTTGAAAGATCTTACTTACCTCCACAGAATAATCGTTTCTTATGTTTTTCGGCTGGTTTAGCTTTTTGCACCGCTGTGAAGGTAAGAGACATGTTTAACCTTTAACCACACCGCTTTATAAAAAGCTTTAACCTCTTACAGGCTGCAGATATATACTCACAGCTATCAGATACCGGGGCTGACGGCCTTTCAGATTCTTGAAAGGTTACGGTTCTCGAAGGTAAAACGAAACAAGCCCTCGATGTGGAAGGCCTTTCGTTGTCTCGAACCACGTTTCTTAATACTGTTAGACAGGATAATTTTTTAAAATTAACAAAACTGGACTCAAACATCTTACAGAAACGTTATACAAACAAACAGGGGTTTAGTTCTTACCCGGTCGGCAGACAGCCTGTCTAGGGACAACCACTTCTCTTGGTCGATCCTTGGAGACATTAATCACAGGCCTTTCGATAGTTTCTGTGTAATTAAAGAGACCGGCATTAATATATATTAAAACGTTTTCATAACTCTAATGAGCCGCTTCAAACCACACACACCCATGCATAAGAACCCATGAGCGCAAACACAAAAATCTTACCGTCGTTGTTCCAGATGATCTCCTCAGCGTTGGGAATTAACTCCTGTTGACTGGCTGAAAAATTATTTTACAGAACTTAAAACAGATGTTATAGCCTTATTTACAATACATGCACACAACACGCTCTGAGTCAATGAAAATAATCTGAAGACTTGCCTAAAAACTCGTTTAAATCGAATCGCTGATGTTGTTTCCGGACATTGTTGATCTTTAGTCTTAAATCGAAAGGTCAGTATGAGTCTGTCGAGCTGAAGACCAGACCTTCATACTTATACTGATGGCCACATGCCGGATCTGCTTGTAAGGCATTGTTCTGGTCTGGCCTTTGTGCCGCCCTGTTACCAATTAACATATCAAAACCAACCAATAAAATGACACTGCATCAAATTTCAAATAGAAACCAAGATGGAGACGATCTCTCTCCTCTCTACTCTAAACTTTTATTAGAACCTTTTGGTCTCTCAAAAAAACATTTTTAAACATCAAGACCTATAGTCAACAACCACTAAGAATATTTCAGGCCTTTATAAGCACTAAAAAACAACCTGAGCCTAGAAAATAACTATAAAGATCAAAAATAACTAGCGCTTTTACAGTGATTTTTTTTTTTTTTTTATAGCGATGCTATGTTTGGTATTAAACAAGTCACAAACTACTCAGAACAGCGTTTATCCCCGCAAAAGATATATTTGGGTTTATTTTACAAAGCTTATAAATTATATAGGTTAAAAGTATTCTGAATGTTTTGATATCACACGCCATACCAACTGTTGTCTTCTACACCTTACGGTAGCAACAAATCTAACTACTGCTTTACTTTAACAATAATAATGACGGCGACCACGATGACAACAAGAACAACAACAACAAGAACAACAACAACAACATCATCATCATCATCATCATCAGATTTTAATTAAAAGTGGCTACACCAGCGTTTACAATTTCAACCTGTCGACGGACGGACGCTCTGAGTGCATCGATTGCGGGCACTCCAATGAAGAAAAGACACCCACCGCCTCCGGGGAACCACGAGGGCAAGAATGACGAAAAGGGCCAGCCCACAGTAGGCTGTTTCCGCCCGGTTTCGAACCGGGGACCTTTCGCGCGTTAGGCGAACGTGATAACCGCTACACTACGGAAACTGACACCGCTGCCTCTTGCTTCAAATGGTTACCGTTAAAGCCTGCTGGTAAAACGGGCTCAGGTGTTTCAGGTCGGCTAGGCTGTGAGATGGCGTCTGAAGTGCGGCGAAAGGATGCCATTTTCACTGACCTGTTTGGCATTGCTAAAGGGCACATCAGGACACTTCGGAAACTCTTTTAAAGGCAGGACGCCCTGCGCTCTGACAGTGCCTGCACTTAACCCAACAAGGTGATGCTGAATGGCTTGTTCAAACGTCTGGTGGTCTTCCTTCACCACCAGACTATCAGAGCTATTGTGCCTTCTACACCTTACGGTAGCAACAAATCTAACTACTGCTTTACTTTAACATTAATAATGACGGCGACTACGACGACAACAAGAATAACAACAACAACATCATCATCATCAGATTTTAATTAAAAGTGGCTACACCAGCGTTTACAATTTCAACCTGTCGATGGACGAACGCTCTGAGTGCACCGATTTCGGGACACTTCGGAAACTCTTTCAAAGGCAGGACGACCTGCGCTCTGACAGTGCCTGCGTTTAGCCCTACAAGGTGATGCTGAATGGCTTGTTCAAACGGCTGGTGGTCTTCCGTCACCACCAGACTATCAGAGCTATACTGCGCCTTCAACTACATAAGAGTAACAGCAATGTCGCCGATCCTGCTACGGTCGTATTGTAACGCAACAACATGTATCGATTTTAAAAGTGTCAGTTCCAGTGCCTCGCAAAGCTACCCTTCTGCGATCGTTTGTTCTCAAGGTCAGGATTTCTTGCCACTCCGAGGAAGAGAAAACGACGGCCGGCCTTGGGGCAGAGAGATGGCGACGGGTAACACAGCACTGGCACGCATGCACCGCGGGTTGTTTCCGCCCGGTTTCGAACCAGGGACCTTTCGCGTGTGAGGCGAACGTGATAGCCACTACACTACGGAAACCGACCCGTCCTGGTGTTTCAAATGGCTCCCATCGAAGCCGGCTGGTAAAACGCGCACAGGGGTTTCCCGTGGGCCAGCCTGTGAGATAAAGGTTTCTATTTTCACTGACCTATTTTGCATTGCTCAAGGGCACATCAGGACACTTTGGAAACTCTTTCAAAGGAAGAACGCCCTGAGCTATGACAAGACTTACACTTACCCCAACAAGGTGATGTTCAATGGCTTGTTCAAACAGCTGCTGCTCGTCTTGTGCCACCATCAGACAATCACAAAGCTATTGTGCCTTCTACACCTTACGGTAGCAACAAATCTAACTACTGCTTTACTTTAACAATAATAATGACGGCGACCACGACGACAACAAGAAAAACAAGAACAACAACAACAACAAGAACAAGAACAACAACATCATCATCATCATCATCATATTTCAATTAAAAGTGGCTACACCAGCGTTTACAATTTCAACCTGTCGACGGACGGACGCTCTGAGTGCACCGATTTCGGGACACTTAGGAAACTCTATCAAAGGCAGGTCGCCCTGCGCTCTGACAGTGCCTGCACTTAGCCCAACAAGGTGATGCTGAATGGCTTGTTCAAACGGCTGGAGGTCCTCCGTCACCACCAGACTATCAGAGCTATACTGCGCCTTCGACTACATAAGAGTAACAGCAATGTCGCTGATCCTGCTACGGTCGTATTGTAACAGCTACAACATGTATCGATTTTAAAAGTGTGAGTTCCAGCGCCTCGCAAAGCTACCCTTCTGCGATCGTTTGTTCTCAAGGTCAGGATTTCTTGCCACTCCGAGGAAGAGAAAACGACGGCCGGCCTTGGGGCAGAGAGATGGCGACGGGTAACATGGCACTGTCACGCGTGCACCGCGGGTTGTTTCCGCCCGGTTTCGAACCGGGGACCTTTCGCGTGTGAGGCAAACGTGATAGCCACTACACTACGGAAAACGACCCGTCCTGGCGTTTCGAATGCCTCCCATCGAAGCAGGCTGATAAAACGCGCACAGGCGTTTCCCGTGGGCCAGCCTGTGAGATAAAGGTTTCTATTTTCACTGACCTATTTTGCATTGCTAAAGGGCACATCAGGACACTTCGGAAACTCTTTCAAAGGCAGGACGCCCTGCGCTCTGACAGTGCCTGCACTTAACCCAACAAGGTGATGCTGAATGGCTTGTTCAAACGGCTGGTGGTCTTCCGTCTCCACCAGACTATGAGAGCTATACTGCGCCTTCAACTACATAAGAGTAGATAGTAGGGTTTTTTGGGCGCGGCCTATTTTGTTATGACGTATGCCCTAAGCTTATTAATATTCCTACGTCATAATTGGGGGGCGTGATTTTAGGTAGAGTTATTTCCTTAATTATTCCTACGTCATATCCGTCAGAAAGTGTGCACCCATAAAACCCTGAACAACAAGGCCACCCATAAATACCCCCACCCCTCTGAAGGCAACGCCCCGAAACTCTCCTCTCTATTTAAGAACCCGCGCTTCTTTTAGGCAATACCTCTTTAATTCTCAGCTTCTGAAACATCCCGCTTCTTCAACATGTCCAGCGACATCAACATGAAACCCCGCAAGAAACAATCCCGGGCAAGGGTTCCTGTACTCACCAATTTGAAGATTGAACGCTCCTGGGTGTTGTTCTGGGGGGCTCGACGGGGTTACCGCTTTAAAAGGGATCCCAGCTATGTTGGAGTGGAGCTTCTTGCTTTGGGAGAGAAGGAGGGTACGTTGGAACCTTTTGAGACGGTAATTGAATACTCTTATGAGGACTGGTTGAAGGTGATGGCCTGGAGAGATCTGGGGCTTGTGGATAAGACTCTAGAAGGCTTGCAAGAGGGTCCAAGAGAATGCGAAATGGAGTCTCCGACTCAGGGTTTTGAAAGGTGTGAATGGGAAAGCTTGCAGAACTACGACAGACGACGTGTGGGGTTTTGGAGGGGGGTCTGACGGCTCAGGGGCTACTCTCTTCTAAGAGGGCGGTGTGTCGTGACGTAGTGAAGAGATAGGATAAAAGGTGCAACAATTCATTCATGGTTTAAAATTAAAGAGAATGTCTTACCCGAAAGCTGCGGACGTCGACAGGCTCTACAGGCCTCTTCAAACCCGGGATCACCCCTGGTTCTATTCCCCAGATTTTGTATACACTCTGGAACCCTTTGACTGTGGTTACTCTCCAAGACCTCAGACCCCGGTCCCTCAGGACGAAACAACATGCGGTGCGATGGATGTCCAAATGAGTCTCGGGGATCCCCAGCCTCTGGAGCTCATGGAGGGCCTTGATTTTGCCGAACTGTCTACCGTCTGTGCGTCTCAGGAGGGGGTCAGTCCAATGGATGGAGAAACACCCCACAAACCACCAGGCGACCCAATGAGCATCGGACTGTCCCGGGGGCGTGATGAAGACGCAGGATTTTTGCCCGGGGTATGTGACCAAGTAAGCAGAGTGGTTAAAAGCACCCTGGTGTATATTCTGAGTGCTCTCATCGACCGAGCTCTGAAAGAAGTCTGTCGGGGGTGTGAAGTGAATCACCCCAGTCAGTTGAGACACAGTTGTTTGTTTGAACCAGACCGTTACTATTTCCTGTTCTATTTCAACGTGTTTTACAGAAGACTGAACAAACCGTGGCTGAAACCGGCACTAATCAAGGCGCTCTCTTACTCCCACATACATGTCACTGTGGGACAAGTCCAGAAAATCATAGATGAGATTTTGCTGGAGCTGAAAAAGGAGCCGTTTATAATAGAGAAACTTGGGCAGCTGCTCAATGACCTGGATGAGCCGAGTAGAAAAACCGCTGGCAAGCTAAAAGCTTATTTCTTCCGTAAAGAAGTTAAAGCTGGGGGCAGCGACGAAGAATTCGACATCTACGCCACTGATTCAGACTCTAACCTGAACTAAGGGACTTTGAACATGGGGAATGTTCTGGACTGCTTCTGCAACTGGTTCTGTCATCAACACTCAGCAGCTAACCTGAGAGCGCTATTACACCATGTGCTTGACAGAAAAGTAGCCAACGCGAGCCTTTTCTCTACAGATTTAACCATCGATGAGGATCAACTTTCAAACCTGGAAAAGTGAATGGCTGCTGTAACAAAGACCGGGGGGTACGAACACTGGGATGAAGGGCTCAAGGGGGCCAAGAATGATATTAGGCCATTTCATCAACATCTGTATGACCTTTTACTGAGCATGTTTAATACACCTCTGTTTACTTTTAAAATAGGTCATATTGTTGTTTTATTTACATATGTAACTGAGGTGTGTGCCTACAAGATAAAGAAACAGGTATATTTGTTGATATAGATCAAGTAACCAATCATCTGATTTATTTTTGTCTGGACCGTAGAAAAAATTGTTGTGTATGTTATACTTTTCTCAAATGTCTAAAAAGTGGTATCTGCTCTCCTGAAGTTGAATAAAAAACCTTGTATAAAAACTTTGCGCATAGTGTGGGTCTGTGTGGTTATTTGACAGAATGACTCGGCAAGCTCCCCAAATGCAGGAACTATACTACAACCCAGCCAAGATTGGGGGTTTGGCGGGTAAGAAGGGTTTTCAAAGAGGACTCGCTGAGGCCGGAGTGAAGGTTAATGATGTGGTTGTTTCAGAATGGTTACGGGAACAAGACGCCTATACCTTACATAAACCTCTCAGGATTAACTTTAAAAGAAACCGCGTATATGCAACTGACATAGATTCACAATGGCAAATGGATCTAGTCGATATGTCAAATTTATCAAAACATAACAATGGTCACAAATTGATGTTGATGTGTATCGATGTGTTATCAAAATATGCCTGGGCTCGCATTCTACATAATAAAACAGGTCGGGCGGTGACAAGGGCCTTTGAGGATATATTGTCCCAGGGTCGATGTCCTAAAAAACTGCAGACTGATAAAGGAAAAGAGTTTCTCAACAGAGAATTTCAGAATCTACTGAAGAGACACAAAATACATCATTTCACCACCGGTAATGAGCTTAGGGCATCGGTAGTGGAGAGGTTTAACCGCACCATAAAGACCAAAATGTGGAGATATTTTACAGCGGTCAACACGTTCAAGTATTTTGATAAAGTTCAAGATTTTATCGATGCTTACAACCAATACCAATCACACCAGTATTAAAATGAAGCCTTTAGATGTTGATCAAAGTAATTCTTTTAAGGTCTATAAAAAATTATACCGACCATTTATTAAGAAGGGAAAAACTACTTATTAGTTCAACATCGGTGATGTGGTTCGCGTTTCAAAGCTAAGGAGTACTTTTGCCAATGGTTATGAACAAACATTTTCTGACGAATATTTTACAGTTACCGAACAGTTGGGTAGAGACCCCCCCGTGTACCGGTTAAAAGACTATGACAGGGAGGATATAGAAGGAACGTTTTACGAAGCCGAGTTACAAAAAATTATTGTGGGTAAAGACAGTGTATACAGAGTTGAAAAGATATTAGCTGAAAAAACCCAGAACCGGAAAAAATATGTGTTGATGAAATGGCTTGGATGGCCTGAAAAGTTCAATAGTTGGGTCCCGGAACAACAGGTTTGCGATATTCAATCCTTATAACAACATGCCCGCGGGTGTGTTGGGGGCATTACTTTCGATTCTCAAGATGGAATCAGGAGGCTTCTACGTGACTCTACCCAGTAATGCCTCTCTCGATATATATCCTAAAAATGAAATATCCAGTTACACGGTACAATTTGGAAAATCTATAGATCTAAGGGGGTCGTGGGAAGTGGGGTTGGCGGAAATACAGTATCCTTACACTTGGGCTGTTTTACAAGATAAGGATGCCACCTTCGCCATTTTTGATGATGTTAAAAAGAGTCAATGGACATTCACGATACAAGGAGGTTATTATGACAATGTGGATAAAATATTAGATGAGATGCATAAACAGTTCTCAGAAGGCACCCCCAACATCAAGCTATATTACAACCCTATTAAAAACAGAGTGTACAAGGTGTCAAAACCAGGTATTAGCATTCAAACCAGCGGCCAACTGGGGCGTATATTTGGGTTCTATTCTGACACAGAGAGCAGGTTCTCAGAAGTGGTGGGGCGGCTTTTACACTCTTTATGTGTATACGGATATCATAACCCACCAGAGGGTCGGGGATAGTTATGTCCCCCTTTTGAGAAATGTACTTAATAAAGGTAAAAGCAATGACATGGTCACAATTACTTATGACAAACCACACTACGTACCAGTCTCAAAGACCCACTTTGACAACATCACGATCGAAGTAAAATCGGATCAGAATATCAACGTACCCTTCCGCTTCGGTAAAGTTAATGTCAAACTACATTTTCGACCCCTGAAACAGTTTGTACATTATTAAAATGGCTACCTCGAGGGGTTATGTAGATCCTAGCGCCTATGTGGATTATTACAAGATGCAAGATGGAACGGCTTGCCCGGTATTGTAGGAGCCCCCACAATGTATGGCGCCGGTCTAGGAGGACTCTTTCGTGGTCTCTTTAGAATGGCCATACCCCTGCTTAAGAGAGGCTTTGCTATAGCCAGACCCCACTTGAAATCAGCGGCTAAAAATATTGTTAGTGACGTGTTCACCAATGTTATGAACCGGGCAGCTAGCCATGAGCATCAGGAGGGTTCGGGTCTCATGGTAATGGCGAGGAGGGGGGTAAAAGAAGAAACAGCATGTGTCCACCAGGGGGCGACAAAGATCCGTGGCTAACAAAAAACGAAGAATCTCTCATTCTCCAACATATCGTGGAAACACTCGGAGAAGGAAGCAGCACAAGAAAAAACCTGCAAAAAGAAAGTCTCAAAGAAAGAAAAATAGAGCCTCAGGATACATCTTTTAAACATGTCTTTTGTCCACAGTCTATCGGAAGAATGCGTCAAATCAGAACTGGATCTGTTTACAGTTCCATACACTCAAACGAGTATAGATAAGATCATATATGTAGAGATTCCCCCTCTTTCTGCAATTTCAGACACGGCCCCTCTGGAGTTTTTTATAGCTGGCAATGGCGAGGATTATATTGATTTGAATAACACATTTATTTTAATGAACTGTAAAGTGACTGATGAGGATGGCGATGCAATCGAGAAGACGACCAACGCTGGGGTCATCAATTACCCGGTGGCCACCATGTTTTCACAGGTGGATGTGACCCTGGGAGATCGGCTCATTAGTCAAAGCAGCAATACTTACCCCTATAGAGCCATGATGGAGTGTATACTTAATTATAGTGAGGAGACCCTAAGCAAACAGTTCAACCCCGGCCTTTTCTTCAAAGACATCCCGGAAGCTATGGACGACAAGGATCCAGAGGGACTCAATAAGGGTTTGCAAAAAAGAACGGCCTTTTCAACAGAAGGGAGGACCTTTGAGCTAATGGGGCATATCCATGCAGACATATTTTTCCTAGAAAAACTCATGCTCAACGGGGTAGACATTAAAATTAAAATGATCCGTAGTAAAAGTGCTTTTTGTCTGATGACCCCTGATACTGAAAAATATAAACTGACCATATTATCGGCCTCGCTGTTTGTGAAAAAAGTGTCCGTCTCCCCGGCGGTTAAACTAGGACACGCGCAGGCGTTAATGACGGCAAACGCCAAGTACCCGATCGAAAGAGTCTATATGAAAGTCCACAGTATCCCCGCAGGGACACGGGTGATGAACCAGGAAAATCTGTTTCTAGGACAGCTCCCAAAACAGGTTATTATAGGTCTCGTGGATAATGATGCATTTACCGGGGTTTACAACAAGAACCCCTTTAACTTTAAACATTATAACGCGGAATTTATAGCGTTGTACGTCGATGGTGTGCAGGTTCCATCCAGACCTTTTCAACCTGACTTTGAAAACGGCAATGTGGTTCGTGAATATGACAGTCTAGTACTGGCTACGGGTCGCCATCTCAAGGATCAAACTCCCGGCTGATCGATCGCCGGGAATACTGCAGCGGTTACACCCTGTACGGTTTCAACCTGACCCCTGACGAAGAGTGTGGACAACATTTTTCACTGATGAAGACGGGCAATATGCGTTTGGAGATGCGTTTCAAGCAGCCTCTACCACGCACTGTAAATATGGTCGTGTATGCAGTGTTTGACAACATTATTGAGGTGAATCAGAGGAGAAATGTTATGTATGATTATTATTAAAATGAACACCAGAGAGCTCAACCACATCATGAATGCCCTGGCCAGCTCACGGAAACTGTTTCAAGGAGTCTACACCTGCGATCAGCTGCCTAAATTTAAGATCAAGAATTTACCTGCAATGTACATAATCAACACACACCCTAAAAATATGCCCGGAGAACATTGGCTGGCTATTTATCTAAGGGAGGACCACCGTGGTGAATTTTTTGATTCCTATGCAAACCCCCCGGATTTCAGACCTTTCCCTCGGAAGATCAATAACTTTCTGCTCAACAACTGTCAAGAAACCATTTACAGCGGTCGTCAAGTACAAAGTCTTCAGACCTTCACTTGTGGTCAACACTGTGTGTTTTTCTTATTTCATAGATCTAAAGGAAGGTCATACCCCGATATTATGGCCTTGTACAGTGAGGATTTAGGCCAAAATGATAAAAAAGTGGCAGAGTTTGTCAGGACACTGTGGACCCCCCCTTATAACACAATGACTTACGACCCTAGCCAGCCGTGTATACAGATGGGGTGTTCTTGTGAGGATTTTAAAAGATGTCATGCGTGTTAAGGTGAAAAAATAATGAAAACAGCCTTTGAATCATTAGTTTTGTTTTTATTCAACACAATTCTTATACAAAGCAGGGGTTATGGTATAAATAAATGTACAACATTTGAAAAATAAAAAATAAAAATAAAAAATTGTTTGTCGGGTCATTATTTACAGGGGAGACAAATAAAAACATGAGATTAATAAGCTTCCCAACAATGGATAGATCCTGAGGATGGTCGCTCAGCATGGTCAGAGTAATGAGATATCGGAGTCAGATCAGGCTCCACCTCTTTACACAGACGGATTTTTTGTCGCGTTTCCTGGTTAGGAACTGTTGATTGGGGCATGTTCAGACAGGCCATCGCCTGTAGGAAAGCATTCCAGCCTACAGGTCGGCGACTATCGGGTACCTTATTAGTGCTAGTGACACTCTTCAACAAATCGAACATGTGTGAACCTTTGATCAGTAGTCCTTTAAAAACAAATTCACCCTGTTCATTCCAAGCCGTTACCCGCAGTTTCTGAACCATTTTGTGCAGGATATATTGTGCATGTCTTTTGCTTCTGGCCGGCATGTTTCTCAAAACATCCGTTACAACATCTCCCTCTGAACTCTCTACAGGTTCGGTCACCGCAACATCTTTATCAACCGTTCCCCCCGCATCAGCCCCAGAACCATTTTCTTGAGAGGCCATGGTTAAAGTTAAAATGTTTTGATCTTTTTCACCCTGTCTAACCAGACGGAGGTAGCGCTGTAACGTGTTGGTATACAACTGGGCTTTGGAATACTGATTTAAATCGGCCCTGGCCTGTATAGCTTTCATTTCAGAGTCCAGGTTGTTTTCGGCCGTTTGTCTAATGGGCTCTGGCCCGACAACATTTTTTCTCAGTTTCTCAAGCTGCTCCTGAGGGATCAAAAACATTTTCTGAGCATATTCCATTATTAACCCACTCTGGAAGCTAGAAGACTGGTTAGGAAAGGCACGGCTATGCTCAACAGCGGTCCTATAAAACCCCCGGTTTGATTAATCTTCTTTCTTTTTCTTTTAATAGAATACTTCTTATTAGCGATGATCTTGATAACCGCTTTTTGTTTTTTGAGTTTAGAATGTTGAGAAGGGGTTAGGGGTATATTACCGCGTAAGATGTTAAAAGCTATTTCACACAGGGTCTCGATCAAATCCGAGGGGGCCCCTGCCAGCACAGCTTTCCTATGGCGCGGGCTCCTCTCAAATAACATTTGCAAAAGCGGCAGATTTCTTTTAATCCGAACAGACATTCTTATTTATTTCCTTTTCTTTAGCACATAGACTGCCGGCCAATCGTGCGGGCACAAACCTGTTCTTAGGCGAAAGTCTTCTGGGGTTTGTGCATTTAATTCCGCAATCAAGTACCCGTAGGGTTTTTTGGTGGCATCCTCAAATGCCTCCAAAAAGAACTTGGTCTGGTTAGGGTACATTTGACGAGCCAAGACGGTGACCTGTAGTTTATCTCTGGGGTTTTTAAAAAGAATTATATAATTGGCATATAAATTAATAGTGCGGCTTTTTTTACCTTGAAAAAATAGATTTTGAACTAAATAAATAATACTTAAATTCCTATGATGAGTGTACTTTGTGAAAGCTTTTTCCACTTCACTGTTGTCACCGGCCTGCTCCATCAGGTCATCAAGGATCACTAGGTTAGTATTACCGGGCGGGAACAAGTCATCGCCACACAACGAGGCGGGGAGACCTTGCACAAATTTCAGATTATTTTTTTTCCAAGCCAAATCATCGTAGAGAGGTTGCCAGCAAGAGAAACACCACACTATGTTGTCAAGAGCTTGGGACACGGTTGCGTCCACATCTTCTATGATGTTCTTTATAAGATAGCTCTTCCCCGAATTGGAGGGACCGGCTATAATACAGGAGAAAGGGTGTTGAAGTCTGTTTTCAAAACCACCGCTAATATCCATAAGGCAGAGTGGTATAATCAGTCTTCAACACTCTTTTATTGTACACCACCCTGAACCGTTTGTTTAGTGATCTATTTTCCAACGTGTACCCCTTTTTATTGCGATAGATCTGATTTCCGGCTGTAATAATCTCACGAGGAGGCGCGTCTTTCTCGGTTACAAAACTTTCTACCAGGGTCGTCAGAGACTTGATGTTAATGAGCTTGTTGTTACAATGGTTCAGAGTGAAACCCTTAACTTTCATACAGGTCTTACCCGCAGCCGTTCTGTATGCGTAAGTCTTAGGACCCCCTGAAACAAACTCCACTATGTGGTCCTGAGGATCTAGTTCGCTCGTTAACTCCCCAAGGTAGTCCCCGAGGGGAGGGACCCAATCCCCTGGCCTGGTGACAAAGATTACAGAGTCAGTATCATGATAGAGCGTGCGTTCCTGCAACTGATCCATTAAGTTGTACAGTTCAAGCCGGGCGTAAGCCGAGGTAAAAACCGCTATGAAAACATTAACGTTCCCCTGTTTGGTGGGGAAATCTTTAGGGGCCCTCCACTGGACCTGTGCCACGTGGTCATTTAAGAATTGAAAGTGTGATACTGCATGTTGTTTGGAAAACATAAATTCTATGAACAGTTCAGGGGTTTTAATCAAGGTTGTGTTTAGACGGTAATTTCTTTCCCCAAACTTACCCCACAGACTGTTTAAAATCAGTTTGGACATTTGTCTCTTGGCGGGGTTTACAGTTATGTTCCCCGGCTCTAGACGGATCCCTTCCTTTTCAAAATATTGCTGAACGTATCGCTCTTTGGCCGCGGAGTCAACACACCATGAGGGATAGCCCGATGCCTCCTGTTTCCCTTTCAGATGGGTCATAATGTAATCAGCAAAAAGAGTATCAGTTTTTTCAGAAAAATGCCAAACCTCATACACCTTACCGACTCTGTAACCTTTCTCCACCGCCTTGTCAAGCTCAATGCTACACCAGACACCCGTCAGCGCTCTCTCTTCATCACTGTGCAGACAAGAGGTAGTTTGATTTTCAGTTTCCACACACGTTCTACACAGAGGGAACATCAATTTTCCCGAACACCTGTAAGGCAACACGGGTAAGAACAGCTCGCGAGGAGGGTACATGGTGACTTTGATCAAACTAAAGTAATGTCCGATTTCGAGAAAGTCACGATAAACAATGGTTGGACGCCCCACCGGGTACATTTTGGTCTTGTTGACATAAGGGTACAGACTGGTGAAATCATAGTAATCTACTCTCTCACCCTCCTTTACCTCATAATGTAAACAGAGGGCATTGGTACGACCCCCAAATAACGCATCCCGGGGCTCTAGACATTCAGGAAAGTCCAAGGTTTCCATAAACCATTGTACCCCCGCATCCTGTTGCTTCAGGGTCGTCCACTCGTGTTCCCAAATCACCAGCACGTTCAAACCATAGGTGTTTTTTAAAGTTTCAATTCGTTCCTGGAAATCATAGTAGATATCACCGCAGAGTTTTTGTGATTCGGGGTTAAAGGTGTTTGGGTCGAAGCACTGAGGACAGCCATGGTAAATACAACCAGCAAACTCATAAGCGGTACGCCGCCCGAACACGTCGCTAAAACCGTCTAAGTAGTAAGGCCCCATTTTGACTTCCCCTTGATTTAAAGCATGTCTGATGAATATGTTATCCCGGGCACTCAGGTATTCCAGCCACTGTATGGAGACAGTCGAAAAGTTATTTTGTCTAGCACGATAGTTGTCAGAAGTGGTGACCGCTATAGTGTTTCTCTGCAAGAAATTGGACCGATACATTTTCATGCAGAGAGACACTATGGTCACACTTTGCAAAGGGTCGAGACCCGATGTGTTGATAACCTCGGCGCAGAAACGCACACAGGCTTCTTTAAGGATCACCACATCATTTTTACAATAAGCGGCCATCTCTTCTCGGAAATCAAAAACACCTCACTTAACCGTATTGTACCATTTAAAGAATTCCTCCCTCTCATGAGACATCATAGTATCAACCCCATAATAAGAGGCGGGCGGGTAGGACCCTCGATAATTTTGAGTGTCCTTAGTATTAAAAAAATGGCAGAACCAACCTTTCTTCTGAGCCTCAAAACCCAGAGCCTTAGGCAAAGCGCTCAATTTCATGGGGAGGAAATTTAACGAGTCTATGTAACGTTAGTTGAAAGCTTCGTCGGTGAAACACATGATCTTGCTACCCTGAGCTATTATTTTTGGGGTCACCCCATTTTCCACCAGATACTTCATCAAAATGTAAGAATCATAACCCTTAGCATTGTGGGCAATAAATGTGTAATTGAGGTATTTTGGACCGCGATACCGCGTAAAGAAATCCCTGACACAACTCTCACCGCTAGCTGACCACTCACGATCCAACATGTCAATACAGTGTATATAATTAGCAACGTGGACCCCGTTTTCTTGCCGGCATTCAAAAGCAAAAAAGACATACCGGTTGTGCGGCGGCTCCTTTTTAACCGGCTGAATAAAGCACTGGTGTTCGGACCCCGAGGTTAAATCAGCATTACAGATCCTGCATCTCGGCTCCAGACATTTGTGTGGTTTAACCTCATGAAAATGGTACTGGAGGCAACACTGCGGGCAATATTTAGTTTGATCACAATAACTCAGTTTTTTAACCCCCTCAGCAGCGGCCCTCTGTACCTTATGCTCGGAAAAACAGAACGTTGAGAGACAAATCCTTAAGCAATCTTTACATTGGATGGTAGGGGCCAAACCCTTACGACATTGCGGATTGAAACAGACGTTACAGTAACCGTCACAGCGGTGCTTAAGCTTATCATTGAAGGCCTTATAACACCAATGACAAACATACGAACAACCCAAAAAAGCCGTCAAACTCTTTATTCCAAATTAATGTCTATCACCTAGGAAGAGAAACAGTGTCTGTGTATGGGTTTCAGGATGTGTCTGAAATTTAACAAATACTTCCTTTACCTCACAACGGTACCACACAACAATTTTTAAAGACAACAACTCCTCAAACTTGGTAATGTCTGAAAAGGCAACCATCTGTTGAGAGTTTAAGCCGGCCCTCTGATGAAGCATTAAAGCCTCTTGCAGAGCTTGGGGTTCAGGCATGTCGGGGGTGAGTAGTTTTATTAAACTGTAAGCAAAACAGAGCTTATTGTCCCCACTGGAACTCACCACTAATTGCCTGAGCTTGGTCCTAATTATGTCGTTCTTCAAGCATTTCGACAGTCTTCTAAGCGCCCCACCCTCAGGGTTACGAACCACATTCATTACCAGAGACAGACTTTCATCAGCTAAGATGGCTGCGTTACTTTGCAATAACGCTTCGATTTTAGCCAGACATCTAAATTATCTCCACTCAGCATTGCAGATAGGTTGCTAAACAAAGCATCCCCTCTGAGTTCTAACTGTACAACATCTCGAGGTCTGACCCTTTCAGCAACCTGTTCAAGCATTTTCTGCAAGGCCTCGTGTATGTTGACAAATATTTCTGCATAATTGTCACAATTTAAAAGTTCTGCAAAAGTAAAACGCTGAATCATTTCAAAATTGTTATAGGCCGGTCTATCTATAATCACGGGATCACTGGTACTCTTGGACACATCATCATTTTGAACCAAGCCTTCACCCCCTACATTCTCACAGAGCATGTCCTCCACAGCCTTATCAGTCTCAGAACCCTCCACATTCCGAACACCCCCACTGCTGACATCTACAAAACCCCCTTTTTGAGGAGGCTCATTTAAAGCCTGTAAAAGTCCTTCAAAGATATCCAACCGGTTAATGTCAAGACCCTCCTCTATAGTGATGGCTGCTTCTGCCGCCATCCTGTGTTCTAATTGTCTCAAATAATTTATAATAGGGGCAGAATTTGGTCGGGGTAGCTCCTCCAAAGCCTCCACCATTTCAAACAAATCGGGGTGAACTAGGGGGTGAACCTCTATAAGCGCTACCGGTGGGAGGTGGTTATTTAGATCATTGACCATCTGTAACAGGTCGGGGTTCACCGGTAAGTGTGTTAATTCACATTCTATCGGTGGTAATTGGGGGTTATTTAAATCATTTATCATTTGTAATAGTTCCAGGTTCATTGGGACATCAGAGGAGTTCACAACAGGGCCGGGGATGTTCTCTCGGGAAGGTCTTTTTGGGGCCCTAGCTTGTTCATAATCCTTTAGTTTGTGAGTTCTTTTACCAAGTCAGGACATTTTTTAATTTATTTTTTATTTTTCCAACAACCCACAATAGTAAGGCGTTTTGTGTCTATTAAAACATTAAATACGGTACAATTCGTTAGTAAGGGTATTAATAAGGGTGTTTTGGCTCTCTATCACCAGGTTTTGCCCCAGTAACACAAGTCTTTGATTTTGTAACAAAGTATGTAGCAACTCATGCCGACCTTCAGGAAGTAGCTCCGGGGGCTGGTGGCCTGGCTCAGCTTCAAAGGATGGTCGCTCCGGTAAATCTCGGTCGAAGGAGGCAGGGAGCGAGCGTATACTCATGGACGGAGACCAAGAAGGCCTTTGCGGTGACACCCTGGCCAAGCGCGGGGTACTGTTCCGCGTTTCTGTAGCCAAGAAACGGGTCTGGGGGGACGATGTTGAAACCAGGCCGTCGTTGGGTGGTGTGTCAGCCCTGACTGACGGCGACCCCTGAGGTTGTTGGATGCCTGTATTTGTTCCGCCCGACAATGCGGCGGGCTGAATCTGGGGTGTTGAATTACCCCCAGAAGGCTGTGGCCTGAGTAGATGTTGGGGGGTCTCCAAGACCACCGTGGGGGATCCTCTCGGTGATCTCACCGGGGAAGATGTTTGATCCCACTTAGACGGGGTAATTGTCCTCAATAGCTCATCCACAGAATGACTATCCCAAGAGTCTTGGGAAGAATAAAAATATACATTACATTTACATCTTTAAACGGCGACAGAAATCAAACTTAAAACAACATGTCCAGGACATTCAAAACCTTTAGCTTTTTTAGACCTTTGAAAATAGCCTTAGACATTCACTACAACACCTTATTATTTACAGACAATATATTTATTAGGACTTGATAATAAATGTAAAACAGAGAAGCCGCTGTAAATAAACTGTTTCTTAAATGTTTCTTTAAAAACTGTAATATTGTTAATAAAACACACACACACACAACAACATTTCATTTTTAAACGAACCTTCCAAGTGTAAACGCTTCCTGATCCCGGGACTTCCTGTTTCACAAACGTTTTCACGATCTGTTTAAATATTAAATACAATGAACACCTTCAAGCCTTTTCCTACAACCACTTTAAAACAGAAGTATAATAGCGGGAGATAAGCCAAACAACTTACTAAACCCTTTCAGACGGCTTTACTTCCTAACCAGACGGTACGGCAATCGGTCATTTCTAAACACGTTCCCCAGAAACAAGCCTAGACCTGTCCGGACTTCTAAAGATCTTTCCCAGAAGCCCCCGCCCTACAGGAAACGGTCACCCATGGCTTAAATATTAGCCCTCAACGGGCAAACAAAGCCCTTTTAAAAACATTAAAGTTTGAAAGATCTTACTTACCTCCACAGAATAATCGTTTCTTATGTTTTTCGGCTGGTTTAGCTTTTTGCACCGCTGTGAAGGTAAGAGACATGTTTAACCTTTAACCACACCGCTTTATAAAAAGCTTTTACCTCTTACAGGCTGCAGACATATACTCACAGCTATCAGATACCGGGGCTGACGGCCTTTCAGATTCGTGAAAGGTTACGGTTCTCGAAGGTAAAACGAAACAAGCCCTCGATGTGGAAGGCCTTTCGTTGTCTCGAACCACGTTTCTTAATACTGTTAGACAGGATAATTTTTTTAAATTAACAAAACTGGACTCAAACATCTTACAGAAACGTTATACAAACAAACAGGGGTTTAGTTCTTACCCGGTCGGCAGACAGCCTGTCTAGGGACAACCACTTCTCTTGGTCGATCCTCGGAGACATTAATCACAGGCCTTTCGATAGTTTCTGTGTAATTAAAGAGACCGGCATTAATATATATTAAAATGTTTTCATAACTCTAATGAGCCGCTTCAAAACCACACACACCCATACATAAGAACCCATGAGCGCAAACACAAAAATCTTACCGTCGTTGTTCCAGATGATCTCCTCAGCGTTGGGAATTAACTCCTGTTGACTGGCTGAAAAATAATTTTACAGAACTTAAAACAGATGTTATAGCCTTATTTACAATACATGCACACAACACGCTCTGAGTCAATGAAAATAATCTGAAGACTTGCCTAAAAACTCGTTTAAATCGAAGTCGCTGATGTTGTTTCCGGACATTGTTGATCTTTAGACTTAAATCGAAAGGTCAGTATGAGTCTGTCGAGCTGAAGACCAGACCTTCATACTTATACTGATGGCCACATGCCGGATCTGCTTGTAAGGCATTGTTCTGGTCTGGCCTTTGTGCCGCCCTGTTACCAATTAACATATCAAAACCAACCAATAAAATGACACTGCATCAAATTTCAAATAGAAACCAAGATGGAGACGATCTCTTCCTCTCTACTCTAAACTTTTATTAGAACCTTTAGGTCTCTCAAAAAAACATTTTTAAGCATCAAGACCTATAGTCAACAAACCACTAAGAATATTTCAGGCCTTTATAAGCGCTAAAAAACAACCTGAGCCAAGAAAATAACTATAAAGATCAAAAATAACTAGCGCCTTTACAGTGATTTTTTTTTTTTTTTTAATAGCGATGCTTTGTTTGGTATTAAACAAGTCACAAACTACTCAGAACAGCGTTTATCCCCGCAAAAGAGATATTTGGGTTTATTTTACAAAGCTTATAAATTATATAGGTTAAAAGTATTCTTAATGTTTTGATACCACATGCCATACGTACTGTTGTCTGAGCCCACCCCCGCCACCCATGGTGTGAGTGATTTAGCCTTGAGTGTTGTGATCTATTTAGCATTGAGTGATCAGTTGTTTTTATTTTTTAAACGATTCCTTATCATCAGGGATTGAGACTGCTAAAATACCTTAAAAGCATATCCTTATCTTAAGTCTAACTCTTATGAGCTTTAAGACCCTAGAATGTATTTAAGTAAAACGACTGAACACATTATGTGAGAGATAAAATATAACCACAGCTTTTTTTTTTTTTTTTTTTAAACAATTAACCTATACACACAAACACCCACACACACACCCTCTTTTTTAATTTTATTTTTAATTAAATTTGAGGGGAGAGACAGAGCCAGATACAGTGTGGATAACATAAGTACCCTATGCAAAACAGGCATTGTTAGGACCTGGGATCATAACAGACAACAGAACTTGTTGATCTTATAAAATGATTGGGCGAGAGAGAGAGAGAGACAGACAGAGACAGTGTGAATATGATAAACGCACTATTCAAAACTGGCATTGTTAAGACCTGGGACCATTACAGACAGCAGAACTTGTTGGTTTAGTAAATCTAAACCGTTATAAGATCATTACATGTATATTTAAAAAAGACCCCCAAACACTACAGGAAGAGCCGACCCATTCACACTCTACAGTTGACCAACAAGAACAACAAGAACAACAGGTTATGGGCGGCCTTGTTGTTCAGGGTTTTATGGGTGTACACTTTCTGACGGATATGACGTAGGAATAATTAAGGAAATAACTCTACCTAAAATCACGCCCCCCAATTATGACGTAGGAATATTAATAAGCTTAGGGCATACGTCATAACAAAATAGGCCGCGCCCATAAAACCCTACTATCTACTCATAAGAGTAACAGCAATGTCGCCGATCCTGCTACGGTCGTATTGTAACAGCAACAACATGTATCGATTTTAAAAGTGTCAGTTCCAGCGCCTCGCAAAGCTACCCTTCTGTGATCGTTTGTTCTCAAGGTCAGGATTTCTTGACACTCCGAGGAAGAGAAAACGATGGCCGGCCGCGTTACAGGGACAGATAACAAAGCACTAGCACGCGTGCACCGCGGTTTGTTTCCGCCCGGTTTCGAACCAGGGACCTTTCGCGTGTGAGGCGAACGTGATAGCCACTACACTACGGAAACCGACCTGTCCTGGTGTTTCGAATGGCTCCCATCGAAGCCGGCTGGTAAAACGCGCACAGGCGTTTCCCGTGGGCCAGCCTGTGAGATAAAGGTTTCTATTTTCACTGACCTATTTTGCATTGCTCAAGGACACATCAGGACACTTTGGAAACTCTTACAAAGGAAGAACGCCCTGAGCTATGACAAGACTTACACTTACCCCAACAAGGTCATGCTCACTGGCTTGTTCAAACAGCTGCTGCTCATCTTGTGCCACCATCAGACAATCACAGAGCTATTGTGCCTTCTACACCTTACGGTAGCTTTACTTTAACAATAATAATGACGGCGACCTCGACGACAAAAAGAAAAACAAGAACAACAACAACAACAACAAGAACAATAACATCATCATCAGATTTTAATTAAAAGTGGCTACACCAGCGTTTACAATTTCAACCTGTCGACGGACGGACGCTCTGAGTCCACCAATTTCGGGAACTCCAATGAAGAAAAGCCACCTACCGCCTCCGGGGAACCACGAGGGCAAGCAGGACGAAAAGGGCCGGCCCACAGCAGGCTCTTTCCGCCCGGTTTCAAACCGGGGACCTTTCGTGCGTTAGGAGAACGTGATAACCGCTACACTTCGGAAACTGACACCGTCACCTCTTGCTTAGAACGGTTACCGTTGGAGACTGCTGGTAAAACCGACCCGTCCTGGCGTTTCGAATGGCTCCCATCGAAGCAGGCTGGTAAAACGCGCACAGGCGTTTCCCGTGGGCCAGCCTGTGAGATAAAGGTTTCTATTTTCACTGACCTATTTTGCATTGCTCAAGGGCACATCAGGACACTTTGGAAACTCTATCAAAGGCAGGACGCCCTGCGCTCTGACAGTGCCTGCACTTAACCCAACAAGGTGATGCTGAATGGCTTGTTCAAACGGCTGGTGGTCTTCCTTCACCACCAGACTATCAGAGCTATTGTGCCTTCTACACCTTACGGTAGCAACAAATCTAACTACTGCTTTACTTTAACAATAATAATGACGGCGACCACGACGACAACAAGAACAACAACAAGAACAACAACATCAACAAGAACAACAACAACATCATCATCATCATCATCATCAGATTTTAATTAAAAGTGGCTACACCAGCGTTTACAATTTCATCCTGTCGACGGACGGACGCTCTGAGTGCACCGATTTCGGGATACTTCGGAAACTCTTTCAAAGGCAGGACGCCCTGCGATCAGACAGTGCCTGCACTTAGCCCAACAAGGTGATGCTGAATGGCTTGTTCAAACGGCTGGTGGTCTTCCGTCACCACCAGACTATCAGAGCTATTTTGCGCCTTCAACTACATAAGAGTAACAGCAATGTCGCCGATCCTGCTACGGTCGTATTGTAACAGCAACAACATGTATCGATTTTAAAAGTGTCAGTTCCAGCGCCTCGCAAAGCTACCCTTCTTACATCGTTTGTTCTCAAGGTCAGGATTTCTTGCCACTCCGAGGAAGAGAAAACGACAGCCACCCTTGGGGCAGAGAGATGGGGGACGGGTTACACGGCACTGGCACGCGTGCACCACGGGTTGTTTCCGCCCGGTTTCGAACCGGGGACCTTTCGCGTGTGAGGCAAACGTGATAGCCACTACACTACAGAAACCGACCCGTCCTGGCGTTTCGAATAACTCCTATCGAAGCCGGCTGGTAAAACGCACACAGGCGTTTCCCGTGGGCCAGCCTGTGAGATAAAGGTTTCTATTTTCACTGACCTATTTTGCATTGCTCAAGGGCACATCAGGACACTTTGAAAACTCTTTCAAAGGAAGAACGCCCTGAGCTATGACAAGACTTACACTTACCCCAACAAGGTGATGCTCAATGGCTTGTTCAAACAGCTGCTGCTTGTCTTGTGCCACCATCAGACAATCACAGAGCTATTGTGCCTTCTACACCTTACGGTAGCTTTACTTTAACAATAATAATGACGGCGACCACGACGACAACAAGAACAACAACAACAACAACAATAACTTCATCATCAGATTTTAATTAAAAGTGCCTACACCAGCATTTACAATTTCAACCTGTCGATTGACGGACGCTCTGAGTGCACCATTTTCGGGCACTCCAATGAAGAAAAGCCACCTAACCGCCTCCGGGGAACCACGAGGGCAAGCAGGACGAAAAGGGCCGGCCCACAGCAGGCTGTTTCCGCCCGGTTTCAAACCGGGGACCTTTCGCGTGTGAGGCAAACGTGATAGCCACTACACTACGGAAACCAACCCGTCCTGGTGTTTCGAATAACTCCTATCAAAGCCGGCTGGTAAAACGGGCTCAGGCATTTCAGGTCGGCTAGACTGTGAGATGGCGTCTGAAGTGCCGCGAAAGGATGCCATTTTCACAGACCTGTTTGGCATTGCTAAAGGGCACATCAGGACACTTTGGAAACTCTTTCAAAGGCAGGTCGCCCTGCGCTTTAAAAGGGATCCCAGCTATGTTGGAGTGGAGCTTTTTGCTTTGGGAGAGAAGGAGGGTACGTTGGAACCTTTTGAGACGGTAATTGAATACTCTTATGAGGACTGGTTGAAGGTGATGGCCTGGAGAGATCTGGGGCTTGTGGATAAGACTCTAGAAGGCTTGCAAGAGGGTCCAAGAGAATGCGAAATGGAGTCTCCGACTCAGGGTTTTGAAAGGTGTGAATGGGAAAGCTTGCAGAACTACGGTAGAGTGGTGAAGAGTCTAACTCAAACTACAGATCGTAAGGTTTTGTTTAGCAGTACCCTGATTACAAACCCTATTGAAGGGGGTGTGGAGGATCCAGAAAAACAGGTTACTGAAATTATGTTTGACGCCGTGGACTGGCCGTTCTTGAAAGAGGTCATAAACTGTATAAATGATGGTTTTGACATCTTGACCAAATGTTCGCAACTGGATTTGGTTAGAAGGAGAATATGCTGGATTATGGATTATATATCCCCCTTGAATGACGACGACGATGATAAAACAGACGACGTGTGGGGTTTTGGAGGGGGGTCTGACGGCTCAGGGGCTACTCTCTTCTAAGAGGGCGGTGTGTCGTGACGTAGTGAAGAGATAGGATAAAAGGCGCAACAATTAATTCATGGTTTAAAATTAAAGAGAATGTCTTACCCGAAAGCTGCGGACGTCGACAGGCTCTACAGGCCTCTTCAAACCCGGGATCACCCCTGGTTCTATTCCCCAGATTTTGTATACACTCTGGAACCCTTTGACTGCGGTTACTCTCCAAGACCTCAGACCCCGGTCCCTCAGGACGAAACAACATGCGGTGCGATGGATGTCCAAATGAGTCTCGGGGATCCCCAGCCTCTGGAGCTCATGGAGGGCCTCGATTTTGCCGAACTGTCTACCGTCTGTGCGTCTCAGGAGGGGGTCAGTCCAATGGATGTAGAAACACCCCACAAACCACCAGGCGACCCAATGAGCATCGGACTGTCCCAATGGCGTGATGAAGATGCAGGATTTATGCCCGGGGTATGTGACCAAGTAAGCAGAGTGGTTAAAAGCACCCTGGTGTATATTCTGAGTGCTCTCATCGACCGAGCTCTGAAAGAAGTCTGTCGGGGGTGTGAAGTGAATCACCCCAGTCAGTTGAGACACAGTTGTTTGTTTGAACCAGACCGTTACTATTTCCTGTTGTATTTCAACGTGTTTTACAGAAGACTGAACAAACCGTGGCTGAAACCGGCATTAATCAAGGCGCTGTCTTACTCCCACATACATGTAACTGTGGGACAAGTCCAGAAAATCATAGATGAGATTTTGCTGGAGCTGAAAAAGGAGCCGTTTATAATAGAGAAACTTGGGCAGCTGCTCAATGACCTGGATGAGCCGAGTAGAAAAACCGCTGGCAAGCTAAAAGCTTATTTCTTCGGTAAAGAAGTTAAAGCTGGGGGCAGCGACGAGGAATTCGACATCTACGCCACTGATTCAGACTCTGACCTGAACTAAGGGACTTTGAACATGGGGAATGTTCTGGACTGCTTCTGCAACTGGTTCTGTCATCAACACTCTGCAGCTAACCTGAGAGCGCTATTACACCATGTGCTTGACAGAAAAGTAGCCAACGCGAGCCTTTTCTCTACAGATTTAACCATCGATGAGGATCAACTTTCAAACCTGGAAAAGTGAATGGCTGCTGTAACAAAGACCGGGGGGTACGAACACTGGGATGAAGCGCTCAAGGGGGCCAAGAATGATATTAGGCCATTTCATCAACATCTGTATGACCTTTTGCTGAGCATGTTTAATACACCTCTGTTTACTTTTAAAATAGGTCATATTGTTGTTTTATTTACATATGTAACTGAGGTGTGTGCCTACAAGATAAAGAAACAGGTATATTTGTTGATATAGATCAAGTAACCAATCATCTGATTTCTTTTTGTCTGGACCGTAGAAAAAATTGTTGTGTATGTTATACTTTTCTCAAATGTCTAAAAAGGGGTATCTGCTCTCCTGAAGTTGAATAAAAAACCTTGTATAAAAACTTTGCGCATAGTGTGGGTCTGTGTGGTTATTTGACAGAATGACTCGGCAAGCTCCCCAAATGCAGGAACTATACTACAACCCAGCCAAGATTGGGGGTTTGGCGGGTAAGAAGGGTTTTCAAAGAGGACTCGCTGAGGCCGGAGTGAAGGTTAATGATGTGGTTGTTTCAGAATGGTTACGGGAACAAGACGCCTATACCTTACATAAACCTCTCAGGATTAACTTTAAAAGAAACCGCGTATATGCAACTGACATAGACTCACAATGACAAATGGATCTAGTCGATATGTCAAATTTATCAAAACATAACAATGGTCACAAATTGATGTTGATGTGTATCGATGTGTTATCAAAATATGCCTGGGCTCGCATTCTACATAATAAAACAGGTCGGGCGGTGACAAGGATATATTGTCCCAGGGTCGATGTCCTAAAAAACTGCAGACTAATAAAGGAAAAGAGTTTCTCAACAGAGAATTTCAGAATCTACTGAAGAGACACAAAATACATCATTTCACCACCGGTAATGAGCTTAAGGCATCGGTAGTGGAGAGGTTTAACCGCACCATGAAGACCAAAATCTGGAGATATTTTACAGCGGTCAACACGTTCAAGTATTTTGATAAAGTTCAGGATTTTATCGATGCTTACAACCAAGGGTATCACACCAGTATTAAAATGAAGCCTATAGATGTTGATCAAAGTAATTCTTTTAAGGTCTATAAAGAATTATACGGACCATTTATTAAGAAGGGAAAAACTACTTATAAGTTCAACATCGGTGATGTGGTTCGCGTTTCAAAGCTAAGGAGTACTTTTGCCAAAGGTTATGAACAAACATTTTCTGACGAATATTTTACAGTTACCGAACAGTTGGCTAGAGACCCCCCCGTGTACCGGTTAAAAGACTATGACGGGGAGGATATAGAAGGAACGTTTTACGAAGCCGAGTTACAAAAAATGATTGTGGGTAAAGACAGTGTATACAGAGTTGAAAAGATATTAGCTGAAAAAACCCAGAACCGGAAAAAATACGTGTTGGTGAAATGGCTTGGATGGCCTGAAAAGTTCAATAGTTGGGTCCCGGAACAACAGGTTTGCGATATTCAATCCTTATAACAACATGCCCGTGGGTGTGTTGGGGGCATTACTTTCGGTACTCAAGATGGAATCAGGAGGCTTCTACGTGACTCTACCCAGTAACGCCTCTCTCGATATATACCCTAAAAATGAAATATCCAGTTACACGGTACAATTTGGAAAATCTATAGATCTAAGGGGGTCGTGGGAAGTGGGGTTGGCGGAAATACAGTATCCTTACACTTGGGCTGTTTTACAAGATAAGGATGCCACCTTCGCCATTTTTGATGATGTTAAAATCAATGGATATTCACGATACGAGGAGGTTATTATGACAATGTGGATAAAATATTAGATGAGATGCATAAACAGTTCTCAGAAGGCACCCCCAACATCAAGCTATATTACAACCCTATTAAAAACAGAGTGTACAAGGTGTCAAAACCAGGTATTAGCATTCAAACCAGCGGCCAACTGGGGCGTATATTAGGGTTCTATTCTGACACAGAGAGCAGGTTCTCAGAAGTGGTGGGGCGGCTTTTACACTCTTTATGTGTATACGGATATCATAACCCACCAGAGGGTCGGGGATAGTTATGTCCCCCTTTTGAGAAATGTACTTATTAAAGGTAAAAGCAATGACATGGTCACAATTACTTATGACAAGCCACACTACGTACCAGTCTCAAAGACCCACTTTGACAACATCACGATCGAAGTAAAATCGGATCAGAATATCAACGTACCCTTCCGCTTCGGTAAAGTTATTGTCAAACTACATTTTCGACCCCTGAAACAGTGTGTACATTATTAAAATGGCTACCTCGAGGGGTTATGTAGATCCTAGCGCCTATGTGGATTATTACAAGATGCAAGCCGGGAACGGCTTGCCCGGTATTGTAGGAGCCCCCACAATGTATGGCGCCGGTCTAGGAGGACTCTTTCGTGGTCTCTTTAGAATGGCCGTACCCCTGCTTAGGAGAGGCTTTGCTATAGCCAGACCCCACTTGAAATCAGCGGCTAAAAATATTGTTAGTGACGTGTTCACCAATGTTATGAACCGGGCAGCTAGCCATGAGCATCAGGAGGGTTCGGGTCTCATGGTAATGGCGAGGAGGGGGGGTAAAAGAAGAAACAGCATGTGTCCACCAGGGGGAGACGAAGATCCGTGGCTAACAAAAAACGAAGAATCTCTCATTCTCCAACATATCGTGGAAATTTCAGACACGGCCCCTCTGGAGTTTTTTATAGCTGGCAATGGCGAGGATTATATTGATTTGAATAACACATTTATTTTAATAAACTGTAAAGTGACTGATGAGGATGGCGATGCAATCGAGAAGACGGCCAACGCTGGGGTCATCAATTACCCGGTGGCCACCATGTTTTCACAGGTGGATGTGACCCTGGGAGATCGGCTCATTAGTCAAAGCAGCAATACTTACCCCTATAGAGCCATGATGGAGTGTATCCTTAATTATAGTGAGGAGACCCTGAGCAAACAGTTCAGCCCCGGCCTTTTCTTCAAAGACATCACGGAAGCTATGGACGACAAGAATCCAGAGGGACTCAATAAGGGTTTTCAAAAAAGAACGGCCTCTTCAACAGAAGGGAGGACCTTTGAGCTAATGGGGCATAACCATGCAGACATATTTTTCCAAGAAAAACTCATGCTCAACAGGGTAGACATTAAAATTAAAATGATCCGTAGTAAAAGTGCTTTTTGTCTGATGACCCCTGATACTGAAAAATATAAACTGACCATATTATCGGCCTCGCTGTTTGTGAAAAAAGTGTCCGTCTCCCCGGCGGTTAAACTAGGACACACGCAGGCGTTAATGACGGCAAACGCCAAGTACCCGATCGAAAGAGTCTATATGAAAGTCCACAGTATCCCCGCAGGGACACGGGTGATGAACCAGGAAAATCTGTTTCTAGGACAGCTCCCAAAACAGGTTATTATAGGTCTCGTGGATAATGATGCATTTACCGGGGTTTACAACAAGAACCCCTTTAACTTTAAACATTATAACGCGGAATTTATAGCGTTGTACGTCGATGGTGTGCAGGTTCCATCCAGACCTTTTCAACCTGACTTTGAAAACGGCAATGCGGTTCGTGAATATTACAGTCTAGTACTGGCTACGGGTCGCCATCTCAAGGATCAAACTCTGAAGATCGATCGCCGGGAATACTGCAGCGGTTACACCCTGTACGGTTTCAACCTGACCCCTGACGAAGAGTGTGGACAACATTTTTCACTGATGAAGACGGGCAATATGCGTTTGGAGATGCGTTTCAAGCAGCCTCTACCACGCACTGTAAATATGGTTGTGTATGCTGTGTTTGACAATATTATTGAGGTGAATCAGAGGAGAAACGTTCTGTATGATTATTATTAAAATGAACACCAGAGAGCTCAACCACATCATGAATGCCCTGGCCGGCTCACGGAAACTGTTTCAAGGAGTCTACGCCTGCGATCAGCTGCCTAAATTTAAGATCAAGAATTTACCTGCAATGTACATAATCAACACACACCCTAAAAATATGCCCGGAGAACATTGGCTGGCTATTTATCTAAGGGAGGACCACCGTGGTGAATTTTTTGATTCCTATGGAAACCCCCCGGATTTCAGACCTTTCCCTCGGAAGATCAATAACTTTCTGCTCAACAACTGTCAAGAAACCATTTACAGCGGTCGTCAAGTACAAAGTCTTCAGACCTTCACTTGTGGTCAACACTGTGTGTTTTTCTTATATCATATATCTAAAGGAATGGTCATACCCCGATATTATGGCCTTGTACAGTGAGGATTTAGGCCAAAATGATAAAAAAGTGGCAGAGTTTGTCAGTACACTGTGGACCCCCCCTTATAACACAATGACTTACGACCCTAGCCAGCCATGTATACAGATGGGGTGTTCTTGTGAGGATTTTAAAAGATGTCATGCGTGTTAAGGTGAAAAAATAATGAAAACAGCCTTTGAATCATTAGTTTTGTTTTTATTCAAAACAATTCTAATACAAAGCAGGGGTTATGTTATAAATAAATGTACAACATTTGAAATTAAAAAAAAATAAATAAAAAATTGTTTGTCGGGTCATTATTTACAGGGGAGACAAATAAAAACATGAGATTAATAAGCTTCCCAACGATGGATAGATCCTGAGGATGGTCGCTCAGCACGGTCAGAGTAATGAGATATCGGAGTCAGATCAGGCTCCACCTCTTTACACAGATGGATTTTTTGTCGCGTTTCCTGGTTAGGAACTGTGGATTGGGGCATGTTCAGACAGGCCATCGCCTGTAGGAAAGCATTCCAGCCTACAGGTCGGCGACTATCGGGTACCTTATTAGTGCTAGTGACACTCTTCAACAAATCAAACATGTGTGAACCTTTGATCAGTTGTCCTTTAAAAACAAATTCACCCTGTTCATTCCAAGCCGTTACCCGCGGTTTCTGAACCATTTTGTGCAGGATATATTCTGCATGTCTTTTGCTTCTGGCCGGCATGTTTCTCAAACATGTTATATAGTGTTATAGGCCGGTCTATCTATAATCACGGCATCACTGGTACTCTTGGACACATCATCATTTTGAACAAAGCCTTCACCCCCTACATTCTCACAGAGCATGTCCTCCACAGCCTTATCAGTCTCAGAACCCTCCACATTCCGAACACCCCCACTGCTGACATCTACAAAACCGCCTTTTTGAGGAAGCTCATTTAAAGCCTGTAAAAGTCCTTCAAAGATATCCAACCGGTTAATGTCAAGACCCTCCTCTAAAGTGATGGCTGTTTCTGCCGCCATCCTGTGTTCTAATTGTCTCAATTCATTTATAATAGGGGCAGAATTTGGTCGGGGTAGCTCCTCCAAAGCCTCCACCATTTCAAACAAATCGGGGTGAACTAGGGGGTGAACCTCTATAAGCGCTACCGGTGGGAGGTGGTTATTTAGATCATTGACCATCTGTAACAGGTCGGGGTTCACCGGTAAGTCTGTTAATTCACATTCTATCGGTGGTAATTGGGGGTTATTTAAATCATTTATCATTTGTAATAGTTCCAGGTTCATTGGGACATCAGAGGAGTTCACAACAGGGCCGGGGATGTTCTCTCGGGAAGGTCTTTTTGGGGCCCTAGCTTGTTCATAATCCTTTAGTTTGTGAGTTCTTTTACCAAGTCAGGACATTTTTTAATGTATTTTTTATTTTTCCAACAACCCACAATAGTAAGGCGTTTTGTGTCTATTAAAACATTAAATACGGTACAATTCGTTAGTAAGGGTATTAATAAGGGTGTTTTGGCTCTCTATCACCAGGTTTTGCCCCACTAACAGAAGTCTTTGATTTTGTAACAAAGTATGTAGCAACTCATGCCGACCTTCAGGAAGTAGCTCCGGGGTCTGGTGGCCTGGCTCAGCTTCAAAGGATGGTCGCTCCGGTAAATCTCGGTCGAAGGAGGCAGGGAGCGAGCGTATACTCATGGACGGAGACCAAGAAGGCCTTTGCGGTGACACCCTGGCCAAGCGCGGGGTACTGTTCCGCGTTTCTGTAGCCAAGAAACGGGTCTGGGGGGACGATGTTGAAACCAGGCCGTCGTTGGGTGGTGTGTCCGCCCTGACTGACGGCGACCCCTGAGGTTGTTGGATGCCTGTATTTGTTCCGCCCGACAATGCGGCGGGCTGAATCTGGGGTGTTGAATTACCCCCAGAAGGCTGTGGCCTGAGTAGATGTTGGGGGGTCTCCAAGACCACCGTGGGGGATCCTCTCGGTGATCTCACCGGGGAAGATGTTTGATCCCACTTAGACGGGGTAATTGTCCTCAATAGCTCATCCACAGAATGACTATCCCAAGAGTCTAGGGAAGAATAAAAATATACATTACATTTACATCTTTAAACGGCGACAGAAATCAAAATTAAAACAACATGTCCTGGACATTCAAAAGCTTTAGCTTTTTTAGACCTTTGAAAATAGCCTTAGACATTCACTACAACGCCTTATTATTTACAGACAATATATTTATTAGGACTTGATAATAAATGTAAAACAGAGAAGCCACTGTAAATAAACTGTTTCTTAAATGTTTCTTTAAAAACTGTAATATTGTTAATAAAACACACACACACACAACAACATTTCATTTTTAAACGAACGTTCCAAGTGTAAACGCTTCCTGATCCCGGGACTTCCTGTTTCACAAACGTTTTCACGATCTGTTTAAATATTAAATACAATGAACACCTTCAAGCTTTTTCCTACAACCACTTTAAATCAGAAGTATAATAGCGGGAGATAAGCCAAACAACTTACTAAACCCTTTCGGACGGCTTTACTTCCTAACCAGACGGTACGGCAATCGGTCATTTCTAAACACGTTCCCCAGAAACAAGCCTAGACCTGTCCGGACTTCTAAAGATCTTTCCCAGAACCCCCCGCCCTACAGGAAACGGTCACCCATCGCTTAAATATTAGCCCTCAACGGGCAAACAAAGCCCTTTTAAAAACATTAAAGTTTGAAAGATCTTACTTACCTCCACAGAATAATCGTTTCTTATGTTTTTTGGCTGGTTTAGCTTTTTGCACCGCTGTGAAGGTAAGAGACATGTTTAACCTTTAACCACACCGCTTTATAAAAAGCTTTAACCTCTTACAGGCTGCAGACATATACTCACAGCTATCAGATACCGGGGCTGACGGCCTTTCAGATTCTTGAAAGGTTACGGTTCTCGAAGGTAAAACGAAACAAGCCCTCGATGTGGAAGGCCTTTCGTTGTCTCGAACCACGTTTCTTAATACTGTTAGACAGGATAATTTTTTAAAATTAACAAAACTGGACTCAAACATCTTACAGAAACGTTATACAAACAAACAGGGGTTTAGTTCTTACCCGGTCGGCAGACAGCCTGTCTAGGGACAACCACTTCTCTTGGTCGATCCTCGGAGACATTAATCACAGACCTTTCGATAGTTTCTGTGTAATTAAAGAGACCGGCATTAATATATATTAAAACGTTTTCATAACTCTAATGAGCCGCTTTAAAACCACACACACCCATACATAAGAACCCATGAGCGCAAACACAAAAATCTTACCGTCGTTGTTCCAGATGATCTCCTCAGCGTTGGGAATTAACTCCTGTTGACTGGCTGAAAAATTATTTTACAGAACTTAAAACAGATGTTATAGCCTTATTTACAATACATGCACACAACACGCTCTGAGTCAATGAAAATAATCTGAAGACTTGCCTAAAAACTCGTTTAAATCGAAGTCGCTGATGTTGTTTCCGGACATTGTTGATCTTTAGTCTTAAATCGAAAGGTCAGTAAGAGTCTGTCGAGCTGAAGACCAGACCTTCATACTTATAATGATGGCCACATGCCGGATCTGCTTGTAAGGCATTGTTCTGGTCTGGCCTTTGTGCCGCCCTGTTACCAATTAACATATCAAAACCAACCAATAAAATGACACTGCATCAAATTTCAAATAGAAACCATGATGGAGACGATCTCTCTCCTCTCTACTTTAAACTTTTATTAAAACCTTTTGGTCTCTCAAAAAAACATTTTTAAGCATCAAGACCTGTAGTCAACAACCACTAAGAATATTTCAGGCCTTTATAAGCACTAAAAAACAACCTGAGCCAAGAAAATAACTATAAAGATCTAAAATAACTAGCGCTTTTACAGTGATTTTTTTTTTTTTTTATAGCGATGCTTTGTTTGGTATTAAACAAGTCACAAACTACTCAGAACAGCATTTATCCCCGCAAAAGAGATATTTGGGTTTATTTTACAAAGCTTATAAATTATATAGGTTAAAAGTATTCTGAATGTTTTGATACCACACGCCATACCTACTGTTGTCTGAGCCCATTCCCGCCCCCGCCCCCCATGGTGTGAGTGATTTAGCCTTGAGTGATGTGATCTATTTAGCATTGAGTGATCAGTTGTTTTTATTTTTTAAATGATTCCTTATCATCAGGGATTGAGACTGCTAAAATACCTTAAAAGCATATCCTTATCTTAAGTCTAACTCTTATGAGCTTTAAGACCCTAGAATGTATTTAAGTAAAACGACTGAACACATTATGTGAGAGATAAAATATAACCACAGCTTTTTTTTTTTTTTTTTTACAAAAACAATTAACCTATACACACAAACACCCACACACACACCCTCTTTTTTAATTTTATTTTTAATTAAATTTGAGGGGAGAGACAGAGCCAGATACAGTGTGGATAACATAAGTACCCTATGCAAAACAGGCATTGTTAGGACCTGGGATCATAACAGACAACAGAACTTGTTGATCTTATAAAATGATTGGGCGAGAGAGAGAGAGAGAGAGACAGAGACAGTGTGAATATGATAAACGCACTATTCAAAACTGGCATTGTTAAGACCTGGGACCATTACAGACAACAGAACTTGTTGATCTTATAACGGTTTAGATTTACTAAACCATTACATGTATATTTAAAAAAGACCCCCAACCACTACAGGAAGAGCCGACCCATTCACACTCTACAGTTGACCAACAAGAACAACAAGAACAACAGGTTATGGGCGGCCTTGTTGTTCAGGGTTTTATGGGTGTACACTTTCTGACGGATATGACGTAGGAATAATTAAGGAAATAACTCTACCTAGAATCACGCCCCCCAATTATGACGTAGGAATATTAATAAGCTTAGGGCATACGTCATAACAAAATAGGCCGCGCCCAAAAAACCCTACTATCTACTCATAAGAGTAACAGCAATGTCGCCGATCCTGCTACGGTCATATTATAACAGCAACAACATGTATCGATTTTAAAAGTGTCAGTTCCAGCGCCTCGCAAAGCTACCCTTCTGTGATCGTTTGTTCTCAAGGTCAGGATTTCTTGCCACTCCGAGGAAGAGAAAACGATGGCCAGCCGCGTTACAGGGACAGGTAACACGGCACTAGCACGCGTGCACCGCGGGTTGTTTCCGCCCGGTTTCGAACTAGGGACCTTTCGCGTGTGAGGCGAACGTTATAGCCACTACACTAAGGAAACCGACCCGTCCTGGCGTTTCGAATGGCTCCCATCGAAGCAGGCTGGTAAAACGCGCACAGGCGTATCCCGTGGGCCAGCCTGTGAGATAAAGGTTTCTATTTTCACTGACCTATTTTGCATTGCTAAAGGGCACATCAGGATACTTCGGAAACTCTTTCAAAGGCAGGACGCCCTGCGCTCTGACAGTGCCTGCACTTAGCCCAACAAGGTGATGCTGAATGGCTTGTTCAAACGGCTGGTGGTCTTCCTTCACCACCAGACTATGAGAGCTATACTGCGCCTTCAACTACATAAGAGTAGATAGTAGGGTTTTTTGGGCGCGGCCTATTTTGTTATGACGTATGCCCTAAGCTTATTAATATTCCTACGTCATAATTGGGGGGCATGATTTTAGGTAGAGTTATTTCCTTAATTATTCCTACGTCATATCCGTCAGAAAGTGTACACCCATAAAACCCTGAACAACAAGGCCACCCATAAATACCCCCACCCCTCTGAAGGCAACTCCCCGAAACTCTCCTCTCTATTTAAGAACCCGCGCTGCTTTTAGGCAATACCTCTTTAATTCTCAGCATCAGAAACATCCCGCATCTTCAACATGTCCAGCGACATCAACATGAAACCCCGCAAGAAACAATCCCGGGCAAGGGTTCCTGTACTCACCAATTTGAAGATTGAACGCTCCTGGGTGTTGTTCTGGGGGGCTCGACGGGGTTACCGCTTTAAAAGGGATCCCAGCTATGTTGGAGTGGAGCTTTTTGCTTTGGGAGAGAAGGAGGGTACGTTGGAACCTTTTGAGACGGTAATTGAATACTCTTATGAGGACTGGTTGAAGGTGATGGCCTGGAGAGATCTGGGGCTTGTGGATAAGACTCTAGAAGGCTTGCAAGAGGGTCCAAGAGAATGCGAAATGGAGTCTCCGACTCAGGGTTTTGAAAGGTGTGAATGGGAAAGCTTGCAGAACTACGGTAGAGTGGTGAAGAGTCTATCTCTAACTACAGATCGTAAGGTTTTGTTTAGCAGTACCCTGATTACAAACCCTATTGAAGGGGGTGTGGAGGATCCAGAAAAACAGGTTACTGAAATTATGTTTGACGCCGTGGACTGTCCGTTCTTGAAAGAGGTCATAAACTGTATAAATTATGGTTTTGACATCTTGACCAAATGTTCGCAACTGGAATTGGTTAGATGGAGAATATGCTGGATTATGGATTATATATTCCCCTTGAATGACGACGACGATGATAAAACAGACGACGTGTGGGGTTTTGGAGGGGGGTCTGACGGCTCAGGGGCTACTCTCTTCTAAGAGGGCGGTGTGTCGTGACGTAGTGAAGAGATAGGATAAAAGGCGCAACAATTCATTCATGGTTTAAAATTAAAGAGAATGTCTTACCCGAAAGCTGCGGACGTCGACACGCTCTACAGGCCTCTTCAAACCCGGGATCACCCCTGGTTCTATTCCCCAGATTTTGTATACACTCTGGAACCCTTTGACTGCGGTTACTCTCCAAGACCTCAGACCCCGGTCCCTCAGGACGATACAACATGCGGTGCGATGGATGTCCAAATGAGTCTCGGGGATCCCCAGCCTCTGGAGCTCATGGAGGGCCGGGGGGTACGAACACTGGGATGAAGCGCTCAAGGGGGCCAAGAATGATATTAGGCCATTTCATCAACATCTGTATGACCTTTTACTGAGCATGTTTAATACACCTCTGTTTACTTTTAAAATAGGTCATATTGTTGTTTTATTTACATATGTAACTGAGGTGTGTGCCTACTAGATAAAGAAACAGGTATATTTGTTGATATAGATCAAGAAACCAATCATCTGATTTCTTTTTGTCTGGACCGTAGAAAAAATTGTTGTGTATGTTATACTTTTCTCAAATGTCTTAAAAGGGGTATCTGCTCTCCTGAAGTTGAATAAAAAACCTTGTATAAAAACTTTGCGCATAGTGTGGGTCTGTGTGGTTATTTGACAGAATGACTCGGCAAGCTCCCCAAATGCAGGAACTATACTACAACCCAGCCAAGATTGGGGGTTTGGCGGGTAAGAAGGGTTTTCAAAGAGGACTCGCTGAGGCCGGAGTGAAGGTTAATGATGTGGTTCTTTCAGAATGGTTACGGGAACAAGACGCCTATACCTTACATAAACCTCTCAGGATTAACTTTAAAAGAAACCGCGTATATGCAACTGACATAGACTCACAATGGCAAATGGATCTAGTCGATATGTCAAATTTATCAAAACATAACAATGGTCACAAATTGATGTTGATGTGTATCGATGAGTTATCAAAAAATGCCTGGGCTCGCATTCTACATAATAAAACAGGTCGGGCGGTGACAAGGGCCTTTGAGGATATATTGTCCCAGGGTCGATGTCCTAAAAAACTGCAGACTGATAAAGGAAAAGAGTTTCTCAACAGAGAATTTCAGAATCTACTGAAGAGACACAAAATACATCATTTCACCACCGGTAATGAGCTTAAGGCATCGGTAGTGGAGAGGTTTAACCGCACCATAAAGACCAAAATGTGGAGATATTTTACAGCGGTCAACACGTTCAAGTATTTTGATAAAGTTCAGGATTTTATCGATGCTTACAACCAAGGGTATCACACCAGTATTAAAATGAAGCCTATAGATGTTGATCAAAGTAATTCTTTTAAGGTCTATAAAAAATTATACGGACCATTTATTAAGAAGGGAAAAACTACTTATAAGTTCAACATCGGTGATGTGGTTCGCGTTTCAAAGCTAAGGAGTACTTTTGCCAAAGGTTATGAACAAACATTTTCTGACGAATATTTTACAGTTACCGAACAGTTGGCTAGAGACCCACCCGTGTACCGGTTAAAAGACTATGACGGGGAGGATATAGAAGGAACGTTTTACGAAGCCGAGTTACAAAAAATTATTGTGGGTAAAGACAGTGTATACAGAGTTGAAAAGATATTAGCTGAAAAAACCCAGAACCGGAAAAAATATGTGTTGATGAAATGGCTTGGATGGCCTGAAAAGTTCAATAGTTGGGTCCCGGAACAACAGGTTTGCGATATTCAATCCTTATAACAACTTGCCCGCGGGTGTGTTGTGGGCATTACTTTCGATACTCAAGATGGAATCAGGAGGCTTCTACGTGACTCTACCCAGTAACGCCTCTCTCGATATATACCCTAAAAATGAAATATCCAGTTACACGGTACAATTTGGAAAATCTATAGATCTAAGGGGGTCGTGGGAAGTGGGGTTGGCGGAAATACAGTATCCTTACACTTGGGCTGTTTTACAAGATAAGGATGCCACCTTCGCCATTTTTGATGATGTTAAAAAGAGTCAATGGACATTCACGATACACGGAGGTTATTATGACAATGTGGATAAAATATTAGATGAGATGCATAAACAGTTCTCAGAAGGCACCCCCAACATCAAGCTATATTACAACCCTATTAAAAACAGAGTGTACAAGGTGTCAAAACCAGGTATTAGCATTCAAACCAGCGGCCAACTGGGGCGTATATTTGGGTTCTATTCTGACACAGAGAGCAGGTTCTCAGAAGTGGTGGGGCGGCTTTTACACTCTTTATGTGTATACGGATATCATAACCCACCAGAGGGTCGGGGATAGTTATGTCCCCCTTTTGAGAAATGTACTTATTAAAGGTAAAAGCAATGACATGGTCACAATTACTTATGACAAACCACACTACGTACCAGTCTCAAAGACCCAATTTGACAACATCACGATCGAAGTAAAATCGGATCAGAATATCAACGTACCCTTCCGCTTCGGTAAAGTTAATGTCAAACTACATTTTCGACCCCTGAAACAGTGTGTACATTATTAAAATGGCTACCTCGAGGGGTTATGTAGATCCTAGCGCCTATGTGGATTATTACAAGATGCAAGATGGAACGGCTTTGCCCGGTTTTGTAGGAGCCCCCACAATGTATGGCGCCGGTCTAGGAGGACTCTTTCGTGGTCTCTTTAGAATGGCCGTACCCCTGCTTAAGAGAGGCTTTGCTATAGCCAGACCCCACTTGAAATCAGAGGCTAAAAATATTGTTAGTGACGTGTTCACCAATGTTATGAACCGGGCAGCTAGCCATGAGCATCAGGAGGGTTCGGGTCTCATGGTAATGGCAAGGAGGGGGGGTAAAAGAAGAAACAGCATGTGTCCACCAGGGCGACGACGATCCGTGGCTAACAAAAAACGAAGAATCTCTCATTCTCCAACATATCGTGGAAACACTCGGAGAAGGAAGCAGCACAAGAAAAAACCTGCAAAAAGAAAGTCTAAAAGAAAGAAAAATAGAGCCTCAGGATACATCTTTTAAACATGTCTTTTCGGAAGAATGCGTCAAATCAGAACTGGATCTGTTTACAGTTCCATACACTCAAACGAGTATAGATAAGATCATATATGTAGAGATTCCCTCTCTTTCTGCAATTTCAGACACGGCCCCTCTGGAGTTTTTTATGGCTGGCAATGGCGAGGATTATATTGATTTGAATAACACATTTATTTTAATGAACTGTAAAGTGACTGATGAGGATGGCGATGCAATCGAGAAGACGACCAACGCTGGGGTCATCAATTACCCGGTGGCCACCATGTTTTCACAGGTGGATGTGACCCTGGGAGATCGGCTCATTAGTCAAAGCAGCAATACTTACCCCTATAGAGCCATGATGGAGTGTATCCTTAATTATAGTGAGGAGACCCTAAGCAAACAGTTCAACCCCGGCCTTTTCTTCAAAGACATCCCGGAAGCTATGGACGACAAGGATCCAGAGGGACTCAATAAGGGTTTGCAAAAAAGAACGGCCTTTTCAACAGAAGGGAGGACCTTTGAGCTAATGGGGCATATCCATGCAGACATATTTTTCCAAGAAAAACTCATGCTCAACGGGGTAGACATTAAAATTAAAATGATCCGTAGTAAAAGTGCTTTTTGTCTGATGACCCCTGATACTGAAAAATATAAACTGACCATATTATCGGCCTCGCTGTTTGTGAAAAAAGTGTCCGTCTCCCCGGCGGTTAAACTAGGACACGCGCAGGCGTTAATGACGGCAAACGCCAAGTACCCGATCGAAAGAGTCTATATGAAAGTCCACAGTATCCCCGCAGGGACACGGGTGATGAACCAGGAAAATCTGTTTCTAGGACAGCTCCCAAAACAGGTTATTATAGGTCTCGTGGATAATGATGCATTTACCGGGGTTTACAACAAGAACCCCTTTATCTTTAAACATTATAACGCGGAATTTATAGCGTTGTACATCGATGGTGTGCAGGTTCCATCCAGACCTTTTCAACCTGACTTTGAAAACGGCAATGCGGTTCGTGAATATTACAGTCTAGTACTGGCTACGGGTCGCCATCTCAAGGATCAAACTCTGCTGATCGATCGCCGGGAATACTGCAGCGGTTACACCCTGTACGGTTTCAACCTGACCCCTGACGAAGAGTGTGGACAACATTTTTCACTGATGAAGACGTGCAATATGCGTTTGGTGATGCGTTTCAAGCAGCCTCTACCACGCACTGTAAATATGGTCGTGAATGCTGTGTTTGACAACATTATTGAGGAGAATCAGAGGAGAAACGTTCTGTATGATTATTATTAAAATGAACACCAGAGAGCTCAACCACATCATGAATGCCCTGGCCGGCTCACGGAAACTGTTTCAAGGAGTCTACGCCTGCGATCAGCTGCCTAAATTTAAGATCAAGAATTTACCTGCAATGTACATAATCAACACACACCCTAAAAATATGCCCGGAGAACATTGGCTGGCTATTTATCTAAGGGAGGACCACCGTGGTGAATTTTTTGATTCCTATGCAAACCCCCCGGATTTCAGACCTTTCCCTCGGAAGATAAATAACTTTCTGCTCAACAACTGTCAAGAAACCATTTACAGCGGTCGTCAAGTACAAAGTCTTCAGACCTTCACTTGTGGTCAACACTGTGTGTTTTTCTTATATCATAGATCTAAAGGAAGGTCATACCCCGATATTATGGCCTTGTACAGTGAGGATTTAGGCCAAAATGATAAAAAAGTGGCAGAGTTTGTCAGTACACTGTGGACCCCCCCTTATAACACAATGACTTACGACCCTAGCCAGCCATGTATACAGATGGGGTGTTCTTGTGAGGATTTTAAAAGATGTCATGCGTGTTAAGTTGAAAAAATAATGAAAACAGCCTTTGAATCATTAGTTTTGTTTTTATTCAACACAATTCTTATACAAAGCAGGGGTTATGGTATAAATAAATGTACAACATTTGAAAAAAAAAAAAAAAAAAAAAATTGTTTGTCGGGTCATTATTTACATGGGAGACAAATAAAAACATGATATTAATAAGCTTCCCAACGATGGATAGATCCTGAGGATGGTCGCTCAGCACGGTCAGAGTAATGAGATATCGGAGTCAGATCAGGCTCCACCTCTTTACAAGGGGCGGATTTTTTGTAGCGTTTCCTGGTTAGGAACTGTTGATTGGGGCATGTTCAGACAGGCCATCGCCTGTAGGAAAGCATTCCAGCCTACAGGTCGGCGACTATCGGGTACCTTATTAGTGCTAGTGAAACTCTTCAACAAATCAAACATGTGTGAACCTTTGATCAGTTGTCCTTTAAAAACAAATTCACCCTGTTCATTCCAAGCAGTTACCCGCGGTTTCTGAACCATTTTGTGCAGGATATATTGTGCATGTCTTTTGCTTCTGGCCGGCATGTTTCTCAAAACATCCGTTACAACATCTCCCTCTGAACTCTCAACAGGTTCGGTCACCGCAACATCTTTATCAACCGTACCCCCCGCATCAGCCCCAGAACCATTTTCTTGATAGGCCATGGTTAAAGTTAAAATGTTATGATCTTTTTCACCCTGTCTAACCAGACGGAGGTAGCGCTGTAACGTGTTGGTATACAACTGGGCTTTGGAATACTGATTTAAATCGGCCCTGGCCTGTATAGCTTTCATTTCAGAGTCCAGGTTGTTTTCGGCCGTTTGTCTAATGGGCTCTGGCCCGACAACATTTTTTCTCAGTTTCTCAAGCTGCTCCTGAGGGATCAAAAACATTTTCTGAGCATATTCCATTATTAACCCACTCTGGAAGCTAGAAGACTGGTTAGGAAAGGCACGGCTATGCTCAACAGCGGTCCTATAAAACCCCCGGTTTGATTAATCTTCTTTCTTTTTCTTTTAATAGAATACTTCTTATTAGCGATGATCTTGATAACCGCTTTTTGTTTTTTGAGTTTAGAATGTTGAGAAGGGGTTAGGGGTATATTACCACGTAAGATGTTAAAAGCTATTTCACACAGGGTCTCGATCAAATCCGAGGGGGCCCCTGCCAGCACAGCTTTCCTATGGCGCGGGCTCCCCTCAAATAACATTTGCAAAAGCGGCAGATTTCTTTTAATCCGAACAGACATTCTTATTTATTTCCTTTTCTTTAGCACATACACTGCCGGCCAATCGGGCGGGCACAAACCTGTTCTGAGGCGAAAGTCTTCTGGGGTTTGTGCTTTTAAGTCCGCAATCAAGTACCCGTAGGGTTTTTTGGTGGCATCCTCAAATGCCTCCAAAAAGAACTTGGTCTGGTTAGGGTACATTTGACGAGCCAAGACGGTGACCTGTAGTTTATCTCTGGGGTTTTTAAAAAGAATTATATAATTGGCATTTAAATTAATAGTGCGGCTTTTTTTACCTTGAAAAAATAGATTTTGAACTAAATAAATAATACTTAAATTCCTATGATGAGTGCACTTTGTGAAAGCTTTTTCCACTTCACTGTTGTCACCGGCCTGCTCCATCAGGTCATCAAGGATCACTAGATTAGTTTGACCGGGCGGGAACAAGTCATCGTCACACAACGAGGCGGGGAGACCTTGCACAAATTTCAGATTATTTTTTTTCGAAGCCAAATCATCGTAGAGAGGTTGCCAGCAAGAGTAACACCACACTATGTTGTCAAGAGCTTGGGACACGGTTGCGTCCACATCTTCTATGATGTTCTTTATAAGATAGCTCTTCCCCGAATTGGAGGGACCGGCTATAATACAGGAGAAAGGGTGTTGAAATCTGTTATCAAAACCACCGCTAATATCCATAAGGCAGAGTGGTATAATCAGTCTTCAACACTCTTTTATTGTACACCACCCTGAATCGTTTGTTTAGTGATCTATTTTCCAACGTGTACCCCTTTTTATTGCGATAGATCTGATTTCCGGCTGTAATAATCTCACGAGGAGGCGCGTCTTTCTTGGTTACAAAACTTTCTACCAGGGTCGTCAGAGACTTGATGTTAATGAGCTTGTTGTTACAATGGTTCAGAGTGAAACCCTTAACTTTCATACAGGTCTTACCCGCAGCCGTTCTGTATGCGTAAGTCTTAGGACCCCCTGAAACAAACTCCACTATGTGGTCCTGAGGATCTAGTTCGCTCGTTAACTCCCCAAGGTAGTCCCCGAGGGGAGGGACCCAATCCCCTGGCCTGGTGACAAAGATTACAGAGTCAGTATCATGATAGAGCGTGCGTTCCTGCAACTGATCCATTAAGTTGTACAGTTCAAGCCGGGCGTAAGCCGTGGTAAAAACCGCTATGAAAACATTAACGTTCCCCTGTTTGGTGGGGAAATCTTTAGGGGCCCTCCACTGGACCTGTGCCACGTGGTCATTTAAGAATTGAAAGTGTGATACTGCATGTTGTTTGGAAAACATAAATTCTATAAACTGTTCAGGGGTTTTAATCAAGGTTGTGTTTAGACGGTAATTTCTTTCCCCAAACTTACCCCACAGACTGTTTAAAATCAGTTTGGACATTTGTCTCTTGGCGGGGTTTACAGTTATGTTCCCCGGCTCTAGACGGATCCCTTCCTTTTCAAAATATTGCTGAACGTATCGCTCTTTGGCCGCGGAGTCAACACACCATGAGGGATAGCCCGATGCCTCCTGTTTCCCTTTCAGATGGGTCATAATGTAATCAGCAAAAAGAGTATCAGATTTTTCAGAAAAATGCCAAACCTCATGCACCTTACCGACTCTGTAACCTTTCTCCACCGCCTTGTCAAGCTCAATGTTACACTAGACACCCGTCAGCGCTCTCTCTTCATCACTGTGCAGACAAGAGGTAGTTTGATTTTCAGTTTCCACACACGTTCTACACAGAGGGAACATCAATTTTCCCGAACACCTGTAAGGCAACACGGGTAAGAACAGCTCGCGAGGAGGGTACATGGTGACTTTGATCAAACCAAAGTAATGTCCGATTTCGAGAAAGTCACGATAAACAATGGTTGGACGCCCCACCGGGTACATTTTGGTCTTGTTGACATAAGGGTACAGACTGGTGAAATCATAGTAATCTACTCTCTCACCCTCCTTTACCTCATAATGTAAACAGAGGGCGTTGGTACGACCCCCAAATAACACATCCCGGGGCTCTAGACGTTCAGGAAAGTCCAAGGTTTCCATAAACCGTTGTACCCCCGCATCCTGTTGCTTCAGGGTCGTCCACTCGTGTTTCCAAATCACCAGCACGTTCAAACCATAGGTGTTTTTTAAAGTTTCAATTCGTTCCTGGAAATCATAGTACATATCACCGCAGAGTTTTTGTGTTACGGGGTTAAAGGTGTTTGGGTCGAAGCACTGAGGACAGCCATGGTAAATACAACCTGCAAACTCATAAGCGGTACGCCGCCCGGACACGTCGCTAAAATCGTCTAAGTAGTAAGGCCCCATTTTGACTTCCCCTTGATTTAAAGCATGTCTGATGAAGATGTTATCCCGGGCACTCAGGTATTCCAGCCACTGTATGGAGACAGTCGAAAAGTTCTTTTGTCTAGCACGATAGTTGTCAGAAGTGGTGACCGCTATAGTGTTTTTCTGCAAGAAATTGGACCGATACATTTTCATGCAGAGAGACGCTATGGTCACACTTTGCAAAGGGTCGAGACCCGATGTGTTGATAACCTCGGCGCGGAAACGCACACAGGCTTCTTTAAGGATCACCACATCATTTTTACAATAAGCGGCCATCTCTTCTCGGAAATCAAAAACACCTCCCTTAACCGTATTGTACCATTTAAAGAATTCCTCCCTCTCATGAGACATCATAGTATCAACCCCATAATAAGAGGCGGGCGGGTAGGACCCTCGATAATTTTGAGTGTCCTTAGTATTAAAAAAATGGCAGAACCAACCTTTCTTCTGAGCCTCAAAACCCAGAGCCTTAGGCAAAGCGCTCAATTTCATGGGGAGGAAATTTAACGAGTCTATGTAACGTTAGTTGAAAGCTTCGTCGGTGAAACACATGATCTTGCTACCCTGAGCTATTATTTTTGGGGTCACCCCATTTTCCACCAGATACTTCATCAAAATGTAAGAATCATAACCCTTAGCATTGTGGGCAACAAATGTGTAATTGAGGTATTTTGGACCGCGATACCGCGTAAAGAAATCCCTGACACAACTCTCACCGCTAGCTGACCACTCACGATCCAACATGTCAATGCAGTGTATATAATTAGCAACGTGGACCCCGTTTTCTTGCCGGCATTCAAAATCAAAAAAGACATACCGGTTGTGCGGCGGCTCCTTTTTAACCGGCTGAATAAAGCACTGGTGTTCGGACCCCGGGGTTAAATCAGCACTACAGATCCTGCATCTCGGCTCCAGATATTTGTGTGGTTTAACCTCATGAAAACGGTACTGGAGGCAACACTGCGGGCAATATTTAGTTTGATCACAATAACTCCGTTTTTAAACCCCCTCAGCAGCGGCCCTCTGTACCTTATGCTCGGAAAAACAGAACGCTGAGAGACAAATCCTTAAGCAATCTTTACATCGGATGGTAGGGGCCAAACCCTTATGACATTGCGGATTGAAACAGACGTTACAGTAACCGTCACAGCGGTGCTTAAGCTTATCATTGAAGGCCTTATAACACCAATGACAAACATACGAACAACCCAAAAAAGCCGTCAAACTCTTTATTCCAAAGTAATGACTATCACTTAGGAAGAGAAACAGTGTCTGTGTATAGGTTTCAGGATGTGTCTGAAATTTCACAAATACTTCCTTTACCTCACAACGGTACCACACAACAATTTTTAAAGACAACAACTCCTCAAACTTGGTGATGTCTGAAAAGGCAACCATCTGTTGAGAGTTTAAGCCGGCCCTCTGATGAAGCATTAAAGCCTCTTGCAGAGCTTGGGGTTCAGGCATGTCGGGGGTGAGTAGTTTTATTAAACTGTAAGCAAAACAGAGCTTATTGTCCCCACTGGAACTCACCACTAATTGCCTGAGCTTGGTCCTAATTATGACGTTCTTCAAGCATTTCGACAGTCTTCTAAGCGCCCCACCCTCAGGGTTACGAACCACATTCATTACCAGAGACAGACTTTCATCAGCTAAGATGGCTGCGTTACTTTGCAATAACGCTTCGATTTTAGCCAGACATCTAAATTATCTCCACTCAGCATTACAGATAGGTTGCTAAACAAATCATCCCCTCTGAGTTCTAACTGTACAACATCTCGAGGTCTGACCCTTTCAGCAACCTGTTCAAGCATTTTTTGCAAGGCCTCGTGTATGTTGACAAATATTTCTGCATAATTGTCACAATTTAAAAGTTCTGCAAAATTAAAACGCTGAATCATTTCAAAATTGTTATAGGCCGGTCTATCTATAATCACGGGATCACTGGTACTCTTGGACACATCATCATTTTGAACAAAGCCTTCACCCCCTACATTCTCACAGAGCATGTCCTCCACAGCCTTATCAGTCTCAGAACCCTCCACATTCCGAACACCCCCACTGCTGACATCTACAAAACCCCCTTTTTGAGGAGGCTCATTTAAAGCCTGTAAAAGTCCTTCAAAGATATCCAACCGGTTAATGTCAAGACCCTCCTCTATAGTGATGGCTGCTTCTGCCGCCATCCTGTGTTCTAATTGTCTCAAATCATTTATAATAGGGGCAGAATTTGGTCGGGGTAGCTCCTCCAAAGCCTCCACCATTTCAAACAAATCGGGGTGAACTAGGGGGTGAGCCTCTATAAGCGCTACCGGTGGGAGGTGGTTATTTAGATCATTGACCATCTGTAACAGGTCGGGGTTCACCGGTAAGTCTGTTAATTCACATTCTATCGGTGGTATTTGGGGGTTATTTACATCATTTATCATTTGTAATAGTTCCAGGTTCATTGGGACATCAGAGGAGTTCACAACAGGGCCGGGGATGTTCTCTCGGGAAGGTCTTTTTGGGGCCCTAGCTTGTTCATAATCCTTTAGTTTGTGAGTTCTTTTACCAAGTCAGGACATTTTTTAATTTATTTTTTATTTTTCCAACAACCCACAATAGTAAGGCGTTTTGTGTCTATTATAACATTAAATACTGTACAATTCGTTAGTAAGGGTATTAATAAGGGTGTTTTGGCTCTCTATCACCAGGTTTTGCCCCACTAACACAAGTCTTTGATTTTGTAACAAAGTATGTAGCAACTCATGCTGACCTTCAGGAAGTAGCTCCGGGGGCTGGTGGCCTGGCTCAGCTTCAAAGGATGGTCGCTCCGGTAAATCTCGGTCGAAGGAGGCAGGGAGCGAGCGTATACTCATGGACGGAGACCAAGAAGGCCCTTGCGGTGACACCCTGGCCAAGCGCGGGGTACTGTTCCGCGTTTCTGTAGCCAAGAAATGGGTCTGGGGGAACGATGTTGAAACCAGGCCGTCGTTGGGTGATGTGTCAGCCCTGACTGACGGCGACCCATGAGGTTGTTGGATGCCTCTATTTGTTCCGCCCGACAATGCGGCGGGCTGAATCTGGGGTGTTGAATTACCCCCAGAAGGCTGTGGCCTGAGTAGATGTTGGGGGGTCTCCATGACCACCGTGGGGGATCCTCTTGGTGATCTCACCGGGGAAGATGTTTGATCCCACTTAGACGGGGTAATTGTTCTCAATAGCTCATCCACAGAATGACTATCCCAAGAGTCTTGGGAAGAATAAAAATATACATTACATTTACATCTTTAAACGGCGACAGAAATCAAACTTAAAACAACATGTCCAGGACATTCAAAACCTTTAGCTTTTTTAGACCTTTGAAAATAGCCTTAGACATTCAATACAACGCAATATTATTTACAGACAATATATTTATTAGGACTTGATAATAAATGTAAAACAGAGAAGCCGCTGTAAATAAACTGTAAATAAACTGTTTCTTAAATGTTTCTTTAAAAACTGTAATATTGTTAATAAAACACACACACACACAACAACATTTAATTTTTAAACGAACCTTCCAAGTGTAAACGATTCCTGATCCCGGGACTTCCTGTTTCACAAACGTTTTCACGATCTGTTTAAATATTAAATACAATGAACACCTTCAAGCCTTTTCCTACAACCACTTTAAAACAGAAGTATAATAGCGGGAGATAAGTCAAACAACTTACTAAACCCTTTCGGACGGCTTTACTTCCTAACCAGACGGTACGGCAATCGGTCATTTCTAAACACGTTCCCCAGAAACAAGCCTAGACCTGTCCGGACTTCTAAAGATCTTTCCCAGAACCCCCCGCCCTACAGGAAACGCTTAAATCGCTTAAATATTAGCCCTCAACGGGCAAACAAAGCCCTTTTAAAAACATTAAAGTTTGAAAGATCTTACTTACCTCCACAGAATAATCGTTTCTTATTTTTTTTGGCTGGTTTAGCTTTTTGCACCGCTGTGAAGGTAAGAGACATGTTTAACCTTTAACCACACCGCTTTATAAAAAGCTTTAACCTCTTACAGGCTGCAGATATATACTCACAGCTATCAGATACCGGGGCTGACGGCCTTTCAGATTCTTGAAAGGTTACTGTTCTAGTAGGTAAAACGAAACAAGCCCTCGATGTGGAAGGCCTTTCGTTGTCTCGAACCACGTTTCTTAATACTGTTAGACAGGATAATTTTTTAAAATTAACAAAACTGGACTCAAACATCTTACAGAAACGTTATACAAACAAACAGGGGTTTAGTTCTTACCCGGTCGGCAGACAGCCTGTCTAGGGACAACCACTTCTCTTGGTCGATCCTCGGAGACATTAATCACAGGCCTTTCGATAGTATCTGTGTAATTAAAGAGACCGGCATTAATATATATTAAAACGTTTTCATAACTCTAATGAGCCTCTTCAAAACCACACACACCCATACATAAGAACCCATGAGCGCAAACACAAAAATCTTACCGTCGTTGTTCCAGATTATCTCCTCAGCGTTGGGAAATAACTGCTGTTGACTGGCTGAAAAATAATTTTACAGAACTTAAAACAGATGTTATAGCCTTATTTACAATACATGCACACAACACGCTCTGAGTCAATAAAAATAATCTGAAGACTTGCCTAAAAACTCGTTTAAATCGAAGTCGCTGATGTTGTTTCCGGACATTGTTGATCTTTAGTCTTAAATCGAAAGGTCAGTATGAGTCTGTCGAGCTGAAGACCAGACCTTCATACTTATACTGATGGCCACATGCCGGATCTGCTTGTAAGGCATTGTTCTGGTCTGGCCTTTGTGCCGCCCTGTTACCAATTAACATATCAAAACCAACCAATAAAATGACACTGCATCAAATTTCAAATAGAAACCAAGATGGAGACGATCTCTCTCCTCTCTACTCTAAACTTTTATTAGAACCTTTTGGTCTCTCAAAAAAACATTTTTAAGCATCAAGACCTATAGTCAACAACCACTAAGAATATTTCAGGCCTTTATAAGCGCTAAAAAACAACCTGAGCCTAGAAAATAAGCATAAAGATCAAAAATAACTAGCGCTTTTACAGTGATTTTTTTTTTTTTTTTAATAGCGATGCTTTGTTTGGTATTAAACAAGTCACAAACTACTCAGAACAGCGTTTATCCCCGCAAAAGAGATATTTGGGTTTATTTTACAAAGCTTATAAATTATATAGGTTAAAAGTATTCTGAATGTTTTGATACCACACGCCATACCTACTGTTGTCTTCTACACCTTACGGTAGCAACAAATCTAACTACTGCTTTACTTTAACAATAATAATGACGGCGACCACGATGACAACAAGAACAACAACAAGAACAACAACAACAACATCATCAGATTTTAATTAAAAGTGGCTACACCAGCGTTTACAATTTCAACCTGTCTACAGACGGACGCTCTGAGTGCACCGATTTCGGGCACTCCAATGAAGAAAAGCCACCCACCGCCTCCGGGGAACCACGAGGGCAAGCAGGACGAAAAGGGCCGGCCCACAGCAGGCTGTTTCCGCCCGGTTTCGAACCGGGGACCTTTCGCGCGTTAGGCGAACGTGATAACCGCTACACTACGGAAACTGACAACGCGGCGTCTTGCTTCAAACGGTTATCGTTGAAGCCTGCTGGTAAAACGGGCTCAGGAATTTCAGGTCGGCTAGACTGTGAGATGGCGTCTGAAGTGCCGCGAAAGGATGCCATTTTCACAGACCTGTTTGGCATTGCTAAAGGGCACATCAGGACACTTCGGAAACTCTTTCAAAGGCAGGACGCCCTGCGCTCTGACAGTGCCTGCACTTAGCCCAACAAGGTGATGCTGAATGGCTTGTTCAAACGGCTGGTGGTCTTCCGTCACCACCAGACTATCAGAGCTATACTGCGCCTTCAACTACATAAGAGTAACAGCAATGTCGCCGATCCTGCTACGGTCGTATTGTAACAGTAACAACATGTATCGATTTTAAAAGTGTCAGTTCCAGCGCCTCGCAAAGCTACCCTTCTGCGATCGATTGTTCTCAAGGTCAGGATTTCTTGCCACTCCGAGGAAGAGAAAACGACGGCCGGCCTTGGGGCAGGGAGATGAGGACGGGTAACACGGTACTGGCACGCGTGCACCGCGGGTTGTTTCCGCCCGGTTTCGAACCGGGGACCTTTCGCGTGTGAGGCGAACGTGATAGCCACTACACTACGGAAACCAACCCGTCCTAGCGTTTCGAATGGCTTCCATCGAAGCAGGCTGGTAAAACGCGCACAGGCGTTTCCCGTGGGCCAGCCTGTGAGATAATGGTTTCTATTTTCACTGACCTATTTTGCATTGCTCAAAGGCACATCAGGACACTTTGGAAACTCTTTCAAAGGAAGAACGCCCTGAGCTATGACAAGACTTACACTTACCCCAACAAGGTGATGCTCAATGGCTTGTTCAAACAGCTGCTGCTCGTCTTGTGCCACCATCAGACAATCACAGAGCTATTGTGCCTTCTACACCTTACGGTAGCAACAAATCTATCTACTGCTTTACTTTAACAATAATAATGACAGCGACCACGACGACAACAAGAACAACAAGAACAACAGCAAGAACAGCATCATCATCATCATCATCATCAGATTTTAATTAAAAGTGGCTACACCCGCGTTTACAATTTCAACCTGTCGACGGACGGACGCTCTGAGTGCACCGATTTCGGGACACTTAGGAAACTCTTTCAAAGGCAGGTCGCCCTGCGCTCTGACAGTGCCTGCACTTAGCCCAACAAGGTGATGCTGAATGGCTTGTTCAAACGGCTGGTGGTCTTCCGTCACCACCAGACTATCAGAGCTATACTGCGCCTTCAACTACATAAGAGTAGATAGTAGGGTTTTTTGGGCGCGGCCTATTTTGTTATGATGTATGCCCTAAGCTTATTAATATTCCTACGTCGTAATTGGGGGGCGTGATTTTAGGTAGAGTTATTTCCTTAATTATTCCTACGTCATATCCGTCAGAAAGTGTACACCCATAAAACCCTGAACAACAAGGCCACCCATAAATACCCCCACCCCTCTGAAGGCAATGCCCCGAAACTCTCCTCTCTATTTAAGAACCCGCGCTGCTTTTAGGCAATACCTCTTTAATTCTCAGCATCAGAAACATCCCGCTTCTTCAACATGTCCAGCGACATCAACATGAAACCCCGCAAGAAACAATCCCGGGCAAGGGTTCCTGTACTCACCAATTTAAAGATTGAACGCTCCGGGGTGTTGTTCTGGGGGGCTCGACGGGGTTACCGCTTTAAAAGGGATCCCAGCTATGTTGGAGTGGAGCTTTTTGCTTTGGGAGAGAAGGAGGGTACGTTGGAATCTTTTGAGACGGTAATTGAGATCTGGGGCTTGTGGATAAGACTCTAGATGGCTTGCAAGAGGGTCCAAGAGAATGCAAAATTGAGTCTCCGACTCAGGGTTTTGAAAGGTGGTGAATGGGAAAGCTTGCAGAACTATGGTAGAGTGGTGAAGAGTCTATCTCTAACTACAGATCGTAAGGTTTTGTTTAGCAGTACCCTGATTACAAACCCTATTGAAGGGGGTGTGGAGGATCCAGAAAAACAGGTTACTGAAATTATGTTTGACGCCGCCTGACGGCTCAGGGGCTACTCTCTTCTAAGAGGGCGGTGTGTCGTGACGTAGTGAAGAGATAGGATAAAAGGCGCAACAATTCATTCATGGTTTAAAATTATAGAGAATGTCTTACCCGAAAGCTGCGGACGTCGACAGGCTCTACAGGCCTCATCAAACCCGGGATCACCCCTGGTTCTATTCCCCAGATTTTGTATATACTCCGGAACCCTCTGACTGCGGTTACCCTCCAAGACCTCAGACCCCGGTCCCTCAGGACGAAACAACATGCGGTGCGATAGATGTCCAAATGAGTCTCGGGGATCCCCAGCCTCTGGAGCTCATGGAGGGCCTCGATTTTGCCGAACTGTCTACCGTCTGTGCGTCTCAGGAGGGGGTCAGTCCAATGGATGTAGAAACACCCCACAAACCACCAGGCGACCCAATGAGCATCGGACTGTCCCGGGGGCGTGATGAATACGCAGGATTTATGCCCGGGGTATGTGACCAAGTAAGCAGAGTAGTTAAAAGCACCCTGGTGTATATTCTGAGTGCTCTCATCGACCGAGCTCTGAAAGAAGTCTGTCGGGGGTGTGAAGTGAATCACCCCAGTCAGTTGAGACACAGTTGTTTGTTTGAACCAGACCGTTACTATTTCCTGTTCTATTTCAACGTGTTTTACAGAAGACTCAACAAACCGTGGCTGAAACCGGCACTAATCAAGGCGCTGTCTTACTCCCACATACATGTCACTGCGGGACAAGTCCAGAAAATCATAGATGAGATTTTGCTGGAGCTGAAAAAGGAGCCGTTTATAATAGAGAAACTTGGGCAGCTGCTCAATGACCTGGATGAGCCGAGTAGAAAAACCGCTGGCAAGCTAAAAGCTTATTTCTTCCGTAAAGAAGTTAAAGCTGGGGGCAGCGACGAAGAATTCGACATCTACGCCACTGATTCAGACTCTGACCTGAACTAAGGGACTTTGAACATGGGGAATGTTCTGGACTGCTTCTGCAACTGGTTCTGTCATCAACAGCTAACCATGCAGCTAACCTGAGAGCGCTATTACACCATGTGCTTGACAGAAAAGTAGCCAACGCGAGCCTTTTCTCTACAGATTTAACCATCGATGAGGATCAACTTTCAAACCTGGAAAAGTTAATGGCTGCTGTAACAAAGACCGGAGGGTACGAACACTGGGATGAAGCGCTCAAGGGGGCCAAGAATGATATTAGGCCATTTCATCAACATCTGTATGACCTTTTACTGAGCATGTTTAATACACCTCTGTTTACTTTTAAAATAGGTCATATTGTTGTTTTATTTACATATGTAACTGAGGTGTGTGCCTACAAGATAAAGAAACAGGTATATTTGTTGATATAGATCAAGTAACCAATCATCTGATTTCTTTTTGTCTGGACCGTAGAAAAAATTGTTGTGTATGTTATACTTTTCTCAAATGTCTAAAAAGGGGTATCTGCTCTCCTGAAGTTGAATAAAAAACCTTGTATAAAAACTTTGCGCATAGTGTGGGTCTGTGTGGTTATTTGACAGAATGACTCGGCAAGCTCCCCAAATGCAGGAACTATACTACAACCCAGCCAAGATTGGGGGTTTGGCGGGTAAGAAGGGTTTTCAAAGAGGATTCGCTGAGGCCGGAGTGAAGGTTAATGATGTGGTTGTTTCAGAATGGTTACGGGAACAAGACGCCTATACCTTACATAAACCTCTCAGGATTAACTTTAAAAGAAACCGCGTATATGCAACTGACATAGACTCACAATGGCAAATGGATCTAGTCGATATGTCAAATTTATCAAAACATAATAATGGTCACAAATTGATGTTGATGTGTATCGATGTGTTATCAAAATATGCCTGGGCTCGCATTCTACATAATAAAACAGGTCGGGCGGTGACAAGGGCCTTTGAGGATATATTGTCCCAGGGTCGATGTCCTAAAAAACTGCAGACTGATAAAGGAAAAGAGTTTCTCAACAGAGAATTTCAGAATCTACTGAAGAGACACAAAATATATCATTTCACCACCGGTAATGAGCTTAAGGCATCGGTAGTGGAGAGGTTTAACCGCACCATAAAGACCAAAATCTGGAGATATTTTACAGCGGTCAACACGTTCAAGTATTTTGATAAAGTTCAGGATTTTATCGATGCTTACAACCAAGGGTATCACACCAGTATTAAAATGAAGCCTATAGATGTTGATCAAAGTAATTCTTTTAAGGTCTATATAGAATTATACGGACCATTTATTAAGAAGGGAAAAACTACTTATAAGTTCAACATCGGTGATGTGGTTCGCGTTTCAAAGCTAAGGAGTACTTTTGCCAAAGGTTATGAACAAACATTTTCTGACGAATATTTTACAGTTACCGAACAGTTGGCTAGAGACCCCCCCGTGTACCGGTTAAAAGACTATGACGGGGAGGATATAGAAGGAACGTTTTACGAAGCCGAGTTACAAAAAATGATTGTGGGTAAAGACAGTGTATACAGAGTTGAAAAGATATTAGCTGAAAAAACCCAGAACCGGAAAAAATATGTGTTGGTGAAATGGCTTGGATGGCCTGAAAAGTTCAATAGTTGGGTCCCGGAACAACAGGTTTGCGATATTCAATCCTTATAACAACATGCCTGCGGGTGTGTTGGGGGCATTACTTTCGATACTCAAGATGGAATCAAGAGGCTTCTACGTGACTCTACCCAGTAACGCCTCTCTCGATATATACCCTAAAAATGAAATATCCAGTTACACGGTACAATTTGGAAAATCTATAGATCTAAGGGGGTCGTGGGAAGTGGGGTTGGCGGAAATACAGTATCCTTACACTTGGGCTGTTTTACAAGATAAGGATGCCACCTTCGCCATTTTTGATGATGTTAAAATCAATGGACATTCACGATACAAGGAGGTTATTATGACAATGTGGATAAAATATTAGATGAGATTCATAAACAGTTCTCAGAAGGCACCCCCAACATCAAGCTATATTACAACCCTATTAAAAACAGAGTGTACAAGGTGTCAAAACCAGGTATTAGCATTCAAACCAGCGGCCAACTGGGGCGTATATTAGGGTTCTATTCTGACACAGAGAGCAGGTTCTCAGAAGTGGTGGGGCGGCTTTTACACTCTTTATGTGTATACGGATATCATAACCCACCAGAGGGTCGGGGATAGTTATGTCCCCCTTTTGAGAAATGTACTTATTAAAGGTAAAAGCAATGACATGGTCACAATTACTTATGACAAGCCACACTACGTACCAGTCTCAAAGACCCACTTTGACAACATCACGATCGAAGTAAAATCGGATCAGAATATCAACGTACCCTTCCGCTTCGGTAAAGTTATTGTCAAACTACATTTTCGACCCCTGAAACAGTGTGTACATTATTAAAATGGCTACCTCGAGGGGTTATGTAGATCCTAGCGCCTATGTGGATTATTACAAGATGCAAGCCGGGAACGGCTTGCCCGGTATTGTAGGAGCCCCCACAATGTATGGCGCCGGTCTAGGAGGACTCTTTCGTGGTCTCTTTAGAATGGCCGTACCCCTGCTTAAGAGAGGCTTTGCTATAGCCAGACCCCACTTGAAATCAGCGGCTAAAAATATTGTTAGTGACGTGTTCACCAATGTTATGAACCGGGCAGCTAGCCATGAGCATCAGGAAGGTTCGGGTCTCATGGTAATGGCGAGGAGGGGGGTAAAAGAAGAAACAGCATGTGTCCACCAGGGGGCGACGAAGATCCGTGGCTAACAAAAAACGAAGAATCTCTCATTCTCCAACATATCGTGGAAATTTCAGACACGGCCCCTCTGGAGTTTTTTATAGCTGGCAATGGCGAGGATTATATTGATTTGAATAACACATTTATTTTAATGAACTGTAAAGTGACTGATGAGGATGGCGATGCAATCGAGAAGACGGCCAACGCTGGGGTCATCAATTACCCGGTGGCCACCATGTTTTCACAGGTGGATGTGACCCTGGGAGATCGGCTCATTAGTCAAAGCAGCAATACTTACCCCTATAGAGCCATGATGGAGTGTATCCTTAATTATAGTGAGGAGACCCTGAGCAAACAGTTCAGCCCCGGCCTTTTCTTCAAAGACATCCCGGAAGCTATGGACGACAAGGATCCAGAGGGACTCAATAAGGGTTTGCAAAAAAGAACGGCCTCTTCAACAGAAGGGAGGACCTTTGAGCTAATGGGGCATATCCATGCAGACATATTTTTCCAAGAAAAACTCATGCTCAACGGGGTAGACATTAAAATTAAAATGATCCGTAGTAAAAGTGCTTTTTGTCTGATGACACCTGATACTGAAAAATATATACTGACCATATTATCGGCCTCGCAGTTTGTGAAAAAAGTGTCCGTCTCCCCGGCGGTTAAACTAGGACACACGCAGGCGTTAATGACGGCAAACGCCAAGTACCCGATCGAAAGAGTCTACATGAAAGTCCACAGTATCCCCGCAGGGACACGGGTGATGAACCAGGAAAATCTGTTTCTAGGACAGCTCCCAAAACAGGTTATTATAGGTCTCGTGGATAATGATGCATTTACCGGGGTTTACAACAAGAACCCCTTTAACTTTAAACATTATAACGCGGAATTTATAGCGTTGTACGTCGATGGTGTGCAGGTTCCATCCAGACCTTTTCAACCTGACTTTGAAAACGGCAATGCGGTTCGTGAATATTACAGTCTAGTACTGGCTACGGGTCGCCATCTCAAGGATCAAACTCTGCTGATCGATCGCCGGGAATACTGCAGCGGTTACACCCTGTACGGTTTCAACCTGACCCCTGATGAAGAGTGTGGACAACATTTTTCACTGATGAAGACGGGCAATATGCGTTTGGAGATGCGTTTCAAGCAGCCTCTACCACGCACTGTAAATATGGTCGTGTATGCTGTGTTTGACAACATTATTGAGGTGAATCAGAGGAGAAACGTTATGTATGATTATTATTAAAATGAACACCAGAGAGCTCAACCACATCATGAATGCCCTGGCCGGCTCACGGAAACTGTTTCAAGGAGTCAACGCCTGCGATCAGCTGCCTAAATTTAAGATCAAGAATTTACCTGCAATGTACATAATCAACACACACCCTAAAAACATGCCCGGAGAACATTGGCTGGCTATTTATCTAAGGGAGGACCACCGTGGTGAATTTTTTGATTCCTATGCAAACCCCCCGGATTTCAGACCTTTCCCTCGGAAGATCAATAACTTTCTGCTCAACAACTGTCAAGAAACCATTTACAGCGGTCGTCAAGTACAAAGTCTTCAGACCTTCACTTGTGGTCAACACTGTGTGTTTTTCTTATATCATAGATCTAAAGGAAGGTCATACCCCGATATTATGGCCTTGTACAGTGAGGATTTAGGCCAAAATGATAAAAAAGTGGCAGAGTTTGTCAGTACACTGTGGACCCCCCCTTATAACACAATGACTTACGACCCTAGACAGCCATGTATACAGATGGGGTGTTCTTGTGAGGATTTTAAAAGATGTCATGCGTGTTAAGGTGAAAAAATAATGAAAACAGCCTTTGAATCATTAGTTTTGTTTTTATTCAAAACAATTCTAATACAAAGCAGGGGTTATGTTATAAATAAATGTACAACATTTGAAAATAAAAAAAATAAAATAAAAAATTCTTTGTCGGGTCATTATTTACAGGGGAGACAAATAAAAACATGAGATTAATAAGCTTCCCAACGATGGATAGATCCTGAGGATGGTCGCTCAGCACGGTCAGAGTAATGAGATATCGGAGTCAGATCAGGCTCCACCTCTTTACACAGATGGATTTTTTGTCGCGTTTCCTGGTTAGGAACTGTGGATTGGGGCATGTTCAGACAGGCCATCGCCTGTAGGAAAGCATTCCAGCCTACAGGTCGGCGACTATCGGGTACCTTATTAGTGCTAGTGACACTCTTCAACAAATCAAACGTGTGAACCTTTGATCAGTTGTCCTTTAAAAACAAATTCACCCTGTTCATTCCAAGCCGTTACCCGCGGTTTCTGAACCATTTTGTGCAGGATATATTGTGCATGTCTTTTGCTTCTGGCCGGCATGTTTCTCAAAACATCCGTTACAACATCTCCCTCTGAACTCTCAACAGGTTCGGTCACCGCAACATCTTTATCAACCGTACCCCCCGCATCAGCCCCAGAACCATTTTCTTGAGAGGCCATGGTTAAAGTTAAAATGTTTTGATCTTTTTCACCCTGTCTAACCAGACGGAGGTAGCGCTGTAACGTGTTGGTATACAACTGGGCTTTGGAATACTGATTTAAATCGGCCCTGGCCTGTATAGCATTCATTTCAGAGTCCAGGTTGTTTTCGGCCGTTTGTCTAATGGGCTCTGGCCCGACAACATTTTTTCTCAGTTTCTCAAGCTGCTCCTGAGGGATCAAAAACATTTTCTGAGCATATTCCATTATTAACCCACTCTGGAAGCTAGAAGACTGGTTAGGAAAGGCACGGCTATGCTCAACAGCGGTCCTATAAAACCCCCGGTTTGATTAATCTTCTTTCTTTTTCTTTTAATAGAATACTTCTTATTAGCGATGATCTTGATAACCGCTTTTTGTTTTTTGAGTTTAGAATGTTGAGAAGGGGTTAGGGGTATATTACCGCGTAAGATGTTAAAAGCTATTTCACACAGGGTCTCGATCAAATCCGAGGGGGCCCCTGCCAGCACAGCTTTCCTATGGCGCGGGCTCCCCTCAAATAACATTTGCAAAAGTGGCAGATTTCTTTTAATCCGAACAGACATTCTTATTTATTTCCTTTTCTTTAGCACATACACTGCCGGCCAATCGGGCGGGCACAAACCTGTTCTGAGGCGAAAGTCTTCTGGGGTTTGTGCTTTTAAGTCTGCAATCAAGTACCCGTAGGGTTTTTTGGTGGCATCCTCAAATGCCTCCAAAAAGAACTTGGTCTGGTTAGGGTACATTTGACGAGCCAAGACGGTGACTTGTAGTTTATCTCTGGGGTTTTTAAAAATAATTATATAATTGGCATTTAAATTAATAGTGCGGCTTTTTTTACCTTGAAAAAATAGATTTTGAACTAAATAAAGAATACTTAAATTCCTATGATGAGTGTACTTTGTGAAAGCTTTTTCCACTTCACTGTTGTCACCGGCCTGCTCCATCAGGTCATCAAGGATCACTAGATTAGTTTGACCGGGCGGGAACAAGTCATCGTCACACAACGAGGCGGGGAGACCTTGCACAAATTTCAGATTATTTTTTTTCGAAGCCAAATCATCGTAGAGAGGTTGCCAGCAAGAGTAACACCACACTATGTTGTCAAGAGCTTGGGACTTGGTTGCGTCCACATCTTCTATGATGTTCTTTATAAGATAGCTCTTCCCCGAATTGGAGGGACCAGCTATAATACAGGAGAAAGGGTGTTGAAGTCTGTTATCAAAACCACCGCTAATATCCATAAGGCAGAGTGGTATAATCAGTCTTCAACACTCTTTTATTGTACACCACCCTGAACCGTTTGTTTAGTGATCTATTTTCCAACGTGTACTCCTTTTTATTGCGATAGATCTGATTTCCGGCTGTAATAATCTCACGAGGAGGCGCGTCTTTCTCGGTTACAAAACTTTCTACCAGGGTCTTCAGAGACTTGATGTTAATGAGCTTGTTGTTACAATGGTTCAGAGTGAAACCCTTAACTTTCATACAGGTCTTACCCGCAGCCGTTCTGTATGCGTCTTAGGACCCCCTGAAACAAACTCCACTATGTGGTCCTGAGGATCTAGTTCGCTCGTTAACTCCCCAAGGTAGTCCCCGAGGGGAGGGACCCAATCCCCTGGCCTGGTGACAAAGATTACAGAGTCAGTATCATGATAGAGCGTGCGTTCCTGCAACTGATCCATTAAGTTGTACAGTTCAAGCCGGGCGTAAGCCGTGGTAAAAACCGCTATGAAAACATTAACGTTCCCCTGTTTGGTGGGGAAATCTTTAGGGGCCCTCCACTGGACCTGTGCCACGTGGTCATTTAAGAATTGAAAGTGTGATACTGCATGTTGTTTGGAAAACATAAATTCTATAAACTGTTCAGGGGTTTTAATCAAGGTTGTGTTTAGACGGTAATTTCTTTCCCCAAACTTACCCCACAGACTGTTTAAAATCAGTTTGGACATTTGTCTCTTGGCGGGGTTTACAGTTATGTTCCTGCAATTTGGTGATGTCTGAAAAGGCAACCATCTGTTGAGAGTTTAAGCCGGCCCTCTGATGAAGCATTAAAGCCTCTTGCATAGCTTGGGGTTCAGGTATGTCGGGGGTGAGTAGTTTTATTAAACTGTAAGCAAAACAGAGCTTATTGTCCCCACTGGAACTCACCACTAATTGCCTGAGCTTGGTCCTAATTATGTCGTTCTTCAAGCATTTCGACAGTCTTCTAAGCGCCCCACCCTCAGGGTTACGAACCACATTCATTACCAGAGACAGACTTTCATCAGCTAAGATGGCTGCGTTTCTTTGCAATAACGCTTCGATTTTAGCCAGACATCTAAATTATCTCCACTCAGCATTACAGATAGGTTGCTAAACAAATCATCCCCTCTGAGTTCTAACTGTACAACATCTCGAGGTCTGACCCTTTCAGCAACCTGTTCAAGCATTTTCTGCAAGGCCTCGTGTATGTTGACAAATATTTCTGCATAATTGTCACAATTTAAAAGTTCTGCAAAATTAAAACGCTGAATCATTTCAAAATTGTTATAGGCCGGTCTATCTATAATCACGGGATCACTGGTACTCTTGGACACATCATCATTTTGAACAAAGCCTTCACCCCCTACATTCTCACAGAGCATGTCCACCACAGCCTTATCAGTCTCAGAACCCTCCACATTCCGAACACCCCCACTGCTGACATCTACAAAACCCCCTTTTTGAGGAGGCTCATTGAAAGCCTGTAAAAGTCCTTCAAAGATATCCAACCGGTTAATGTCAAGACCCTCCTCTATAGTGATGGCTGCTTCTGCCGCCATCCTGTGTTCTAATTGTTTCAAATCATTTATAATAGGGGCAGAATTTGGTCGGGGTAGCTCCTCCAAAGACTCCACCATTTCAAACAAATCGGGGTGAACTAGGGGGTGAACCTCTATAAGCGCTACCGGTGGGAGGTGGTTATTTAGATCATTGACCATCTGTAACAGGTCGGGGTTCACCGGTAAGTCTGTTAATTCACATTCTATCGGTGGTAATTGGGGGTTATTTAAATCATTTATCATTTGTAATAGTTCCAGGTTCATTGGGACATCAGAGGAGTTCACAACAGGGCCGGGGATGTTCTCTCGGGAAGGTCTTTTTGGGGCCCTAGCTTGTTCATAATCCTTTAGTTTGTGAGTTCTTTTACCAAGTCAGGACATTTTTTAATTTATTTTTTATTTTTCCAACAACCCACAATAGTAAGGCGTTTTGTGTCTATTAAAACATTAAATACGGTACAATTCGTTAGTAAGGGTATTAATAAGGGTGTTTTGGCTCTCTATCACCAGGTTTTGCCCCACTAACACAAGTCTTTGATTTTGTAACAAAGTATGTAGCAACTCATGCCGACCTTCAGGAAGTAGCTCCGGGGGCTGGTGGCCTGGCTCAGCTTCAAAGGATGGTCGCTCCGGTAAATCTCGGTCGAAGGAGGCAAGGAGCGAGTGTATACTCATGGACGGAGACCAAGAAGGCCTTTGCGGTGACACCCTGGCCAAGCGCGGGGTTACTGTTCCGCGTTTCGGTAGCCAAGAAACGGGTCTGGGGGGACGATGTTGAAACTAGGCCGTCGTTGGGTGGTGTGTCAGCCCTGACTGACGGCGACCCCTGAGGTTGTTGGATGCCTGTATTTGTTCCGCCCGACAATGCGGCGGGCTGAATCTGGGGTGTTGAATTACCCCCAGAAGGCTGTGGCCTGAGTAGATGTTGGGGGGTCTCCAAGACCACCGTGGGGGATCCTCTCGGTGATCTCACCGGGAAAGATGTTTGATCCCACTTAGACGGGGTAATTGTCCTCAATAGCTCATTCACAGAATGACTATCCCAAGAGTCTTGGGAAGAATAAAAATATACATTACATTTACATCTTTAAACGGCGACAGAAATCAAACTTAAAACAACATGTCCAGGACATTCAAAACCTTTAGCTTTTTTAGACCTTTGAAAATAGCCTTAGACATTCACTACAACGCCTTATTATTTACAGACAATATATTTATTAGGACTTGATAATAAATTTAAAACAGAGAAGCCGCTGTAAATAAACTGTTTCTTAAATGTTTCTTTAAAAACTGTAATATTGTTAATAAAACACACACACACACAACAACATTTCATTTTTAAACGAACCTTCCAAGTGTAAACGCTTCCTGATCCCGGGACTTCCTGTTTCACAAACGTTTTCACGATCTGTTTAAATATTAAATACAATGAACACCTTCAAGCCTTTTCCTACAACCACTTTAAAACAGAAGTATAATAGCGGGAGATAAGCCAAACAACTTACTAAACCCTTTCGGACGGCTTTACTTCCTAACCAGACGGTACGGCAATCGGTCATTTCTAAACACGTTCCCCAGAAACAAGCATAGACCTGTCCGGACTTCTAAAGATCTTTCCCAGAACCCCCCGCCCTACAGGAAACGGTCACCCATCGCTTAAATATTAGCCCTCAACGGGCAAACAAAGCCCTTTTAAAAACATTAAAGTTTGAAAGATCTTACTTACCTCCACAGAATAATCGTTTCTTATGTTTTTCGGCTGGTTTAGCTTTTTGCACCGCTGTGAAGGTAAGAGACATGTTTAACCTTTAACCACACCGCTTTATAAAAAGCTTTAACCTCTTACAGGCTGCAGATATATACTCACAGCTATCAGATACCGGGGCTGACGGCCTTTCAGATTCTTGAAAGGTTACGGTTCTCGAAGGTAAAACGAAACAAGCCCTCGATGTGGAAGGCCTTTCGTTGTCTCGAACCACGTTTCTTAATACTGTTAGACAGGATAATTTTTTTAAATTAACAAAACTGGACTCAAACATCTTACAGAAACGTTATACAAACAAACAGGGGTTTAGTTCTTACCCGGTCGGCAGACAGCCTGTCTAGGGACAACCACTTCTCTTGGTCGATCCTCGGAGACATTAATCACAGGCCTTTCGATAGTTTCTGTGTAATTAAAGAGACCGGCATTAATATATATTAAAACGTTTTCATAACTCTAATGAGCCGCTTCAAACCACACACACCCATGCATAAGAACCCATGAGCGCAAACACAAAAATCTTACCGTCGTTGTTCCAGATGATCTCCTCAGCGTTGGGAATTAACTCCTGTTGACTGGCTGAAAAATTATTTTACAGAACTTAAAACAGATGTTATAGCCTTATTTACAATACATGCACACAACACGCTCTGAGTCAATGAAAAGAATCTGAAGACTTGCCTAAAAACTCGTTTAAATCGAATCGCTGATGTTGTTTCCGGACATTGTTGATCTTTAGTCTTAAATCGAAAGGTCAGTATGAGTCTGTCGAGCTGAAGACCAGACCCTCATACTTATACTGATGGCCACATGCCGGATCTGCTTGTAAGGCATTGTTCTGGTCTGGCCTTTGTGCCGCCCTGTTACCAATTAACATATCAAAACCAACCAATAAAATGACACTGCATCAAATTTCAAATAGAAACCAAGATGGAGACGATCTCTCTCCTCTCTACTCTAAACTTTTATTAGAACCTTTTGGTCTCTCAAAAAAACATTTTTAAACATCAAGACCTATAGTCAACAACCACTAAGAATATTTCAGGCCTTTATAAGCACTAAAAAACAACCTGAGCCTAGAAAATAACTATAAAGATCAAAAATAACTAGCGCTTTTACAGTGATTTTTTTTTTTTTTTTATAGCGATGCTTTGTTTGGTATTAAACAAGTCACAAACTACTCAGAACAGCGTTTATCCCCGCAAAAGATATATTTGGGTTTATTTTACAAAGCTTATAAATTATATAGGTTAAAAGTATTCTGAATGTTTTGATATCACACGCCATACCAACTGTTGTCTTCTACACCTTACGGTAGCAACAAATCTAACTACTGCTTTACTTTAACAATAATAATGACGGCGACCACGATGACAACAAGAACAACAACAACAAGAACAACAACAACAACAACATCATCATCATCATCATCATCAGATTTTAATTAAAAGTGCCTACACCAGCGTTTACAATTTCAACCTGTCGACGGACGGACGCTCTGAGTGCATCGATTGCGGGCACTCCAATGAAGAAAAGACACCCACCGCCTCCGGGGAACCACGAGGGCAAGAATGACGAAAAGGGCCAGCCCACAGTAGGCTGTTTCCGCCCGGTTTCGAACCGGGGACCTTTCGCGCGTTAGGCGAACGTGATAACCGCTACACTACGGAAACTGACACCGCTGCCTCTTGCTTCAAATGGTTACCGTTAAAGCCTGCTGGTAAAACGGGCTCAGGTGTTTCAGGTCGGCTAGGCTGTGAGATGGCGTCTGAAGTGCGGCGAAAGGATGCCATTTTCACTGACCTGTTTGGCATTGCTAAAGGGCACATCAGGACACTTCGGAAACTCTTTTAAAGGCAGGACGCCCTGCGCTCTGACAGTGCCTGCACTTAACCCAACAAGGTGATGCTGAATGGCTTGTTCAAACGTCTGGTGGTCTTCCTTCACCACCAGACTATCAGAGCTATTGTGCCTTCTACACCTTACGGTAGCAACAAATCTAACTACTGCTTTACTTTAACATTAATAATGACGGCGACTACGACGACAACAAGAATAACAACAACAACATCATCATCATCAGATTTTAATTAAAAGTGGCTACACCAGCGTTTACAATTTCAACCTGTCGATGGACGAACGCTCTGAGTGCACCGATTTCGGGACACTTCGGAAACTCTTTCAAAGGCAGGACGACCTGCGCTCTGACAGTGCCTGCGTTTAGCCCTACAAGGTGATGCTGAATGGCTTGTTCAAACGGCTGGTGGTCTTCCGTCACCACCAGACTATCAGAGCTATACTGCGCCTTCAACTACATAAGAGTAACAGCAATGTCGCCGATCCTGCTACGGTCGTATTGTAACGCAACAACATGTATCGATTTTAAAAGTGTCAGTTCCAGTGCCTCGCAAAGCTACCCTTCTGCGATCGTTTGTTCTCAAGGTCAGGATTTCTTGCCACGCCGAGGAAGAGAAAACGACGGCCGGCCTTGGGGCAGAGAGATGGCGACGGGTAACACGGCACTGGCACGCGTGCACCGCGGGTTGTTTCCGCCCGGTTTCGAACCAGGGACCTTTCGCGTGTGAGGCGAACGTGATAGCCACTACACTACGGAAACCGACCCGTCCTGGTGTTTCAAATGGCTCCCATCGAAGCCGGCTGGTAAAACGCGCACAGGGGTTTCCCGTGGGCCAGCATGTGAGATAAAGGTTTCTATTTTCACTGACCTATTTTGCATTGCTCAAGGGCACATCAGGACACTTTGGAAACTCTTTCAAAGGAAGAACGCCCTGAGCTATGACAAGACTTACACTTACCCCAACAAGGTGATGCTCAATGGCTTGTTCAAACAGCTGCTGCTCGTCTTGTGCCACCATCAGACAATCACAAAGCTATTGTGCCTTCTACACCTTACGGTAGCAACAAATCTAACTACTGCTTTACTTTAACAATAATGACGGCGACCACGACGACAACAAGAAAAACAAGAACAACAACAACAACAAGAACAAGAACAACAACATCATCATCATCATCATCATATTTCAATTAAAAGTGGCTACACCAGCGTTTACAATTTCAACCTGTCGACGGACGGACGCTCTGAGTGCACCAATTTCGGGACACTTAGGAAACTCTATCAAAGGCAGGTCGCCCTGCGCTCTGACAGTGCCTGCACTTAGCCCAACAAGGTGATGCTGAATGGCTTGTTCAAACGGCTGGAGGTCCTCCGTCACCACCAGACTATCAGAGCTATACTGCGCCTTCAACTACATAAGAGTAGATAGTAGGGGTTTTTGGGCGCGGCCTATTTTGTTATGACGTATGCCCTAAGCTTATTAATATTCCTACGTCATAATTGGGGGGCGTGATTTTAGGTAGAGTTATTTCCTTAATTATTCCTACGTCATATCCGTCAGAAAGTGTGCACCCATAAAACCCTGAACAACAAGGCCACCCATAAATACCCCCACCCCTCTGAAGGCAATGCCCCGAAACTCTCCTCTCTATTTAAGAACCCGCGCTTCTTTTAGGCAATACCTCTTTAATTCTCAGCTTCTGAAACATCCCGCTTCTTCAACATGTCCAGCGACATCAACATGAAACCCCGCAAGAAACAATCCCGGGCAAGGGTTCCTGTACTCACCAATTTGAAGATTGAACGCTCCTGGGTGTTGTTCTGGGGGGCTCGACGGGGTAACCGCTTTAAAAGGGATCCCAGCTATGTTGGAGTGGAGCTTCTTGCTTTGGGAGAGAAGGAGGGTACGTTGGAACCTTTTGAGACGGTAATTGAATACTCTTATGAGGACTGGTTGAAGGTGATGGCCTGGAGAGATCTGGGGCTTGTGGATAAGACTCTAGAAGGCTTGCAAGAGGGTCCAAGAGAATGCGAAATGGAGTCTCCGACTCAGGGTTTTGAAAGGTGTGAATGGGAAAGCTTGCAGAACTACGACAGACGACGTGTGGGGTTTTGGAGGGGGGTCTGACGGCTCAGGGGCTACTCTCTTCTAAGAGGGCGGTGTGTCGTGACGTAGTGAAGAGATAGGATAAAAGGTGCAACAATTCATTCATGGTTTAAAATTAAAGAGAATGTCTTACCCGAAAGCTGCGGACGTCGACAGGCTCTACAGGCCTCTTCAAACCCGGGATCACCCCTGGTTCTATTCCCCAGATTTTGTATACACTCTGGAACCCTTTGACTGTGGTTACTCTCCAAGACCTCAGACCCCGGTCCCTCAGGACGAAACAACATGCGGTGCGATGGATGTCCAAATGAGTCTCGGGGATCCCCAGCCTCTGGAGCTCATGGAGGGCCTCGATTTTGCCGAATTGTCTACCGTCTGTGCGTCTCAGGAGGGGGTCAGTCCAATGGATGGAGAAACACCCCACAAACCACCAGGCGACCCAATGAGCATCGGACTGTCCCGGGGGCGTGATGAAGACGCAGGATTCTTGCCCGGGGTATGTGACCAAGTAAGCAGAGTGGTTAAAAGCACCCTGGTGTATATTCTGAGTGCTCTCATCGACCGAGCTCTGAAAGAAGTCTGTCGGGGGTGTGAAGTGAATCACCCCAGTCAGTTGAGACACAGTTGTTTGTTTGAACCAGACCGTTACTATTTCCTGTTCTATTTCAACGTGTTTTACAGAAGACTGAACAAACCGTGGCTGAAACCGGCACTAATCAAGGCGCTCTCTTACTCCCACATACATGTCACTGTGGGACAAGTCCAGAAAATCATAGATGAGATTTTGCTGGAGCTGAAAAAGGAGCCGTTTATAATAGAGAAACTTGGGCAGCTGCTCAATGACCTGGATGAGCCGAGTAGAAAAACCGCTGGCAAGCTAAAAGCTTATTTCTTCCGTAAAGAAGTTAAAGCTGGGGGCAGCGACGAAGAATTCGACATCTACGCCACTGATTCAGACTCTGACCTGAACTAAGGGACTTTGAACATGGGGAATGTTCTGGACTGCTTCTGCAACTGGTTCTGTCATCAACACTCAGCAGCTAACCTGAGAGCGCTATTACACCATGTGCTTGACAGAAAAGTAGCCAACGCGAGCCTTTTCTCTACAGATTTAACCATCGATGAGGATCAACTTTCAAACCTGGAAAAGTGAATGGCTGCTGTAACAAAGACCGGGGGGTACGAACACTGGGATGAAGGGCTCAAGGGGGCCAAGAATGATATTAGGCCATTTCATCAACATCTGTATGACCTTTTACTGAGCATGTTTAATACACCTCTGTTTACTTTTAAAATAGGTCATATTGTTGTTTTATTTACATATGTAACTGAGGTGTGTGCCTACAAGATAAAGAAACAGGTATATTTGTTGATATAGATCAAGTAACCAATCATCTGATTTCTTTTTGTCTGGACCGTAGAAAAAATTGTTGTGTATGTTATACTTTTCTCAAATGTCTAAAAAGGGGTATCTGCTCTCCTGAAGTTGAATAAAAAACCTTGTATAAAAACTTTGCGCATAGTGTGGGTCTGTGTGGTTATTTGACAGAATGACTCGGCAAGCTCCCCAAATGCAGGAACTATACTACAACCCAGCCAAGATTGGGGGTTTGGCGGGTAAGAAGGGTTTTCAAAGAGGACTCGCTGAGGCCGGAGTGAAGGTTAATGATGTGGTTGTTTCAGAATGGTTACGGGAACAAGACGCCTATACCTTACATAAACCTCTCAGGATTAACTTTAAAAGAAACCGCGTATATGCAACTGACATAGATTCACAATGGCAAATGGATCTAGTCGATATGTCAAATTTATCAAAACATAACAATGGTCACAAATTGATGTTGATGTGTATCGATGTGTTATCAAAATATGCCTGGGCTCGCATTCTACATAATAAAACAGGTCGGGCGGTGACAAGGGCCTTTGAGGATATATTGTCCCAGGGTCGATGTCCTAAAAAACTGCAGACTGATAAAGGAAAAGAGTTTCTCAACAGAGAATTTCAGAATCTACTGAAGAGACACAAAATACATCATTTCACCACCGGTAATGAGCTTAGGGCATCGGTAGTGGAGAGGTTTAACCGCACCATAAAGACCAAAATGTGGAGATATTTTACAGCGGTCAACACGTTCAAGTATTTTGATAAAGTTCAGGATTTTATCGATGCTTACAACCAAGGGTATCACACCAGTATTAAAATGAAGCCTTTAGATGTTGATCAAAGTAATTCTTTTAAGGTCTATAAAAAATTATACCGACCATTTATTAAGAAGGGAAAAACTACTTATTAGTTCAACATCGGTGATGTGGTTCGCGTTTCAAAGCTAAGGAGTACTTTTGCCAAAGGTTATGAACAAACATTTTCTGACGAATATTTTACAGTTACCGAACAGTTGGCTAGAGACCCCCCCGTGTACCGGTTAAAAGACTATGACAGGGAGGATATAGAAGGAACGTTTTACGAAGCCGAGTTACAAAAAATTATTGTGGGTAAAGACAGTGTATACAGAGTTGAAAAGATATTAGCTGAAAAAACCCAGAACCGGAAAAAATATGTGTTGATGAAATGGCTTGGATGGTCTGAAAAGTTCAATAGTTGGGTCCCGGAACAACAGGTTTGCGATATTCAATCCTTATAACAACATGCCCGCGGGTGTGTTGGGGGCATTACTTTCGATTCTCAAGATGGAATCAGGAGGCTTCTACGTGACTCTACCCAGTAATGCCTCTCTCGATATATATCCTAAAAATGAAATATCCAGTTACACGGTACAATTTGGAAAATCTATAGATCTAAGGGGGTCGTGGGAAGTGGGGTTGGCGGAAATACAGTATCCTTACACTTGGGCTGTTTTACAAGATAAGGATGCCACCTTCGCCATTTTTGATGATGTTAAAAAGAGTCAATGGACATTCACGATACAAGGAGGTTATTATGACAATGTGGATAAAATATTAGATGAGATGCATAAACAGTTCTCAGAAGGCACCCCCAACATCAAGCTATATTACAACCCTATTAAAAACAGAGTGTACAAGGTGTCAAAACCAGGTATTAGCATTCAAACCAGCGGCCAACTGGGGCGTATATTTGGGTTCTATTCTGACACAGAGAGCAGGTTCTCAGAAGTGGTGGGGCGGCTTTTACACTCTTTATGTGTATACGGATATCATAACCCACCAGAGGGTCGGGGATAGTTATGTCCCCCTTTTGAGAAATGTACTTATTAAAGGTAAAAGCAATGACATGGTCACAATTACTTATGACAAACCACACTACGTACCAGTCTCAAATACCCACTTTGACAACATCACGATCGAAGTAAAATCGGATCAGAATATCAACGTACCCTTCCGCTTCAGTAAAGTTAATGTCAAACTACATTTTCGACCCCTGAAACAGTTTGTACATTATTAAAATGGCTACCTCGAGGGGTTATGTAGATCCTAGCGCCTATGTGGATTATTACAAGATGCAAGATGGAACGGCTTGCCCGGTATTGTAGGAGCCCCCACAATGTATGGCGCCGGTCTAGGAGGACTCTTTCGTGGTCTCTTTAGAATGGCCATACCCCTGCTTAAGAGAGGCTTTGCTATAGCCAGACCCCACTTGAAATCAGCGGCTAAAAATATTGTTAGTGACGTGTTCACCAATGTTATGAACCGGCCAGCTAGCCATGAGCATCAGGAGGGTTCGGGTCTCATGGTAATGGCGAGGAGGGGGGGGTAAAAGAAGAAACAGCATGTGTCCACCAGGGGGCGACAAAGATCCGTGGCTAACAAAAAACGAAGAATCTCTCATTCTCCAACATATCGTGGAAACACTCGGAGAAGGAAGCAGCACAAGAAAAAACCTGCAAAAAGAAAGTCTCAAAGAAAGAAAAATAGAGCCTCAGGATACATCTTTTAAACATGTCTTTTGTCCATCGGAAGAGTCTATCGGAAGAATGCGTCAAATCAGAACTGGATCTGTTTACAGTTCCATACACTCAAACGAGTATAGATAAGATCATATATGTAGAGATTCCCCCTCTTTCTGCAATTTCAGACACGGCCCCTCTGGAGTTTTTTATAGCTGGCAATGGCGAGGATTATATTGATTTGAATAACACATTTATTTTAATGAACTGTAAAGTGACTGATGAGGATGGCGATGCAATCGAGAAGACGACCAACGCTGGGGTCATCAATTACCCGGTGGCCACCATGTTTTCACAGGTGGATGTGACCCTGGGAGATCGGCTCATTAGTCAAAGCAGCAATACTTACCCCTATAGAGCCATGATGGAGTGTATACTTAATTATAGTGAGGAGACCCTAAGCAAACAGTTCAGCCCCGGCCTTTTCTTCAAAGACATCCCGGAAGCTATGGACGACAAGGATCCAGAGGGACTCAATAAGGGTTTGCAAAAAAGAACGGCCTTTTCAACAGAAGGGAGGACCTTTGAGCTAATGGGGCATATCCATGCAGACATATTTTTCCAAGAAAAACTCATGCTCAACGGGGTAGACATTAAAATTAAAATGATCCGTAGTAAAAGTGCTTTTTGTCTGATGACCCCTGATACTGAAAAATATAAACTGACCATATTATCGGCCTCGCTGTTTGTGAAAAAAGTGTCCGTCTCCCCGGCGGTTAAACTAGGACACGCGCAGGCGTTAATGACGGCAAACACCAAGTACCCGATCGAAAGAGTCTATATGAAAGTCCACAGTATCCCCGCAGGGACACGGGTGATGAACCAGGAAAATCTGTTTCTAGGACAGCTCCCAAAACAGGTTATTATAGGTCTCGAAGATAATGATGCATTTACCGGGGTTTACAACAAGAACCCCTTTAACTTTAAACATTATAACGCGGAATTTATAGCGTTGTACGTCGATGGTGTGCAGGTTCCATCCAGACCTTTTCAACCTGACTTTGAAAACGGCAATGCGGTTCGTGAATATGACAGTCTAGTACTGGCTACGGGTCGCCATCTCAAGGATCAAACTCCCGGCTGATCGATCGCCGGGAATACTGCAGCGGTTACACCCTGTACGGTTTCAACCTGACCCCTGACGAAGAGTGTGGACAACATTTTTCACAGATGAAGACGGGCAATATGCGTTTGGAGATGCGTTTCAAGCAGCCTCTACCACGCACTGTAAATATGGTCGTGTATGCAGTGTTTGACAACATTATTGAGGTGAATCAGAGGAGAAACGTTATGTATGATTATTATTAAAATGAACACCAGAGAGCTCAACCACATCATGAATGCCCTGGCCAGCTCACGGAAACTGTTTCAAGGAGTCTACACCTGCGATCAGCTGCCTAAATTTAAGATCAAGAATTTACCTGCAATGTACATAATCAACACACACCCTAAAAATATGCCCGGAGAACATTGGCTGGCTATTTATCTAAGGGAGGACCACCGTGGTGAATTTTTTGATTCCTATGCAAACCCCCCGGATTTCAGACCTTTCCCTCGGAAGATCAATTACTTTCTGCTCAACAACTGTCAAGAAACCATTTACAGCGGTCGTCAAGTACAAAGTCTTCAGACCTTCACTTGTGGTCAACACTGTGTGTTTTTCTTATATCATAGATCTAAAGGAAGGTCATACCCCGATATTATGGCCTTGTACAGTGAGGATTTAGGCCAAAATGATAAAAAAGTGGCAGAGTTTGTCAGGACACTGTGGACCCCCCCTTATAACACAATGACTTACGACCCTAGCCAGCCGTGTATACAGATGGGGTGTTCTTGTGAGGATTTTAAAAGATGTCATGCGTGTTAAGGTGAATAAATAATGAAAACAGCCTTTGAATCATTAGTTTTGTTTTTATTCAACACAATTCTTATACAAAGCAGGGGTTATGGTATAAATAAATGTACAACATTTGAAAAATAAAAAATAAAAATAAAAAATTGTTTGTCGGGTCATTATTTACAGGGGAGACAAATAAAAACATGAGATTAATAAGCTTCCCAACGATGGATAGATCCTGAGGATGGTCGCTCAGCACGGTCAGAGTAATGAGATATCGGAGTCAGATCAGGCTCCACCTCTTTACACAGACGGACTTTTTGTCGCGTTTCCTGGTTAGGAACTGTTGATTGGGGCATGTTCAGACAGGCCATCGCCTGTAGGAAAGCATTCCAGCCTACAGGTCGGCGACTATCGGGTACCTTATTAGTGCTAGTGACACTCTTCAACAAATCAAACATGTGTGAACCTTTGATCACCGCAACATCTTTATCAACCGTTCCCCCCGCATCAGCCCCAGAACCATTTTCTTGAGAGGCCATGGTTAAAGTTAAAATGTTTTGATCTTTTTCACCCTGTCTAACCAGACGGAGGTAGCGCTGTAACGTGTTGGTATACAACTGGGCTTTGGAATACTGATTTAAATCGGCCCTGGCCTGTATAGCTTTCATTTCAGAGTCCAGGTTGTTTTCGGCCGTTTGTCTAATGGGCTCTGGCCCGACAACATTTTTTCTCAGTTTCTCAAGCTGCTCCTGAGGGATCAAAAACATTTTCTGAGCATATTCCATTATTAACCCACTCTGGAAGCTAGAAGACTGGTTAGGAAAGGCACGGCTATGCTCAACAGCGGTCCTATAAAACCCCCGGTTTGATTAATCTTCTTTCTTTTTCTTTTAATAGAATACTTCTTATTAGCGATGATCTTGATAACCGCTTTTTGTTTTTTGAGTTTAGAATGTTGAGAAGGGGTTAGGGGTATATTACCGCGTAAGATGTTAAAAGCTATTTCACACAGGGTCTCGATCAAATCCGAGGGGGCCCCTGCCAGCACAGCTTTCCTATGGCGCGGGCTCCTCTCAAATAACATTTGCAAAAGCGGCAGATTTCTTTTAATCCGAACAGACATTCTTATTTATTTCCTTTTCTTTAGCACATAGACTGCCGGCCAATCGTGCGGGCACAAACCTGTTCTTAGGGGAAAGTCTTCTGGGGTTTGTGCATTTAATTCCGCAATCAAGTACCCGTAGGGTTTTTTGGTGGCATCCTCAAATGCCTCCAAAAAGAACTTGGTCTGGTTAGGGTACATTTGACGAGCCAAGACGGTGACCTGTAGTTTATCTCTGGGGTTTTTAAAAAGAATTATATAATTGGCATATAAATTAATAGTGCGGCTTTTTTTACCTTGAAAAAATAGATTTTGAACTAAATAAATAATACTTAAATTCCTATGATGAGTGTACTTTGTGAAAGCTTTTTCCACTTCACTGTTGTCACCGGCCTGCTCCATCAGGTCATCAAGGATCACTAGGTTAGTATTACCGGGCGGGAACAAGTCATCGTCACACAACGAGGCGGGGAGACCTTGCACAAATTTCAGATTATTTTTTTTCGAAGCCAAATCATCGTAGAGAGGTTGCCAGCAAGAGAAACACCACACTATGTTGTCAAGAGCTTGGGACACGGTTGCGTCCACATCTTCTATGATGTTCTTTATAAGATAGCTCTTCCCCGAATTGGAGGGACCGGCTATAATACAGGAGAAAGGGTGTTGAAGTCTGTTTTCAAAACCACCGCTAATATCCATAAGGCAGAGTGGTATAATCAGTCTTCAACACTCTTTTATTGTACACCACCCTGAACCGTTTGTTTAGTGATCTATTTTCCAACGTGTACCCCTTTTTATTGCGATAGATCTGATTTCCGGCTGTAATAATCTCACGAGGAGGCGCGTCTTTCTCGGTTACAAAACTTTCTACCAGGGTCGTCAGAGACTTGATGTTAATGAGCTTGTTGTTACAATGGTTCAGAGTGAAACCCTTAACTTTCATACAGGTCTTACCCGCAGCCGTTCTGTATGCGTAAGTCTTAGGACCCCCTGAAACAAACTCCACTATGTGGTCCTGAGGATCTAGTTCGCTCGTTAACTCCCCAAGGTAGTCCCCGAGGGGAGGGACCCAATCCCCTGGCCTGGTGACAAAGATTACAGAGTCAGTATCATGATAGAGCGTGCGTTCCTGCAACTGATCCATTAAGTTGTACAGTTCAAGCCGGGCGTAAGCCGTGGTAAAAACCGCTATGAAAACATTAACGTTCCCCTGTTTGGTGGGGAAATCTTTAGGGGCCCTCCACTGGACCTGTGCCACGTGGTCATTTAAGAATTGAAAGTGTGATACTGCATGTTGTTTGGAAAACATAAATTCTATAAACTGTTCAGGGGTTTTAATCAAGGTTGTGTTTAGACGGTAATTTCTTTCCCCAAACTTACCCCACAGACTGTTTAAAATCAGTTTGGACATTTGTCTCTTGGCGGGGTTTACAGTTATGTTCCCCAGCTCTAGACGGATCCCTTCCTTTTCAAAATATTGCTAAACGTATCGCTCTTTGGCCGCGGAGTCAACACACCATGAGGGATAGCCCGATGCCTCCTGTTTCCCTTTCAGATGGGTCATAATGTAATCAGCAAAAAGAGTATCAGATTTTTCAGAAAAATGCCAAACCTCATACACCTTACCGACTCTGTAACCTTTCTCCACCGCCTTGTCAAGCTCAATGCTACACCAGACACCCGTCAGCGCTCTCTCTTCATCACTGTGCAGACAAGAGGTAGTTTGATTTTCAGTTTCCACACACGTTCTACACAGAGGGAACATCAATTTTCCCGAACACCTGTAAGGCAACACGGGTAAGAACAGCTCGCGAGGAGGGTACATGGTGACTTTGATCAAACCAAAGTAATGTCCGATTTCGAGAAAGTCACGATAAACAATGGTTGGACGCCCCACCGGGTACATTTTGGTCTTGTTGACATAAGGGTACAGACTGGTGAAATCATAGTAATCTACTCTCTCACCCTCTTTTACCTCATAATGTAAACAGAGGGCGTTGGTACGACCCCCAAATAACGCATCCCGGGGCTCAAGACGTTCAGAAAAGTCCAAGGTTTCCATAAACCGTTGTACCCCCGCATCCTGTTGCTTCAGGGTCGTCCACTCGTGTTCCCAAATCACCAGCACGTTCAAACCATAGGTGTTTTTTAAAGTTTCAATTCGTTCCTGGAAATTATAGTACATATCACTGCAGAGTTTTTGTGTTACGGGGTTAAAGGTGTTTGGGTCGAAGCACTGAGGACAGCCATGGTAAATACAACCTGCAAACTCATAAGCGGTACGCCGCCCGGACACGTCGCTAAAACCGTCTAAGTAGTAAGGCCCCATTTTGACTTCCCCTTGATTTAAAGCATGTCTGATGAAGATGTTATCCCGGGCACTCAGGTATTCCAGCCACTGTATGGAGACAGTCGAAAAGTTCTTTTGTCTAGCACGATAGTTGTCAGAAGTGGTGACCGCTATAGTGTTTTTCTGCAAGAAATTGGACCGATACATTTTCATGCAGAGAGACGCTATGGTCACACTTTGCAAAGGGTCGAGACCCGATGTGTTGATAACCTCGGCGCGGAAACGCACACAGGCTTCTTTAAGGATCACCACATCATTTTTACAATAAGCAGCCATCTCTTCTCGGTCATCAAAAACACCTCCCTTAACCGTATTGTACCATTTAAAGAATTCCTCCCTCTCATGAGACATCATAGTATCAACCCCATAATAAGTGGCGGGCAGGTAGGACCCTCGATAATTTTGAGTGTCCATAGTATTAAAAAAATGGCAGAACCAACCTTTCTTCTGAGCCTCAAAACCCAGAGCCTTAGGCAAAGCGCTCAATTTCATGGGGATGAAATTTAACGAGTCTATGTAACGTTAGTTGAAAGCTTCGTCGGTGAAACACATGATCTTGCTACCCTGAGCTATTATTTTTGGGGTCACCCCATTTTCCACCAGATACTTCATCAAAATGTAAGAATCATAACCCTTAGCATTGTGGGCAATAAATGTGTAATTGAGGTATTTTGGACCGCGATACCGCGTAAAGAAATCCCTGACACAACTCTCACCGCTAGCTGACCACTCACGATCCAACATGTCAATACAGAGTATATAATTAGCAACGTGGACCCCGTTTTCTTGCCGGCATTCAAAAGCAAAAAAGACATACCGGTTGTGCGGCGGCTCCTTTTTAACCGGCTGAATAAAGCACTGGTGTTCGGACCCCGGGGTTAAATCAGCATTACAGATCCTGCATCTCGGCTCCAGACATTTGTGTGGTTTAACCTCATGAAAACGGTACTGGAGGCAACACTGCGGGCAATATTTAGTTTGATCACAATAACTCCGTTTTTTAACCCCCTCAGCAGCGGCCCTCTGTACCTTATGCTCGGAAAAACAGAACGCTGAGAGACAAATCCTTAAGCAATCTTTACATCGGATGGTAGGGGCCAAACCCTTACGACATTGCGGATTGAAACAGACGTTACAGTAACCGTCACAGCGGTGCTTAAGCTTATCATTGAAGGCCTTATAACACCAATGACAAACATACGAACAACCCAAAAAAGCCGTCAAACTCTTTATTCCAAAGTAATGACTATCACTTAGGAAGAGAAACAGTGTCTGTGTATGGGTTTCAGGATGTGTCTGAAATTTCACAAATACTTCCTTTACCTCACAACGGTACCACACAACAATTTTTAAAGACAACAACTCCTCAAACTTGGTGATGTCTGAAAAGGCAACCATCTGTTGAGAGTTTAAGCCGGCCCTCTGATGAAGCATTAAAGCTTCTTGCAGAGCTTGGGGTTCAGGCATGTCGGGGGTGAGTAGTTTTATTAAACTGTAAGCAAAACAGAGCTTATTGTCCCCACTGGAACTCACCACTAATTGCCTGAGCTTGGTCCTAATTATGTCGTTCTTCAAGCATTTCGACAGTCTTCTAAGCGCCCCACCCTCAGGGTTACGAACCACATTCATTACCAGAGACAGACTTTCATCAGCTATGATGGCTGCGTTACTTTGCAATAACGCTTCGATTTTAGCCAGACGTCTAAATTATCTCCACTCAGCATTACAGATAGGTTGCTAAACAAATCATCCCCTCTGAGTTCTAACTGTACAACATCTCGAGGTCTGACCCTTTCAGCAACCTGTTCAAGCATTTTCTGCAAGGCCTCGTGTATGTTGACAAATATTTCTGCATAATTGTCACAATTTAAAAGTTCTGCAAAATTAAAACGCTGAATCATTTCAAAATTGTTATAGGCCGGTCTATCTATAATCACGGGATCACTGGTACTCTTGGACACATCATCATTTTGAACAAAGCCTTCACCCCCTACATTCTCACAGAGCATGTCCTCCACAGCCTTATCAGTCTCAGAACCCTCCACATTCCGAACACCCCCACTGCTGACATCTACAAAACCCCCTTTTTGAGGAGGCTCATTTAAAGCCTGTAAAAGTCCTTCAAAGATATCCAAGACCCTCCTCTATAGTGATGGCTGCTTCTGCCGCCATCCTGTGTTCTAATTGTCTCAAATCATTTATAAAAGGGGCAGAATTTGGTTGGGGTAGCTCCTCCAAAGCCTCCACCATTTCAAACAAATCGGGGTGAACTAGGGGGTGAACCTCTATAAGCGCTACCGGTGGGAGGTGGTTATTTAGATCATTGACCATCTGTAACAGGTCGGGGTTCACCGGTAAGTCTGTTAATTCACATTCTATCGGTGGTAATTGGGGGTTATTTAAATCATTTATCATTTGTAATAGTTCCAGGTTCATTGGGACATCAGAGGAGTTCACAACAGGGCCGGGGATGTTCTCTCGGGAAGGTCTTTTTGGGGCCCTAGCTTGTTCATAATCCTTTAGTTTGTGAGTTCTTTTACCAAGTCAGGACATTTTTTAATTTATTTTTTATTTTTCCAACAACCCACAATAGTAAGGCGTTTTGTGTCTATTAAAACATTAAATACGGTACAATTCGTTAGTAAGGGTATTAATAAGGGTGTTTTGGCTCTCTATCACCAGGTTTTGCCCCACTAACACAAGTCTTTGATTTTGTAACAAAGTATGTAGCAACTCATGGCGACTTTCAGGAAGTAGCTCCGGGGGCTGGTGGCCTGGCTCAGCTTCAAAGGATGGTCGCTCCGGTAAATCTCGGTCGAAGGAGGCAGGGAGCGAGCGTATACTCATGGACGGAGACCAAGAAGGCCTTTGCAGTGACACCCTGGCCAAGCGCGGGGTACTGTTCCGCGTTTCTGTAGCCAAGAAACGGGTCTGGGGGGACGATGTTGAAACCAGGCCGTCGTTGGGTGGTGTGACCGCCCTGACTGACGGCGACCCCTGAGGTTGTTGGATGCCTGTATTTGTTCCGCCCGACAATGCGGCGGGCTGAATCTGGGGTGTTGAATTACCCCCAGAAGGCTGTGGCCTGAGTAGATGTTGGGGGGTCTCCAAGACCACCGTGGGGGATCCTCTCGGTGATCTCACCGGGGAAGATGTTTGATCCCACTTAGACGGGGTAATTGTCCTCAATAGCTCATCCACAGAATGACTATCCCAAGAGTCTTGGGAAGAATAAAAATATACATTACATTTACATCTTTAAACGGCGACAGAAATCAAACTTAAAACAACATGTCCAGGACATTCAAAACCTTTAGCTTTTTTAGACCTTTGAAAATAGCCTTAGACATTCACTACAACGCCTTATTATTTACAGACAATATATTTATTAGGACTTGATAATAAATGTAAAACAGAGAAGCCACTGTAAATAAACTGTTTCTTAAATGTTTCTTTAAAAACTGTAATATTGTTAATAAAACACACACACACACAACAACATTTCATTTTTAAACGAACCTTCCAAGTGTAAACGCTTCCTGATCCCGGGACTTCCTGTTTCACAAACGTTTTCACGATCTGTTTAAATATTAAATACAATGAACACCTTCAAGCCTTTTCCTACAACCACTTTAAAACAGAAGTATAATAGCGGGAGATAAGCCAAACAACTTACTAAACCCTTTCGGACGGCTTTACTTCCTAACCAGACGGTACGGCAATCGGTCATTTCTAAACACGTTCCCCAGAAACAAGCCTAGACCTGTCCGGACTTCTAAAGATCTTTCCCAGAACCCCCCGCCCTACAGGAAACGGGCACCCATCGCTTAAATATTAGCCCTCAACGGGCAAACAAAGCCCTTTTAAAAACATTAAAGTTTGAAAGATCTTACTTACCTCCACAGAATAATCGTTTCTTAAGTTTTTCGGCTGGTTTAGCTTTTTGCACCGCTGTGAAGGTAAGAGACATGTTTAACCTTTAACCACACCGCTTTATAAAAAGCTTTAACCTCTTACAGGCTGCAGATATATACTCACAGCTATCAGATACCGGGGCTGACGGCCTTTCAGATTCTTGAAAGGTTACGGTTCTCGAAGGTAAAACGAAACAAGCCCTTGATGTGGAAGGCCTTTCGTTGTCTCGAACCACGTTTCTTAATACTGTTAGACAGGATAATTTTTTAAAATTAACAAAACTGGACTCAAACATCTTACAGAAACGTTATACAAACAAACAGGGGTTTAGTTCTTACCCGGTCGGCAGACAGCCTGTCTAGGGACAACCACTTCTCTTGGTCGATCCTCGGAGACATTAATCACAGGCCTTTCGATAGTTTCTGTGTAATTAAAGAGACCGGCATTAATATGTATTAAAACGTTTTCATAACTCTAATGAGCCGCTTCAAAACCACACACACCCATACATAAGAACCCATGAGCGCAAACACAAAAATCTTACCGTTGTTGTTCCAGATGATCTCCTCAGCGTTGGGAATTAACTCCTGTTGACTGGCTGAAAAATAATTTTACAGAACTTAAAACAGATGTTATAGCCTTATTTACAATACATGCACACAACACGCTCTGAGTCAGTGAAAATAATCTGAAGACTTACCAAAAAACTCGTTTAAATCGAAGTCGCAGATGTTGTTTCCGGACACTGTTGATCTTTAGTCTTAAATCGAAAGGTCAGTATGAGTCTGTCGAGCTGAAGACCAGACCTTCATACTTATACTGATGTCCACATGCCGGATCTTCTTGTAAGGCATTGTTCTGGTCTGGCCTTTGTGCCGCCCTGTTACCAATTAACATATCAAAACCAACCAATAAAATGACACTGCATCAAATTTCAAATAGAAACCAAGATGGAGACGATCTCTCTCCTCTCTACTCTAAACTTTTATTAGAACCTTTTGGTCTCTCAAAAAAACATTTTTAAGCATCAAGACCTATAGTCAACAACCACTAAGAATATTTTAGGCCTTTATAAGCGCTAAAAAACAACCTGAGCCAAGAAAATAACCATAAAGATCTAAAATAACTAGCGCTTTTACAGTGATTTTTTTTTTTTTTTTTTAATAGCGATGCTTTGTTTGGTATTAAACAAGTCACAAACTACTCAGAACAGAGTTTATCCCCGCAAAAGAGATATTTGGGTTTACTTTACAAAGCTTATGAATTATATAGGTTAAAAGTATTCTGAATGTTTTGATACCACACGCCATACCTACTGTTGTCTGAGCCCACCCCCGCCCCCCATGGTGTGAGTGATTTAGCCTTGAGTGTTGTGATCTATTTAGCATTGAGTGATCAGTTGTTTTTATTTTTTAAACGATTCCTTATCATCAGGGATTGAGACTGCTAAAATACCTTAAAAGCATATCCTTATCTTAAGTCTAACTCTTATGAGCTTTAAGACCCTAGAATGTATTTAAGTAAAACGACTGAACACATTATGTGAGAGATAAAATATAACCACAGCTTTTTTTTTTTTTTTTTACAAAAACAATTAACCTATACACACAAACACCCACACACACACCCTCTTTTTTAATTTTATTTTTAATTAAATTTGAGGGGAGAGACAGAGCCAGATACAGTGTGGATAACATAAATACCCTATGCAAAACAGGCATTGATAGGACCTGGGATCATAACAGACAACAGAACTTGTTAATCTTATAAAATGATTGGGCGAGATAGAGAGAGAGACAGACAGAGACAGTGTGAATATGATAAACGCACTATTCAAAACTGGCATTGTTAAGACCTGGGACCATTACAGACAACAGAACTTGTTGATCTTATAACGGTTTAGATTTACTAAACCATTACATGTATATTTAAAAAAGACCCCCAACCACTACAGGAAGAGCCGACCCATTCACACTCTACAGTTGACCAACAAGAACAACAAGAACAACAGGTTATGGGCGGCCTTGTTGTTCAGGGTTTTATGGGTGTACACTTTCTGACGGATATGACGTAGGAATAATTAAGGATATAACTCTACCTAAAATCACGCCCCCCAATTATGACGTAGGAATATTAATAAGCTTAGGGCATACGTCATAACAAAATAGGCCGCGCCCAAAAAACCCTACTATCTACTCATAAGAGTAACAGCAATGTCGCCGATCCTGCTACGGTCGTATTGTAACAGCAACAACATGTATCGATTTTAAAAGTGTCAGTTCCTGCGCCTCGCAAAGCTACCCTTCTGTGATCGTTTGTTCTCAAGGTCAGGATTTCTTGCCACTCCGAGGAAGAGAAAACGACATCCAGCCTTGGGGCAGAGAGATGGGGACAGGTAACACGGCACTGGCACGCGTGCACCGCGGGTTGTTTCCGCCCGGTTTCAAACCAGGGACCTTTCGCGTGTGAGGCAAACGTGATAGCCACTAAACTACAGTAACCAACCCGTCCTGGTGTTTCGAATGGCTCCCATCGAAGCCGGCAGGTAAAACGTGCACAGGCGTTTCCCGTGGGCCAGCCTGTGAGATAAAGGTTTCTATTTTCACTGACCTATTTTGCATTGCTCAAGGGCACATCAGGACACTTTGGAAACTCTTTCAAAGGAAGAACGTCCTGAGCTATGACAAGACTTACACTTACCCCAACAAGGTGATGCTCAATGGCTTGTTCAAACAGCTGCTGCTCGTCTTGTGCCACCATCAGACAATCACAGAGCTATTGTGCCTTCTACACCTTACGGTAGCAACAAATCTAACTACTGCTTTACTTTAACAATAATAATGACGGCGACTACGACGACAACAAGAACAACAAGAACAACAACAACATCAACAAGAACAACAACATCATCATCATCATCATCATTATCATTAGATTTTAATTAAAAGTGGCTACACGAGCGTTAACAATTTCAACCTGTCGACGGACGGACGCTCTGAGTGCACCGATTTCGGGACACTTCGATAACTCTTTCAAAGGCAGGACGCCCTGCGCTCAGACAGTGCCTGCACTTAGCCCAACAAGGTGATGCTGAATGGCTTGTTCAAACGGCTGGTGGTCTTCCGTCACCACCAGACTATCAGAGCTATACTGCGCCTTCAACTACATAAGAGTAACAGCAATGTCGCCGATCCTGCTACGGTCGTATTGTAACAGCAACAACATGTATCGATTTTAAAAGTGTCAGTTCCAGCGCCTCGCAAAGCTACCCTTCTGCGATCGTTTGTTCTCAAGGTCAGGATTTCTTGCCACTCCGAGCAAGAGAAAACGACGGCCAGCCTCGGGGCAGAGAGATGGGGACGGGTAACACAGCACTGGCACGCATGCACCGCGGGTTGTTTCCGCCCGGTTTCGAACCGGGGACCTTTCGCGTGTGAGGCGAACGTGATAGCCACTACACTACGGAAACCGACCCGTCCTGGAGTTTCGAATGGCTCCCATCGAAGCCGGCTGGTAAAACGCACACAGGCGTTTCCCGTGGGCCAGCCTGTGAGATAAAGGTTTCTATTTTCACTGACCTATTTTGCATTGCTCAAGGGCACATCAGGACACTTTGGAAACTCTTTCAAAGGAAGAACGCCCTGAGCTATGACAAGACTTACACTTTTCCCAACAAGGTGATGCTCAATGGCTTGTTCAAACAGTTGCTGCTCGTCTTGTGCCACCATCAGACAATCACAGAGCTATTGTGCCTTCTACACCTTACGGTAGCAACAAATCTAACTACTGCTTTACTTTAACAATAATAATGACGGCGACTACGACGACAACAAGAACAACAACAACAACAACAACAACAACAACAATATCATCATCATCATCATCATCATCATCAGATTTTAATTAAAAGACCACCAGACTATCAGAGCTATACTGCGCCTTCAACTACATAAGAGTAGATAGTAGGGTTTTTTGGGCGCGGCCTATTTGTTATGACGTATGCCCTAAGCTTATTAATATTCCTACGTCATAATTGGGGGGCGTGATTTTAGGTAGAGTTATTTCCTTAATTATTCCTACGTCATATCCGTCAGAAAGTGTACACCCATAAAACCCTGAACATCAAGGCCACCCATAAATACCCCCACCCCTCTGAAGGCAACGCCCCGAAACTCTCCTCTCTATTTAAGAACCCGCGCTGCTTTTAGGCAATACCTCTTTAATTCTCAGCATCAGAAACATCCCGCTTCTTCAACATGTCCAGCGACATCAACATGAAACCCCGCAAGAAACAATCCCGGGCAAGGGTTCCTGTACTCACCATTTTGAAGATTGAACGCTCCTGGGTGTTGTTCTGGGGGGCTCGACGGGGTTACCGCTTTAAAAGGTATCCCAGCTATGTTGGAGTGGAGCTTTTTGCTTTGGGAGAGAAGGAGGGTACGTTGGAACCTTTTGAGACGGTAATTGAATACTCTTATGAGGACTGGTTGAAGGTGATGGCCTGGAGAGATCTGGGGCTTGTGGATAAGACTCTAGAAGGCTTGCAAGAGGGTCCAAGAGAATGCGAAATGGAGTCTCCGACTCAGGGTTTTGAAAGGTGTGAATGGGAAAGCTTGCAGAACTACGGTAGAGTGGTGAAGAGTCTATCTCTAACTACAGATCGTAAGGTTTTGTTTAGCAGTACCCTGATTACAAACCCTATTGAAGGGGGTGTGGAGGATCCAGAAAAACAGGTTACTGAAATTATGTTTGACGCCGTGGACTGGCCGTTCTTGAAAGAGGTCATAAACTGTATAAATGATGGTTTTGACATCTTGACCAAATGTTCGCAACTGGATTTGGTTAGAAGGAGAAAATGCTGGATTATGGATTATATATCCCCCTTGAATGACGACGACGATGATAAAACAGACGACGTGTGGGGTTTTGGAGGGGGGTCTGACGGCTCAGGGGCTACTCTCTTCTAAGAGGGCGGTGTGTCGTGACGTAGTGAAGAGATAGGATAAAAGGCGCAACAATTCAATCATGGTTGAAAATTAAAGAGAATGTCTTACCTGAAAGCTGCGGACGTCGACAGGCTCTACAGGCCTCTTCAAACCCGGGATCACCCCTGGTTCTATTCCCCAGATTTTGTATACACTCTGGAACCCTTTGACTGCGGTTACTCTCCAAGACCTCAGACCCCGGTCCCTCAGGACGAAACAACATGCGGTGCGATGGATGTCCAAATGAGTCTCGGGCATCCCCAGCCTCTGGAGCTCATGGAGGGCCTCGATTTTGCCGAATTGTCTACCGTCTGTGCGTCTCAGCAGGGGGTCAGTCCAATGGATGGAGAAACACCCCACAAACCACCAGGCGACCCAATGAGCATCGGACTGTCCCGGGGGCGTGATGAAGACGCAGGATTTATGCCCGGGGTATGTGACCAAGTAAGCAGAGTGGTTAAAAGCACCCTGGTGTATATTCTGAGTGCTCTCATCGACCAAGCTCTGAAAGAAGTCTGTCGGGGGTGTGAAGTGAATCACCCCAGTCAGTTGAGACACAGTTGTTTGTTTGAACCAGACCGTTACTATTTCCTGTTCTATTTCAACGTGTTTTACAGAAGACTGAACAAACCGTGGCTGAAACCGGCACTAATCAAGGCGCTGTCTTACTCCCACATACATGTCACTGCGGGACAAGTCCAGAAAATCATAGATGAGATTTTGCTGGAGCTGAAAAAGGAGCCGTTTATAATAGAGAAACTTGGGCAGCTGCTCAATGACCTGGATGAGCCGAGTAGAAAAACCGCTGGCAAGCTAAAAGCTTATTTCTTCCGTAAAGAAGTTAAAGCTGGGGGCAGCGACGAAGAATTCGACATCTACGCCACTGATTCAGACTCTGACCTGAACTAAGGGACTTTGAACATGGGGAATGTTCTGGACTGCTTCTGCAACTGGTTCTGTCATCAACACTCTGCAGCTAACCTGAGAGCGCTATTACACCATGTGCTTGACAGAAAAGTAGCCAACGCGAGCCTTTTCTCTACAGATTTAACCATCGATGAGGATCAACTTTCAAACCTGGAAAAGTTAATGGCTGCTGTAACAAAGACCGGGGGGTACGAACACTGGGATGAAGCGCTCAAGGGGGCCAAGAATGATATTAGGCCATTTCATCAACATCTGTATGACCTTTTACTGAGCATGTTTAATACACCTCTGTTTACTTTTAAAATAGGTCATATTGTTGTTTTATTTACATATGTAACTGAGGTGTGTGCCTACAAGATAAAGAAACAGGTATATTTGTTGATATAGATCAAGTAACCAATCATCTGATTTCTTTTTGTCTGGACCGTAGAAAAAATTGTTGTGTATGTTATACTTTTCTCAAATGTCTAAAAAGGGGTATCTGCTCTCCTGAAGTTGAATAAAAAACCTTGTATAAAAACTTTGCGCATAGTGTGGGTCTGTGTGGTTATTTGACAGAATGACTCGGCAAGCTCCCCAAATGCAGGAACTATACTACAACCCAGCCAAGATTGGGGGTTTGGCGGGTAAGAAGGGTTTTCAAAGAGGACTCGCTGAGGCCGGAGTGAAGGTTAATGATGTGGTTGTTTCAGAATGGTTACGGGAACAAGACGCCTATACCTTACATAAACCTCTCAGGATTAACTTTAAAAGAAACTGCGTATATGCAACTGACATAGACTCACAATGGCAAATGGATCTAGTCGATATGTCAAATTTATCAAAACATAACAATGGTCACAAATTGATGTTGATGTGTATCGATGTGTTATCAAAATATGCCTGGGCTCGCATTCTACATAATAAAACAGGTCGGGCGGTGACAAGGGCCTTTGAGGATATATTGTCCCAGGGTCGATGTCCTAAAAAACTGCAGACTGATAAAGGAAAAGAGTTTCTCACCAGAGAATTTCAGAATCTACTGAAGAGACACAAAATACATCATTTCACCACCGGTAATGAGCTTAAGGCATCGGTAGTGGAGATGTTTAACCGCACCATGAAGACCAAAATGTGGAGATATTTTACAGCGGTCAACACGTTCAAGTATTTTGATAAAGTTCAAGATTTTATCGATGCTTACAACCAAGGGTATCACACCAGTATTAAAATGAAGCCTATAGATGTTGATCAAAGTAATTCTTTTAAGGTCTATAAAAAATTATACGGACCATTTATTAAGAAGGGAAAAACTACTTATAAGTTCAACATCGGTGATGTGGTTCGCGTTTCAAAGCTAAGGAGTACTTTTGCCAAAGGTTATGAACAAACATTTTCTGACGAATATTTTACAGTTACCGAACAGTTGGCTAGAGACCCCCCCGTGTACCGGTTAAAAGACTATGACGGGGAGGATATAGAAGGAACGTTTTACGAAGCCAAGTTACAAAAAATTATTGTGGGTAAAGACAGTGTATACAGAGTTGAAAAGATATTAGATGAAAAAACCCAGAACCGGAAAAAATATGTGTTGATGAAATGGCTTGGATGGCCTGAAAAGTTCAATAGTTGGGTCCCGGAACAACAGGTTTGCGATATTCAATCCTTATAACAACATGCCCGCGGGTGTGTTGGGGGCATTACTTTCGATTCTCAAGATGGAATCAGGAGGCTTCTACGTGACTCTACCCAGTAACGCCTCTCTCGATATATACCCTAAAAATGAAATATCCAGTTACACGGTACAATTTGGAAAATCTATAGATCTAAGGGTGTCGTGGGAAGTGGGGTTGGCGGAAATACAGTATCCTTACACTTGGGCTGTTTTACAAGATAAGGATGCCACCTTCGCCATTTTTGATGATGTTAAAAAGAGTCAATGGACATTCACGATACAAGGAGGTTATTATGACAATGTGGATAAAATATTAGATGAGATGCATAAACAGTTCTCAGAAGGCACCCCCAACATCAAGCTATATTACAACCCTATTAAAAACAGAGTGTACAAGGTGTCAAAACCAGGTATTAGCATTCAAACCAGCGGCCAACTGGGGCGTATATTAGGGTTCTATTCTGACACAGAGAGCAGGTTCTCAGAAGTGGTGGGGCGGCTTTTATACTCTTTATGTGTATACGGATATCATAACCCACCAGAGGGTCGGGGATAGTTATGTCCCCCTTTTGAGAAATGTACTTATTAAAGGTAAAAGCAATGACATGGTCACAATTACTTATGACAAACCACACTACGTACCAGTCTCAAAGACCCACTTTGACAACATCACGATCGAAGTAAAATCGGATCAGAATATCAACGTACCCTTCCGCTTCGGTAAAGTTAATGTCAAACTACATTTTCGACCCCTGAAACAGTGTGTACATTATTAAAATGGCTACCTCGAGGGGTTATGTAGATCCTAGCGCCTATGTGGATTATTACAAGATGCAAGCCGGGAACGGCTTGCCCGGTTTTGTAGGAGCCCCCACAATGTATGGCGCCGGTCTAGGGGGACTCTTTCGTGGTCTCTTTAGAATGGCCGTACCCCTGCTTAAGAGAGGCTTTGTTATAGCCAGACCCCACTTGAAATCAGCGGCTAAAAATATTGTTAGTGACGTGTTCACCAATGTTATGAACCGGGCAGCTAGCCATGAGCATCAGGAGGGTTCGGGTCTCATGGTAATGGCGAGGAGGGGGGGTAAAAGAAGAAACAGCATGTGTCCACCAGGGCGACGAAGATTCGTGGCTAACAAAAAACGAAGAATCTCTCATTCTCCAACATATCGTGGATACACTCGGAGAAGGAAGCAGCACAAGAAAAAACCTGCAAAAAGAAAGTCTCAAAGAAAGAAAAATAGAGCCTCAGGATACATCTTTTAAACATGTCTTTTGTCCACAGTCTATCGGAAGAATGCGTCAAATCAGAACTGGATCTGTTTACAGTTCCATACACTCAAACGAGTATAGATAAGATCATATATGTAGAGATTCCCCCTCTTTCTGCAATTTCAGACACGGCCCCTCTGGAGTTTTTTATAGCTGGCAATGGCGAGGATTATATTGATTTGAATAACACATTTATTTTAATGAACTGTAAAGTGACTGATGAGGATGGCGATGCAATCGAGAAGACGGCCAACGCTGGGGTCATCAATTACCCGGTGGCCACCATGTTTTCACAGGTGGATGTGACCCTTGGAGATCGGCTCATTAGTCAAAGCAGCAATACTTACCCCTATAGAGCCATGATGGAGTGTATCCTTAATTATAGTGAGGAGACCCTAAGCAAACAGTTCAGCCCCGGCCTTTTCTTCAAAGACATCCCGGTAGCTATGGACGATAAGGATCCAGAGGGACTCAATAAGGGTTTGCAAAAAAGAACGGCCTCTTCAACAGAAGGGAGGACCTTTGAGCTAATGGGGCATATCCATGCAGACATATTTTTCCAAGAAAAACTCATGCTCAACGGGGTAGACATTAAAATTAAAATGATCCGTAGTAAAAGTGCTTTTTGTCTGATGACCCCTGATACGGAAAAATATAAACTGACCATATTATCGGCCTCGCTGTTTGTGAAAAAAGTGTCCGTCTTCCCGGCGGTTAAACTAGGACACGCGCAGGCGTTAATGACGGAAAACGCCGAGTACCCGATCGAAAGAGTCTATATGAAAGTCCACAGTATCCCCGCAGGGACACGGGTGATGAACCAGGAAAATCTGTTTCTTGGACAGCTCCCAAAACAGGTTATTATAGGTCTCGAGGATAATGATGCATTTACCGGGGTTTACAACAAGAACCCCTTTAACTTTAAACATTATAACGCGGAATTTATAGTGTTGTACGTCGATGGTGTGCAGGTTCCATCCAGACCTTTTCAACCTGACTTTGAAATCGGCAATGCGGTTCGTGAATATGACAGTCTAGTACTGGCTACGGGTCGCCATCTCAAGGATCAAACTCTGCTGATCGATCGCCGGGAATACTGCAGCGGTTACACCCTGTACGGTTTCAACCTGACCCCTGACGAAGAGTGTGGGCAACATTTTTCACTGATGAAGACGGGCAATATGCGTTTGGAGATGCGTTTCAAGCAGCCTCTACCACGCACTGTTAATATGGTCGTGTATGCAGTGTTTGACAACATTATTGAGGTGAATCAGAGGAGAAACGTTATGTATGATTATTATTAAAATGAACACCAGAGAGCTCAACCACATCATGAATGCCCTGGCCAGCTCACGGAAACTGTTTCAAGGAGTCTACGCCTGCGATCAGCTGACTAAATTTAAGGTCAAGAATTTACCTGCAATGTACATAATCAACACACACCCTAAAAATATGCCCGGAGAACATTGGCTGGCTATTTATCTAAGGGAGGACCACCGTGGTGAATTTTTTGATTCCTATGCAAACCCCCCGGATTTCAGACCTTTCCCTCGGAAGATCAATAACTTTCTGCTCAACAACTGTCAAGAAACCATTTACAGCGGTCGTCAAGTACAAAGTCTTCAGACCTTCACTTGTGGTCAACACTGTGTGTTTTTCTTATATCATAGATCTAAAGGAAGGTCATACCCCGATATTATGGCCTTGTACAGTGAGGATTTAGGCCAAAATGATAAAAAAGTGGCAGAGTTTGTCAGGACACTGTGGATCCCCCCTTATAACACAATGACTTACGACCCTAGCCAGCCGTGTATACAGATGGGGTGTTCTTGTGAGGATTTTAAAAGATGTCATGCGTGTTAAGGTGAAAAAATAATGAAAACAGCCTTTGAATCATTAGTTTTGTTTTTATTCAACACAATTCTTATACAAAGCAGGGGTTATGGTATAAATAAATGTACAACATTTGAAAAATAAAAAATAAAAATAAAAAAATGTTTGTCGGGTCATTATTTACAGGGGAGACAAATAAAAACATGAGATTAATAAGCTTCCCAACGATGGATAGATCCTGAGGATGGTCGCTCAGCACGGTCAGAGTAATGAGATATCGGAGTCAGATCAGGCTCCACCTCTTTACACAGACGGATTTTTTGTCGCGTTTCCTGGTTAGGAACTGTTGATTGGGGCATGTTCAGACAGGCCATCGCCTGTAGGAAAGCATTCCAGCCTACAGGTCGGCGACTATCGGGTACCTTATTAGTGCTAGTGACACTCTTCAACAAATCAAACATGTGTGAACCTTTGATCAGTTGTCCTTTAAAAACAAATTCACCCTGTTCATTCCAAGCCGTTACCCGCGGTTTCTGAACCATTTTGTGCAGGATATATTCTGCATGTCTTTTGCTTCTGGCCGGCATGTTTCTCAAAACATCCGTTACAACATCTCCCTCTGAACTCTCAACAGGTTCGGTCACCGCAACATCTTTATCAACCGTACCCCCCGCATCAGCCCCAGAACCATTTTCTTGAGAGGCCATGGTTAAAGTTAAAATGTTTTGATCTTTTTCACCCTGTCTAACCAGACGGAGGTAGCGCTGTAACGTGTTGGTATACAACTGGGCTTTGGAATACTGATTTAAATCGGCCCTGGCCTGTATAGCTTTCATTTCAGAGTCCAGGTTGTTTTCGGCCGTTTGTCTAATGGGCTCTGGCCCGACAACATTTTTTCTCAGTTTCTCAAGCTGCTCCTGAGGGATCAAAAACATTTTCTGAGCATATTCCATTATTAACCCACTCTGGAAGCTAGAAGACTGGTTAGGAAAGGCACGGCTATGCTCAACAGCGGTCCTATAAAACCCCCGGTTTGATTAATCTTCTTTCTTTTTCTTTTAATAGAATACTTCTTATTAGCGATGATCTTGATAACCGCTTTTTGTTTTTTGAGTTTAGAATGTTGAGAAGGGGTTAGGGGTATATTACCGCGTAAGATGTTAAAAGCTATTTCACACAGGGTCTCGATCAAATCCGAGGGGGCCCCTGCCAGCACAGCTTTCCTATGGCGCGGGCTCCTCTCAAATAACATTTGCAAAAGCGGCAGATTTCTTTCAATCCGAACAGACATTCTTATTTATTTCCTTTTCTTTAGCACATACACTGCCGGCCAATCGGGCGGGCACAAACCTGTTCTGAGGCGAAAGTCTTCTGGGGTTTGTGCTTTTAAGTCCGCAATCAAGTACCCGTAGGGTTTTTTGGTGGCATCCTCAAATGCCTCCAAAGAGAACTTGGTCTGGTTAGGGTACATTAGACGAGCCTAGACGGTGACCTGTAGTTTATCTCTGGGGTTTTTAAAAAGAATTATATAATTGGCATATAAATTAATAGTGCGGCTTTTTTTACCTTGAAAAAATAGATTTTGAACTAAATAAATAATACTTTAATTCCTATGATGAGTGTACTTTGTGAAAGCTTTTTCCACTTCACTGTTGTCACCGGCCTGCTCCATCAGGTCATCAAGGATCACTAGGTTAGTTTGACCGGGCGGGAACAAGTCATCACCACACAACGAGGCGGGGAGACCTTGCACAAATTTCAGATTATTTTTTTTCGAAGCCAAATCATCGTAGAGAGGTTGCCAGCAAGAGTAACACCACACTATGTTGTCAAGAGCTTGGGACACGGTTGCGTCCACATCTTCTATGATGTTCTTTATAAGATAGCTCTTCCCCGAATTGGAGGGACCGGCTATAATACAGGAGAAAGGGTGTTGAAGTCTGTTATCAAAACCACCGCTAATATCCATAAGGCAGAGTGGTATAATCAGTCTTCAACACTCTTTTATTGTACACCACTCTGAACCGTTTGTTTAGTGATCTATTTTCCAACGTGTACCCCTTTTTATTGCGATAGATCTGATTTCCGGCTGTAATAATCTCACGAGGAGGCGCGTCTTTCTCGTTACATAACTTTCTACCAGGGTCGTCAGAGACTTGATGTTAATGAGCTTGTTGTTACAATGGTTCAGAGTGAAACCCTTAACTTTCATACAGGTCTTACCCGCAGCCGTTCTGTATGCGTAAGTCTTAGGACCCCCTGAAACAAACTCCACTATGTGGTCCTGAGGATCTAGTTCGCTCGTTAACTCCCCAAGGTAGTCCCCGAGGGGAGGGACCCAATCCCCTGGCCTGGTGACAAAGATTACAGAGTCAGTATCATGATAGAGCGTGCGTTCCTGCAACTGATCCATTAAGTTGTTCAGTTCAAGCCGGGCGTAAGCCGTGGTAAAAACCGCTATGAAAACATTAACGTTCCCCTGTTTGGTGGGGAAATCTTTAGGGGCCCTCCACTGGACCTGTGCCACGTGGTCATTTAAGAATTGAAAGTGTGATACTGCATGTTGTTTGGAAAACATAAATTCTATGAACAGTTCAGGGGTTTTAATCAAGGTTGTGTTTAGACGGTAATTTCTTTCCACAAACTTACCCCACAGACTGTTTAAAATCAGTTTGGACATTTGTCTCTTGGCGGGGTTTACAGTTATGTTCCCCGGCTCTAGACGGATCCCTTCCTTTTCAAAATATTGCTGAACGTATCGCTCTTTGGCCGCGGAGTCAACACACCATGAGGGATAGCCCGATGCCTCCTGTTTCCCTTTCAGATGGGTCATAATGTAATCAGCAAAAAGAGTATCAGATTTTTCAGAAAAATGCCAAACCTCATTCACCTTACCAACTGTAACCTTTCTCCACCGCCTTGTCAAGCTCAATGCTACACCAGACACCCGTCAGCGCTCTCTCTTCATCACTGTGCAGACAAGAGGTAGTTTGATTTTCAGTTTCCACACACGTTCTACACAGAGGGAACATCAATTTTCCCGAACACCTGTAAGGCAACACGGGTAAGAACAGCTCGCGAGGAGGGTACATGGTGACTTTGATCAAACCAAAGTAATGTCCGATTTCGAGAAAGTCACGATAAACAATGGTTGGACACCCCACCGGGTACATTTTGGTCTTGTTGACATAAGGGTACAGACTGGTGAAATCATAGTAATCTACTCTCTCACCCTCCTTTACCTCATAATGTAAACAGAGGGCGTTGGTACGACCCCCAAATAACGCATCCCGGGGCTCTAGACGTTCAGGAAAGTCCAAGGTTTCCATAAACCGTTGTACCCCCGCTTCCTGTTGCTTCAGGGTCGTCCACTCGTGTTTCCAAATCACCAGCACGTTCAAACCATAGGTGTTTTTTAAAGTTTCAATTCGTTCCTGGAAATCATAGTACATATCACCGCAGAGTTTTTGTGTTACGGGGTTAAAGGTGTTTGGGTCGAAGCACTGAGGACAGCCATGGTAAATACAACCTGCAAACTCATAAGCGGTACGCCGCCCGGACACGTCGCTAAAACCGTCTAAGTCATAAGGCCCCATTTTGACTTCCCCTTGATTTAAAGCATGTCTGATGAAGATGTTATCCCGGGCACTCAGGTATTCCAGCCACTGTATGGAGACAGTCGAAAAGTTCTTTTGTCTAGCACGATAGTTGTCAGAAGTGGTGACCGCTATAGTGTTTTTCTGCAAGAAATTGGACCGATACATTTTCATGCAGAGAGACGCTATGGTCACACTTTGCAAAGGGTCGAGACCCGATGTGTTGATAACCTCGGCGCGGAAACGCACACAGGATTCTTTAAGGATCACCACATCATTTTTACAATAAGCGGCCATCTCTTCTCGGAAATCAAAAACACCTCCCTTAACCGTATTGTACCATTTAAAGAATTCCTCCCTCTCATGAGACATCATAGTATCAACCCCATAATAAGAGGCGGGCGGGTAGGACCCTCGATAATTTTGAGTGTCCTTAGTATTAAAAAAATGGCAGAACCAACCTTTCTTCTGAGCCTCAAAACCCAGAGCCTTAGGCAAAGCGCTCAATTTCATGGGGAGGAAATTTAACGAGTCTATGTAACGTTAGTTGAAAGCTTCGTCGGTGAAACACATGATCTTGCTACCCTGAGCTATTATTTTTGGGGTCACCCCATTTTCCACCAGATACTTCATCAAAATGTAAGAATCATAACCCTTAGCATTGTGGGCAATAAATGTGTAATTGAGGTATTTTGGACCGCGATACCGCGTAAAGAAATCCCTGACACAACTCTCACCGCTAGCTGACCACTCACGATCCAACATGTCAATACAGTGTATATAATTAGCAACGTGGACCCCGTTTTCTTGCCGGCATTCAAAAGCAAAAAAGACATACCGGTTGTGCGGCGGCTCCTTTTTAACCGGCTGAATAAAGCACTGGTGTTCGGACCCCGGGGTTAAATCAGCATTACAGATCCTGCATCTCGGCTCCAGACATTTGTGTGGTTTAACCTCATGAAAACGGTACTGGAGGCAACACTGCGGGCAATATTTAGTTTGATCACAATAACTCCGTTTTTTAACCCCCTCAGCAGCGGCCCTCTGTACCTTATGCTCGGAAAAACAGAACGCTGAGAGACAAATCCTTAAGCAATCTTTACATCGGATGGTAGGGGCCAAACCCTTACGACATTGCGGATTGAAACAGACGTTACAGTAACCGTCACAGCGGTGCTTAAGCTTATCATTGAAGGCCTTATAACACCAATGACAAACATACGAACAACCCAAAAAAGCCGTCAAACTCTTTATTCCAAAGTAATGACTATCACTTAGGAAGAGAAACAGTGTCTGTGTATGGGTTTCAGGATGTATCTGAAATTTCACAAATACTTCCTTTACCTCACAACGGTACCACAAAACAATTTTTAAAGACAACAACTCCTCAAACTTGGTGATGTCTGAAAAGGCAACCATCTGTTGAGAGTTTAAGCCGGCCCTCTGATGAAGCATTAAAGCCTCTTGCAGAGCTTGGGGTTCAGGCATGTCGGGGGTGAGTAGTTTTATTAAACTGTAAGCAAAACAGAGCTTATTGTCCCCACTGGAACTCACCACTAATTGCCTGAGCTTGGTCCTAATTATGTCGTTCTTCAAGCATTTCGACAGTCTTCTAAGCGCCCCACCCTCAGGGTTACGAACCACATTCATTAACAGAGACAGACTTTCATCAGCTAAGATGGCTGCGTTACTTTGCAATAACGCTTCGATTTTAGCCAGACATCTAAATTATCTCCACTCAGCATTACAGATAGGTTGCTAAACAAATCATCCCCTCTGAGTTCTAACTGTACAACATCTCGAGGTCTGACCCTTTCAGCAACCTGTTCAAGCATTTTCTGCAAGGCCTCGTGTATGTTGACAAATATTTCTGCATAATTGTCACAATTTAAAAGTTCTGCAAAATTAAAACGCTGAATCATTTCAAAATTGTTATAGGCCGGTCTATCTATAATCACGGGATCACTGGTACTCTTGGACACATCATCATTTTGAACAAAGCCTTCACCCCCTACATTCTCACAGAGCATGTCCTCCACAGCCTTATCAGTCTCAGAACCCTCCACATTCCGAACACCCCCACTGCTGACATCTACAAAACCCCCTTTTTGAGGAGGCTCATTTAAAGCCTGTAAAAGTCCTTCAAAGATATCCAACCGGTTAATGTCAAGACCCTCCTCTATAGTGATGGCTGCTTCTGCCGCCATCCTGTGTTCTAATTGTCTCAAATCATTTATAATAGGGGCAGAATTTGGTCGGGGTAGCTCCTCCAAAGCCTCCACCATTTCAAACAAATCGGGGTGAACTAGGGGGTGAACCTCTATAAGCGCTACCGGTGGGAGGTGGTTATTTAGATCATTGACCATCTGTAACAGGTCGGGGTTCACCGGTAAGTCTGTTAATTCACATTCTATCAGTGGTAATTGGGGGTTATTTAAATCATTTATCATTTGTAATAGTTCCAGGTTCATTGGGACATCAGAGGAGTTCACAACAGGGCCGGGGATGTTCTCTCGGGAAGGTCTTTTTGGGGCCCTAGCTTGTTCATAATCCTTTAGTTTGTGAGTTCTTTTACCAAGTCAGGACATTTTTTAATTTATTTTTTATTTTTCCAACAACCCACAATAGTAAGGCGTTTTGTGTCAATTAAAACATTAAATACGGTACAATTCGTTAGTAAGGGTATTAATAAGGGTGTTTTGGCTCTCTATCACCAGGTTTTGCCCCACTAACACAAGTCTTTGATTTTGTAACAAAGTATGTAGCAACTCATGCCGACCTTCAGGAAGTAGCTCCGGGGGCTGGTGGCCTGGCTCAGCTTCAAAGGATGGTCGCTCCGGTAAATCTCGGTCGAAGGAGGCAGGGAGCGAGCGTATACTCATGGACGGAGACCAAGAAGGCCTTTGCGGTAACACCCTGGCCAAGCGCGGGGTACTGTTCCGCGTTTCTGTAGCCAAGAAACGGGTCTGGGGGGACGATGTTGAAACCAGGCCGTCGTTGGGTGGTGTGTCAGCCCTGACTGACGGCGACCCCTGAGGTTGTTGGATGCCTGTATTTGTTCCGCCCGACAATGCGGCGGGCTAAATCTGGGGTGTTGAATTACCCCCAGAAGGCTGTGGCCTGAGTAGATGTTGGGGGGTCTCCAAGACCACCGTGGGGGATCCTCTCGGTGATCTCACCGGGGAAGATGTTTGATCCCACTTAGACGGGGTAATTGTCCTCAATAGCTCATCCACAGAATGACTATCCCAAGAGTCTTGGGAAGAATAAAAATATACATTACATTTACATCTTTAAACGGCGACAGAAATCAAACTTAAAACAACATGTCCAGGACATTCAAAACCTTTAGCTTTTTTAGACCTTTGAAAATAGCCTTAGACATTCACTACAACGCCTTATTATTTACAGACAATATATTTATTAGGACTTGATAATAAATGTAAAACAGAGAAGCCGCTGTAAATAAACTGTTTCTTAAATGTTTCTTTAAAAACTGTAATATTGTTAATAAAACACACACACACACAACAACATTTCATTTTTAAACGAACCTTCCAAGTGTAAACGCTTCCTGATCCCGGGACTTCCTGTTTCACAAACGTTTTCACAATCTGTTTAAATATTAAATACAATGAACACCTTCAAGCCTTTTCCTACAACCACTTTAAAACAGAAGTATAATAGCGGGAGATAAGCCAAACAACTTACTAAACCCTTTCGGACGGCTTTACTTCCTAACCAGACGGTACGGCAATCGGTCATTTCTAAACACGTTCCCCAGAAACAAGCATAGACCTGTCCGGACTTCTAAAGATCTTTCCCAGAACCCCCCGCCCTACAGGAAACGGTCACCCATCGCTTAAATATTAGCCCTCAACGGGCAAACAAAGCCCTTTTAAAAACATTAAAGTTTGAAAGATCTTACTTACCTCCACAGAATAATCGTTTCTTATGTTTTTCGGCTGGTTTAGCTTTTTGCACCGCTGTGAAGGTAAGAGACATGTTTAACCTTTAACCACACCGCTTTATAAAAAGCTTTTACCTCTTACAGGCTGCAGACATATACTCACAGCTATCAGATACCGGGGCTGACGGCCTTTCAGATTCTTGAAAGGTTACGGTTCTCGAAGGTAAAACGAAACAAGCCCTCGATGTGGAAGGCCTTTCGTTGTCTCGAACCACGTTTCTTAATACTGTTAGACAGGATAATTTTTTTAAAATTAACAAAACTGGACTCAAACATCTTACAGAAACGTTATACAAACAAACAGGGGTTTAGTTCTTACCCGGTCGGCAGACAGCCTGTCTAGGGACAACTACTTCTCTTGGTCGAGACATTAATCACAGGCCTTTCGATAGTTTCTGTGTAATTAAAGAGACCGGCATTAATATATATTAAAACGTTTTCATAACTCTAATGAGCCGCTTCAAAACCACACACACCCATACATAAGAACCCATGAGCTTAAACACAAAAATCTTACCGTCGTTGTTCCAGATGATCTCCTCAGCGTTGGGAATTAACTCCTGTTGACTGGCTGAAAAATAATTTTACAGAACTTAAAACAGATGTTATAGCCTTATTTACAATACATGCACACAACACGCTCTGAGTCAATGAAAAGAATCTGAAGACTTGCCTAAAAACTCGTTTAAATCGAAGTCGCTGATGTTGTTTCCGGACATTGTTGATCTTTAGTCTTAAATCGAAAGGTCAGTATGAGTCTGTCGAGCTGAAGACCAGACCTTCATACTTATACTGATGGCCACATGCCGGATCTGCTTGTAAGGCATTGTTCTGGTCTGGCCTTTGTGCCGCCCTGTTACCAATTAACATATCAAAACCAACCAATAAAATGACACTGCATCAAATTTCAAATAGAAACCAAGATGGAGACGATCTCTTCCTCTCTACTCTAAACTTTTATTAGAACCTTTAGGTCTCTCAAAAAAATATTTTTAAGCATCATGACCTATAGTCAACAAACCACTAAGAATATTTCAGGCCTTTATAAGCGCTAAAAAACAACCTGAGCGAAGAAAATAACTATAAAGATCTAAAATAACTAGCGCTTTTACAGTGATTTTTTTTTTTTTTTAATAGCGATGCTTTGTTTTGTATTATACAAGTCACAAACTACTCAGAACAGCGTTTATCCCCGCAAAAGAGATATTTGGGTTTATTTTACAAAGCTTATAAATTATGTAGGTTAAAAGTATTCTGAATGTTTTGATACCACATGCCATACGTACTGTTGTCTGAGCCCACCCCCGCCACCCATGGTGTGAGTGATTTAGCCTTGAGTGTTGTGATCTATTTAGCATTGAGTGATCAGTTGTTTTTATTTTTTAAACGATTCCTTATCATCAGGGATTGAGACTGCTAAAATACCTTAAAAGCATATCCTTATCTTAAGTCTAACTCTTATGAGCTTTAAGACCCTAGAATGTATTTAAGTAAAACGACTGAACACATTATGTGAGAGATAAAATATAACCACAGCTTTTTTTTTTTTTTTTTTAAAACAATTAACCTATACACACAAACACCCACACACACACCCTCTTTTTTAATTTTATTTTTAATTAAATTTGAGGGGAGAGACAGAGCCAGATACAGTGTGGATAACATAAGTACCCTATGCAAAACAGGCATTGTTAGGACCTGGGATCATAACAGACAACAGAACTTGTTGATCTTATAAAATGATTGGGCGAGAGAGAGAGAGAGACACACAGAGACAGTGTGAATATGATAAACGCACTATTCAAAACTGGCATTGTTAAGACCTGGGACCATTACAGACAACAGAACTTGTTGATCTTATAACGGTTTAGATTTACTAAACCATTACATGTATATTTTAAAAAGACCCCCAAACACTACAGGAAGAGCCGACCCATTCACACTCTACAGTTGACCAACAAGAACAACAAGAACAACAGGTTATGGGCGGCCTTGTTGTTCAGGGTTTTATGGGTGTACACTTTCTGACGGATATGACGTAGGAATAATTAAGGAAATAACTCTACCTAAAATCACGCCCCCCAATTATGACGTAGGAATATTAATAAGCTTAGGGCATACGTCATAACAAAATAGGCCGCGCCCATAAAACCCTACTATCTACTCATAAGAGTAACAGCAATGTCGCCGATCCTGCTACGGTCGTATTGTAACAGCAACAACATGTATCGATTTTAAAACTGTCAGTTCCAGCGCCTCGCAAAGCTACCCTTCTGTGATCGTTTGTTCTCAAGGTCAGGATTTCTTGACACTCCGAGGAAGAGAAAACGATGGCCGGCCGCGTTACAGGGACAGATAACAAAGCACTAGCACGCGTGCACCGCGGGTTGTTTCCGCCCGGTTTCGAACCAGGGACCTGTCGCGTGTGAGGCGAACGTGATAGCCACTACACTACGGAAACCGACCTGTCCTGGTGTTTCGAATGGCTCCCATCGAAGCCGGCTGGTAAAACGCGCACAGGCGTTTCCCGTGGGCCAGCCTGTGAGATAAAGGTTTCTATTTTCACTGACCTATTTTGCATTGCTCAAGGACACATCAGGACACTTTGGAAACTCTTTCAAAGGAAGAACGCCCTGAGCTATGACAAGACTTAGACTTACCCCAACAAGGTGATGCTCACTGGCTTGTTCAAACAGCTGCTGCTCATCTTGTGCCACCATCAGACAATCACAGAGCTATTGTGCCTTCTACACCTTACGGTAGCTTTACTTTAACAATAATAATGACGGCGACCTCGACGACAAAAAGAAAAACAAGAACAACAACAACAACAACAAGAACAATAACATCATCATCAGATTTTAATTAAAAGTGGCTACACCAGCGTTTACAATTTCAACCTGTCGACGGACGGACGCTCTGAGTCCACCAATTTCGGAAACTCCAATGAAGAAAAGCCACCTACCGCCTCCGGGGAACCACGAGGGCAAGCAGGACGAAAAGGGCCGGCCCACAGCAGGCTCTTTCCGCCCGGTTTCAAACCGGGGACCTTTCGTGCGTTAGGAGAACGTGATAACCGCTACACTTCGGAAACTGACACCGTCACCTCTTGCTTAGAACGGTTACCGTTGGAGACTGCTGGTAAAACCGACCCGTCCTGGCGTTTCGAATGGCTCCCATCGAAGCAGGCTGGTAAAACGCGCACAAGCGTTTCCCGTGGGCCAGCCTGTGAGATAAAGGTTTCTATTTTCACTGACCTATTTTGCATTGCTCAAGGGCACATCAGGACACTTTGGAAACTCTTTCAAAGGCAGGACGCCCTGCGCTCTGACAGTGCCTGCACTTAGCCCAACAAGGTGATGCTGAATGGCATGTTCAAACGGCTGGTGGTCTTCCTTCACCACCAGACTATCAGAGCTATTGTGCCTTCTACACCTTACGGTAGCAACAAATCTAACTACTGCTTTACTTTAACAATAATAATGACGGCGACCACGACGACAACAAGAACAACAACAAGAACAACAACATCAACAAGAACAACAACATCATCATCATCATCATCATCAGATTTTAATTAAAAGTGGCTACACCAGCGTTTACAATTTCATCCTGTCGACGGACGGACGCTCTGAGTGCACCGATTTCGGGATACTTCGGAAACTCTTTCAAAGGCAGGACGCCCTGCGATCAGACAGTGCCTGCACTTAGCCCAACAAGGTGATGCTGAATGGCTTGTTCAAACGGCTGGTGGTCTTCCGTCACCACCAGACTATCAGAGCTATTTTGCGCCTTCAACTACATAAGAGTAACAGCAATGTCGCCGATCCTGCTACGGTCGTATTGTAACAGCAACAACATGTATCGATTTTAAAAGTGTCAGTTGCAGCGCCTCGCAAAGCTACCCTTCTTACATCGTTTGTTCTCAAGGTCAGGATTTCTTGCCACTCCGAGGAAGAGAAAACTACAGCCACCCTTGGGGCAGAGAGATGGGGGACGGGTAACACGGCACTGGCACGCGTGCACCACGGGTTGTTTCCGCCCGGTTTCGAACCGGGGACCTTTCGCGTGTGAGGCGAACGTGATAGCCACTACACTACGGAAAACGACCCGTCCTGGTGTTTCGAATAACTCCTATCGAAGCCGGCTGGTAAAACGCACACAGGCGTTTCCCGTGGGCCAGCCTGTGAGATAAAGGTTTCTATTTTCACTGACCTATTTTGCATTGCTCAAGGGCACATCAGGACACTTTGGAAACTCTTTCAAAGGAAGAACGCCCTGAGCTGTGACAAGACTTACAATTACCCCAACAAGGTGATGCTCAATGGCTTGTTCAAACAGCTGCTGCTTGTCTTGTGCCACCATCAGACAATCACAGAGCTATTGTGCCTTCTACACCTTACGGTAGCAACAAATCTATCTACTGCTTTACTTTAACAATAATAATGACAGCGACCACGACGACAACAAGAACAACAAGAACAACAGCAAGAACAGCATCATCATCATCATCATCATCAGATTTTAATTAAAAGTGGCTACACCCGCGTTTACAATTTCAACCTGTCGACGGACGGACGCTCTGAGTGCACCGATTTCGGGACACTTAGGAAACTCTTTCAAAGGCAGGTCGCCCTGCGCTCTGACAGTGCCTGCACTTAGCCCAACAAGGTGATGCTGAATGGCTTGTTCAAACGGCTGGTGGTCTTCCGTCACCACCAGACTATCAGAGCTATACTGCGCCTTCAACTACATAAGAGTAGATTGTAGGGTTTTTTGGGCGCGGCCTATTTTGTTATGATGTATGCCCTAAGCTTATTAATATTCCTACGTCGTAATTGGGGGGCGTGATTTTAGGTAGAGTTATTTCCTTAATTATTCCTACGTCATATCCGTCAGAAAGTGTACACCCATAAAACCCTGAACAACAAGGCCACCCATAAATACCCCCACCCCTCTGAAGGTAATGCCCCGAAACTCTCCTCTCTATTTAAGAACCCGCGCTGCTTTTAGGCAATACCTCTTTAATTCTCAGCATCAGAAACATCCCGCTTCTTCAACATGTCCAGCGACATCAACATGAAACCCCGCAAGAAACAATCCCGGGCAAGGGTTCCTGTACTCACCAATTTAAAGATTGAACGCTCCTGGGTGTTGTTCTGGGGGGCTCGACGGGGTTACCGCTTTAAAAGGGATCCCAGCTATGTTGGAGTGGAGCTTTTTGCTTTGGGAGAGAAGGAGGGTACGTTGGAATCTTTTGAGACGGTAATTGAATACTCTTATGAGGACTGGTTGAAGGTGATGGCCTGGAGAGATCTGGGGCTTGTGGATAAGACTCTAGAAGGCTTGCAAGAGGGTCCAAGAGAATGCAAAATGGAGTCTCCGACTCAGGGTTTTGAAAGGTGGTGAATGGGAAAGCTTGCAGAACTATGGTAGAGTGGTGAAGAGTCTATCTCTAACTACAGATCGTAAGGTTTTGTTTAGAAGTACCCTGATTACAAACCCTATTGAAGGGGGTGTGGAGGATCCAGAAAAACAGGTTACTGAAATTATGTTTGACGCCGTCTGACGGCTCAGGGGCTACTCTCTTCTAAGAGGGCGGTGTGTCGTGACGTAGTGAAGAGATAGGATAAAAGGCGCAACAATTCATTCATGGTTTAAAATTAAAGAGAATGTCTTACCCGAAAGCTGTGGACGTCGACAGGCTCTACAGGCCTCATCAAACCCGGGATCACCCCTGGTTCTATTCCCCAGATTTTGTATATACTCCGGAACCCTCTGACTGCGGTTACCCTCCAAGACCTCAGACCCCGGTCCCTCAGGACGAAACAACATGCGGTGCGATAGATGTCCAAATGAGTCTCGGGGATCCCCAGCCTCTGGAGCTCATGGAGGGCCTCGATTTTGCCGAACTGTCTACCGTCTGTGCGTCTCAGGAGGGGGTCAGTCCAATGGATGTAGAAACACCCCACAAACCACCAGGCGACCCAATGAGCATCGGACTGTCCCGGGGGCGTGATGAATACGCAGGATTTATGCCCGGGGTATGTGACCAAGTAAGCAGAGTAGTTAAAAGCACCCTGGTGTATATTCTGAGTGCTCTCATCGACCGAGCTCTGAAAGAAGTCTGTCGGGGGTGTGAAGTGAATCACCCCAGTCAGTTGAGACACAGTTGTTTGTTTGAACCAGACCGTTACTATTTCCTGTTCTATTTCAACGTGTTTTACAGAAGACTGAACAAACCGTGGCTGAAACCGGCACTAATCAAGGCGCTGTCTTACTCCCACATACATGTCACTGCGGGACAAGTCCAGAAAATCATAGATGAGATTTTGCTGGAGCTGAAAAAGGAGCCGTTTATAACAGAGAAACTTGGGCAGCTGCTCAATGACCTGGATGAGCCGAGTAGAAAAACCGCTGGCAAGCTAAAAGCTTATTTCTTCCGTAAAGAAGTTAAAGCTGGGGGCAGCGACGAAGAATTCGACATCTACGCCACTGATTCAGACTCTGACCTGAACTAAGGGACTTTGAACATGGGGAATGTTCTGGACTGCTTCTGCAACTGGTTCTGTCATCAACAGCTAACCATGCAGCTAACCTGAGAGCGCTATTACACCATGTGCTTGACAGAAAAGTAGCCATAGCGAGCCTTTTCTCTACAGATTTAACCATCGATGAGGATCAACTTTCAAACCTGGAAAAGTTAATGGCTGCTGTAACAAAGACCGGAGGGTACGAACACTGGGATGAAGCGCTCAAGGGGGCCAAGAATGATATTAGGCCATTTCATCAACATCTGAATGACCTTTTACTGAGCATGTTTAATACACCTCTGTTTACTTTTAAAATAGGTCATATTGTTGTTTTATTTACATATGTAACTGAGGTGTGTGCCTACAAGATAAAGAAACAGGTATATTTGTTGATATAGATCAAGTAACCAATCATCTGATTTCTTTTTGTCTGGACCGTAGAAAAAATTGTTGTGTATGTTATACTTTTCTCAAATGTGTAAAAAGGGGTATCTGCTCTCCTGAAGTTGAATAAAAAACCTTGTATAAAAACTTTGCGCATAGTGTGGGTCTGTGTGGTTATTTGACAGAATGACTCGGCAAGCTCCCCAAATGCAGGAACTATACTACAACCCAGCCAAGATTGGGGGTTTGGCGGGTAAGAAGGGTTTTCAAAGAGGATTCGCTGAGGCCGGAGTGAAGGTTAATGATGTGGTTGTTTCAGAATGGTTACGGGAACAAGACGCCTATACCTTACATAAACCTCTCAGGATTAACTTTAAAAGAAACCGCGTATATGCAACTGACATAGACTCACAATGGCAAATGGATCTAGTCGATATGTCAAATTTATCAAAACATAATAATGGTCACAAATTGATGTTGATGTGTATCGATGTGTTATCAAAATATGCCTGGGCTCGCATTCTACATAATAAAACAGGTCGGGCGGTGACAAGGGCCTTTGAGGATATATTGTCCCAGGGTCGATGTCCTAAAAAACTGCAGACTGATAAAGGAAAAGAGTTTCTCAACAGAGAATTTCAGAATCTACTGAAGAGACACAAAATATATCATTTCACCACCGGTAATGAGCTTAAGGCATCGGTAGTGGAGAGGTTTAACCGCACCATAAAGACCAAAATCTGGAGATATTTTACAGCGGTCAACACGTTCAAGTATTTTGATAAAGTTCAGGATTTTATCGATGCTTACAACCAAGGGTATCACACCAGTATTAAAATGAAGCCTATAGATGTTGATCAAAGTAATTCTTTTAAGGTCTATATAGAATTATACGGACCGTTTATTAAGAAGGGAAAAACTACTTATAAGTTCAACATCGGTGATGTGGTTCGCGTTTCAAAGCTAAGGAGTACTTTTGCCAAAGGTTATGAACAAACATTTTCTGACGAATATTTTACAGTTACCGAACAGTTGGCTAGAGACCCCCCCGTGTACCGGTTAAAAGACTATGACGGGGAGGATATAGAAGGAACGTTTTACGAAGCCGAGTTACAAAAAATGATTGTGGGTAAAGACAGTGTATACAGAGTTGAAAAGATATTAGCTGAAAAGACCCAGAACCGGAAAAAATATGTGTTGGTGAAATGGCTTGGACGGCCTGAAAAGTTCAATAGTTGGGTCCCGGAACAACAGGTTTGCGATATTCAATCCTTATAACAACATGCCCGCGGGTGTGATGGGGGCATTACTTTCGGTACTCAAGATGGAATCAGGAGGCTTCTACGTGACTCTACCCAGTAACGCCTCTCTCGATATATACCCTAAAAATGAAATATCCAGTTACACGGTACAATTTGGAAAATCTATAGATCTAAGGGGGTCGTGGGAAGTGGGGTTGGCGGAAATACAGTATCCTTACACTTGGGCTGTTTTACAAGATAAGGATGCCACCTTCGCCATTTTTGATGATGTTAAAATCAATGGACATTCACGATACAAGGAGGTTATTATGACAATGTGGATAAAATATTAGATGAGATTCATAAACAGTTCTCAGAAGGCACCCCCAACATCAAGCTATATTACAACCCTATTAAAAACAGAGTGTACAAGGTGTCAAAACCAGGTATTAGCATTCAAACCAGCGGCCAACTGGGGCGTATATTAGGGTTCTATTCTGACACAGAGAGCAGGTTCTCAGAAGTGGTGGGGCGGCTTTTACACTCTTTATGTGTATACGGATATCATAACCCACCAGAGGGTTGGGGATAGTTATGTCACCCTTTTGAGAAATGTACTTATTAAAGGTAAAAGCAATGACATGGTCACAATTACTTATGACAAACCACACTACGTAGCAGTCTCAAAGATCCACTTTGACAACATCACGATCGAAGTAAAATCGGATCAGAATATCAACGTACCCTTCCGCTTCGGTAAAGTTAATGTCAAACTACATTTTAGACCCCTGAAACAGTGTGTACATTATTAAAATGGCTACCTCGAGGGGTTATGTAGATCCTAGCGCCTATGTGGATTATTACAAGATGCAAGCCGGGAACGGCTTGCCCGGTATTGTAGGAGCCCCCACAATGTATGGCGCCGGTCTAGGAGGACTCTTTCGTGGTCTCTTTAGAATGGCCGTACCCCTGCTTAAGAGAGGCTTTGCTATAGCCAGACCCCACTTGAAATCAGCGGCTAAAAATATTGTTAGTGACGTGTTCACCAATGTTATGAACCGGGCAGCTAGCCATGAGCATCAGGAGGGTTCGGGTCTCATGGTAATGGCGAGGAGGGGGGTAAAAGAAGAATCAGCATGTGTCCACCAGGGGGCGACGAAGATCCGTGGCTAACAAAAATCGAAGAATCTCTCATTCTCCAACATATCGTGGAAATTTCAGACACGGCCCCTCTGGAGTTTTTTATAGCTGGCAATGGCGAGGATTATATTGATTTGAATAACACATTTATTTTAATGAACTGTAAAGTGACTGATGAGGATGGCGATGCAATCGAGAAGACGGCCAACGCTGGGGTCATCAATTACCCGGTGGCCACCATGTTTTCACAGGTGGATGTGACCCTGGGAGATCGGCTCATTAGTCAAAGCAGCAATACTTACCCCTATAGAGCCATGATGGAGTGTATCCTTAATTATAGTGAGGAGACCCTGAGCAAACAGTTCAGCCCCGGCCTTTTCTTCAAAGACATCCCGGAAGCTATGGACGACAAGGATCCAGAGGGACTCAATAAGGGTTTGCAAAAAAGAACGGCCTCTTCAACAGAAGGGAGGACCTTTGAGCTAATGGGGCATATCCATGCAGACATATTTTTCCAAGAAAAACTCATGCTCAACGGGGTAGACATTAAAATTAAAATGATCCGTAGTAAAAGTGCTTTTTGTCTGATGACACCTGATACTGAAAAATATATACTGACCATATTATCGGCCTCGCAGTTTGTGAAAAAAGTGTCCGTCTCCCCGGCGGTTAAACTAGGACACACGCAGGCGTTAATGACGGCAAACGCCAAGTACCCGATCGAAAGAGTCTACATGAAAGTCCACAGTATCCCCGCAGGGACACGGGTGATGAACCAGGAAAATCTGTTTCTAGGACAGCTCCCAAAACAGGTTATTATAGGTCTCGTGGATAATGATGCATTTACCGGGGTTTACAACAAGAACCCCTTTAACTTTAAACATTATAACGCGGAATTTATAGCGTTGTACGTCGATGGTGTGCAGGTTCCATCCAGACCTTTTCAACCTGACTTTGAAAACGGCAATGCGGTTCGTGAATATTACAGTCTAGTACTGGCTACGGGTCGCCATCTCAAGGATCAAACTCTGCTGATCGATCGCCGGGAATACTGCAGCGGTTACACCCTGTACGGTTTCAACCTGACCCCTGATGAAGAGTGTGGACAACATTTTTCACTGATGAAGACGGGCAATATGCGTTTGGAGATGCGTTTCAAGCAGCCTCTACCACGCACTGTAAATATGGTCGTGTATGCTGTGTTTGACAACATTATTGAGGTGAATCAGAGGAGAAACGTTATGTATGATTATTATTAAAATGAACACCAGAGAGCTCAACCACATCATGAATGCCCTGGCCGGCTCACGGAAACTGTTTCAAGGAGTCTACGCCTGCGATCAGCTGCCTAAATTTAAGATCAAGAATTTACCTGCAATGTACATAATCAACACACACCCTAAAAATATGCCCGGAGAACATTGGCTGGCTATTTATCTAAGGGAGGACCACCGTGGTGAATTTTTTGATTCCTATGCAAACCCCCCGGATTTCAGACCTTTCCCTCGGAAGATCAATAACTTTCTGCTCAACAACTGTCAAGAAACCATTTACAGCGGTCGTCAAGTACAAAGTCTTCAGACCTTCACTTGTGGTCAACACTGTGTGTTTTTCTTATATCATAGATCTAAAGGAAGGTCATACCCCGATATTATGGCCTTGTACAGTGAGGATTTAGACCAAAATGATAAAAAAGTGGCAGAGTTTGTCAGTACACTGTGGACCCCCCCTTATAACACAATGACTTACGACCCTAGACAGCCATGTATACAGATGGGGTGTTCTTGTGAGGATTTTAAAAGATGTCATGCGTGTTAAGGTGAAAAAATAATGAAAACAGCCTTTGAATCATTAGTTTTGTTTTTATTCAAAACAATTCTAATACAAAGCACGGGTTATGTTATAAATAAATGTACAACATTTGAAAATAAAAAAAATAAAATAAAAAATTGTTTGTCGGGTCATTATTTACAGGGGAGACAAATAAAAACATGAGATTAATAAGCTTCCCAACGATGGATAGATCCTGAGGATGGTCGCTCAGCACGGTCAGAGTAATGAGATATCGGAGTCAGATCAGGCTCCACCTCTTTACACAGATGGATTTTTTGTCGCGTTTCCTGGTTAGGAACTGTGGATTGGGGCATGTTCAGACAGGCCATCGCCTGTAGGAAAGCATTCCAGCCTACAGGTCGGCGACTATCGGGTACCTTATTAGTGCTAGTGACACTCTTCAACAAATCAAACGTGTGAACCTTTGATCAGTTGTCCTTTAAAAACAAATTCACCCTGTTCATTCCAAGCCGTTACCCGCGGTTTCTGAACCATTTTGTGCAGGATATATTGTGCATGTCTTTTGCTTCTGGCCGGCATGTTTCTCAAAACATCCGTTACAACATCTCCCTCTGAACTCTCAACAGGTTCGGTCACCGCAACATCTTTATCAACCGTACCCCCCGCATCAGCCCCAGAACCATTTTCTTGAGAGGCCATGGTTAAAGTTAAAATGTTTTGATCTTTTTCACCCTGTCTAACCAGACGGAGGTAGCGCTGTAACGTGTTGGTATACAACTGGGCTTTGGAATACTGATTTAAATCGGCCCTGGCCTGTATAGCATTCATTTCAGAGTCCAGGTTGTTTTCGGCCGTTTGTCTAATGGGCTCTGGCCCGACAACATTTTTTCTCAGTTTCTCAAGCTGCTCCTGAGGGATCAAAAACATTTTCTGAGCATATTCCATTATTAACCCACTCTGGAAGCTAGAAGACTGGTTAGGAAAGGCACGGCTATGCTCAACAGCGGTCCTATAAAACCCCCGGTTTGATTAATCTTCTTTCTTTTTCTTTTAATAGAATACTTCTTATTAGTGATGATCTTGATAACCGCTTTTTGTTTTTTGAGTTTAGAATGTTGAGAAGGGGTTAGGGGTATATTACCGCGTAAGATGTTAAAAGCTATTTCACACAGGGTCTCGATCAAATCCGAGGGGGCCCCTGCCAGCACAGCTTTCCTATGGCGCGGGCTCCCCTCAAATAACATTTGCAAAAGTGGCAGATTTCTTTTAATCCGAACAGACATTCTTATTTATTTCCTTTTCTTTAGCACATACACTGCCGGCCAATCGGGCGGGCACAAACCTGTTCTGAGGCGAAAGTCTTCTGGGGTTTGTGCTTTTAAGTCTGCAATCAAGTACCCGTAGGGTTTTTTGGTGGCATCCTCAAATGCCTCCAAAAAGAACTTGGTCTGGTTAGGGTACATTTGACGAGCCAAGACGGTGACTTGTAGTTTATCTCTGGGGTTTTTAAAAAGAATTATATAATTGGCATTTAAATTAATAGTGCGGCTTTTTTTACCTTGAAAAAATAGATTTTGAACTAAATAAAGAATACTTAAATTCCTATGATGAGTGTACTTTGTGAAAGCTTTTTCCACTTCACTGTTGTCACCGGCCTGCTCCATCAGGTCATCAAGGATCACTAGATTAGTTTGACCGGGCGGGAACAAGTCATCGTCACACAACGAGGCGGGGAGACCTTGCACAAATTTCAGATTATTTTTTTTCGAAGCCAAATCATCGTAGAGAGGTTGCCAGCAAGAGTAACACCACACTATGTTGTCAAGAGCTTGGGACACGGTTGCGTCCACATCTTCTATGATGTTCTTTATAAGATAGCTCTTCCCCGAATTGGAGGGACCGGCTATAATACAGGAGAAAGGGTGTTGAAGTCTGTTATCAAAACCACCGCTAATATCCATAAGGCAGAGTGGTATAATCAGTCTTCAACACTCTTTTATTGTACACCACCCTGAACCGTTTGTTTAGTGATCTATTTTCCAACGTGTACCCCTTTTTATTGCGATAGATCTGATTTCCGGCTGTAATAATCTCACGAGGAGGCGCGTCTTTCTCGGTTACAAAACTTTCTACCAGGGTCTTCAGAGACTTGATGTTAATGAGCTTGTTGTTACAATGGTTCAGAGTGAAACCCTTAACTTTCATACAGGTCTTACCCGCAGCCGTTCTGTATGCGTCTTAGGACCCCCTGAAACAAACTCCACTATGTGGTCCTGAGGATCTAGTTCGCTCGTTAACTCCCCAAGGTAGTCCCCGAGGGGAGGGACCCAATCCCCTGGCCTGGTGACAAAGATTACAGAGTCAGTATCATGATAGAGCGTGCGTTCCTGCAACTGATCCATTAAGTTGTACAGTTCAAGCCGGGCGTAAGCCGTGGTAAAAACCGCTATGAAAACATTAACGTTCCCCTGTTTGGTGGGGAAATCTTTAGGGGCCCTCCACTGGACCTGTGCCACGTGGTCATTTAAGAATTGAAAGTGTGATACTGCATGTTGTTTGGAAAACATAAATTCTATAAACTGTTCAGGGGTTTTAATCAAGGTTGTGTTTAGACGGTAATTTCTTTCCCCAAACTTACCCCACAGACTGTTTAAAATCAGTTTGGACATTTGTCTCTTGGCGGGGTTTACAGTTATGTTCCTGCAACTTGGTGATGTCTGAAAAGGCAACCATCTGTTGAGAGTTTAAGCCGGCCCTCTGATGAAGCATTAAAGCCTCTTGCAGAGCTTGGGGTTCAGGCATGTCGGGGGTGAGTAGTTTTATTAAACTGTAAGCAAAACAGAGCTTATTGTCCCCACTGGAACTCACCACTAATTGCCTGAGCTTGGTCCTAATTATGTCGTTCTTCAAGCATTTCGACAGTCTTCTAAGCGCCCCACCCTCAGGGTTACGAACCACATTCATTACCAGAGACAGACTTTCATCAGCTAAGATGGCTGCGTTTCTTTGCAATAACGCTTCGATTTTAGCCAGACATCTAAATTATCTCCACTCAGCATTACAGATAGGTTGCTAAACAAATCATCCCCTCTGAGTTCTAACTGTACAACATCTCGAGGTCTGACCCTTTCAGCAACCTGTTCAAGCATTTTCTGCAAGGCCTCGTGTATGTTGACAAATATTTCTGCATAATTGTCACAATTTAAAAGTTCTGCAAAATTAAAACGCTGAATCATTTCAAAATTGTTATAGGCCGGTCTATCTATAATCACGGGATCACTGGTACTCTTGGACACATCATCATTTTGAACAAAGCCTTCACCCCCTACATTCTCACAGAGCATGTCCTCCACAGCCTTATCAGTCTCAGAACCCTCCACATTCCGAACACCCCCACTGCTGACATCTACAAAACCCCCTTTTTGAGGAGGCTCATTGAAAGCCTGTAAAAGTCCTTCAAAGATATCCAACCGGTTAATGTCAAGACCCTCCTCTATAGTGATGGCTGCTTCTGCCGCCATCCTGTGTTCTAATTGTTTCAAATCATTTATAATAGGGGCAGAATTTGGTCGGGGTAGCTCCTCCAAAGACTCCACCATTTCAAACAAATCGGGGTGAACTAGGGGGTGAACCTCTATAAGCGCTACCGGTGGGAGGTGGTTATTTAGATCATTGACCATCTGTAACAGGTCGGGGTTCACCGGTAAGTCTGTTAATTCACATTCTATCGGTGGTAATTGGGGGTTATTTAAATCATTTATCATTTGTAATAGTTCCAGGTTCATTGGGACATCAGAGGAGTTCACAACAGGGCCGGGGATGTTCTCTCGGGAAGGTCTTTTTGGGGCCCTAGCTTGTTCATAATCCTTTAGTTTGTGAGTTCTTTTACCAAGTCAGGACATTTTTTAATTTATTTTTTATTTTTCCAACAACCCACAATAGTAAGGCGTTTTGTGTCTATTAAAACATTAAATACGGTACAATTCGTTAGTAAGGGTATTAATAAGGGTGTTTTGGCTCTCTATCACCAGGTTTTGCCCCACTAACACAAGTCTTTGATTTTGTAACAAAGTATGTAGCAACTCATGCCGACCTTCAGGAAGTAGCTCCGGGGGCTGGTGGCCTGGCTCAGCTTCAAAGGATGGTCGCTCCGGTAAATCTCGGTCGAAGGAGGCAAGGAGCGAGTGTATACTCATGGACGGAGACCAAGAAGGCCTTTGCGGTGACACCCTGGCCAAGCGCGGGGTTACTGTTCCGCGTTTCGGTAGCCAAGAAACGGGTCTGGGGGGACGATGTTGAAACTAGGCCGTCGTTGGGTGGTGTGTCAGCCCTGACTGACGGCGACCCCTGAGGTTGTTGGATGCCTGTATTTGTTCCGCCCGACAATGCGGCGGGCTGAATCTGGGGTGTTGAATTACCCCCAGAAGGCTGTGGCCTGAGTAGATGTTGGGGGGTCTCCAAGACCACCGTGGGGGATCCTCTCGGTGATCTCACCGGGAAAGATGTTTGATCCCACTTAGACGGGGTAATTGTCCTCAATAGCTCATTCACAGAATGACTATCCCAAGAGTCTTGGGAAGAATAAAAATATACATTACATTTACATCTTTAAACGGCGACAGAAATCAAACTTAAAACAACATGTCCAGGACATTCAAAACCTTTAGCTTTTTTAGACCTTTGAAAATAGCCTTAGACATTCACTACAACGCCTTATTATTTACAGACAATATATTTATTAGGACTTGATAATAAATTTAAAACAGAGAAGCCGCTGTAAATAAACTGTTTCTTAAATGTTTCTTTAAAAACTGTAATATTGTTAATAAAACACACACACACACAACAACATTTCATTTTTAAACGAACCTTCCAAGTGTAAACGCTTCCTGATCCCGGGACTTCCTGTTTCACAAACGTTTTCACGATCTGTTTAAATATTAAATACAATGAACACCTTCAAGCCTTTTCCTACAACCACTTTAAAACAGAAGTATAATAGCGGGAGATAAGCCAAACAACTTACTAAACCCTTTCGGACGGCTTTACTTCCTAACCAGACGGTACGGCAATCGGTCATTTCTAAACACGTTCCCCAGAAACAAGCATAGACCTGTCCGGACTTCTAAAGATCTTTCCCAGAACCCCCCGCCCTACAGGAAACGGTCACCCATCGCTTAAATATTAGCCCTCAACGGGCAAACAAAGCCCTTTTAAAAACATTAAAGTTTGAAAGATCTTACTTACCTCCACAGAATAATCGTTTCTTATGTTTTTCGGCTGGTTTAGCTTTTTGCACCGCTGTGAAGGTAAGAGACATGTTTAACCTTTAACCACACCGCTTTATAAAAAGCTTTAACCTCTTACAGGCTGCAGATATATACTCACAGCTATCAGATACCGGGGCTGACGGCCTTTCAGATTCTTGAAAGGTTACGGTTCTCGAAGGTAAAACGAAACAAGCCCTCGATGTGGAAGGCCTTTCGTTGTCTCGAACCACGTTTCTTAATACTGTTAGACAGGATAATTTTTTAAAATTAACAAAACTGGACTCAAACATCTTACAGAAACGTTATACAAACAAACAGGGGTTTAGTTCTTACCCGGTCGGCAGACAGCCTGTCTAGGGACAACCACTTCTCTTGGTCGATCCTCGGAGACATTAATCACAGGCCTTTCGATAGTTTCTGTGTAATTAAAGAGACCGGCATTAATATATATTAAAACGTTTTCATAACTCTAATGAGCCGCTTCAAAACCACACACACCCATGCATAAGAACCCATGAGCGCAAACACAAAAATCTTACCGTCGTTGTTCCAGATGATCTCCTCAGCGTTGGGAATTAACTCCTGTTGACTGGCTGAAAAATAATTTTACAGAACTTAAAACAGATGTTATAGCCTTATTTACAATACATGCACACAACACGCTCTGAGTCAATGAAAAGAATCTGAAGACTTGCCTAAAAACTCGTTTAAATCGAATCGCTGATGTTGTTTCCGGACATTGTTGATCTTTAGTCTTAAATCGAAAGGTCAGCATGAGTCTGTCGAGCTGAAGACCAGACCTTCATACTTATACTGATGGCCACATGCCGGATCTGCTTGTAAGGCATTGTTCTGGTCTGGCCTTTGTGCCGCCCTGTTACCAATTAACATATCAAAACCAACCAATAAGATGACACTGCATCAAATTTCACATAGAAACCAAGATGGAGACGATCTCTCTCCTCTCTACTCTAAACTTTTATTAGAACCTTTTGGTCTCTCAAAAAAACATTTTTAAGCATCAAGACCTATAGTCAACAACCACTAAGAATATTTCAGGCCTTTATAAGCGCTAAAAAACAACCTGAGCCTAGAAAATAAGCATAAAGATCAAAAATAACTAGCGCTTTTACAGTGATTTTTTTTTTTTTTTTTATAGCGATGCTTTGTTTGGTATTAAACAAGTCACAAACTACTCAGAACAGCGTTTATCCCCGCAAAAGAGATATTTGGGTATATTTTACAAAGCTTATAAATTATATACGTTAAAAGTATTCTGAATGTTTTGATACCACACGCCATACCTACTGTTGTCTTCTACACCTTACGGTAGCAACAAATCTAACTACTGCTTTACTTTAACAATAATAATGACGGCGACCACGATGACAACAAGAACAACAACAAGAACAACAACAACAACATCATCAGATTTTAATTAAAAGTGGCTACACCAGTGTTTACAATTTCAACCTGTCTACAGACGGACGCTCTGAGTGCACCGATTTCGGGCACTCCAATGAAGAAAAGCCACCCACCGCCTCCGGGGAACCACGAGGGCAAGCAGGACGAAAAGGGCCGGCCCACAGCAGGCTATTTCCGCCCGGTTTCGAACCGGGGACCTTTCGCGCGTTAGGCGAACGTGATAACCGCTACACTACGGAAACTGACAACGTGGCGTCTTGCTTCAAACGGTTATCGTTGAAGCCTGCTGGTAAAACGGGCTCAGGAATTTCAGGTCGGCTAGACTGTGAGATGGCGTCTGAAGTGCCGCGAAAGGATGCCATTTTCACAGACCTGTTTGGCATTGCTAAAGGGCACATCAGGACACTTCGGAAACTCTTTCAAAGGCAGGACGCCCTGCGCTCTGACAGTGCCTGCACTTAGCCCAACAAGGTGATGCTGAATGGCTTGTTCAAACGGCTGGTGGTCTTCCGTCACCACCAGACTATCAGAGCTATACTGCGCCTTCAACTACATAAGAGTAACAGCAATGTCGCCGATCCTGCTACGGTCGTATTGTAACAGTAACAAGATGTATCGATTTTAAAAGTGTCAGTTCCAGCGCCTCGCAAAGCTACCCTTCTGCGATCGATTGTTCTCAAGGTCAGGATTTCTTGCCACTCCGAGGAAGAGAAAACGACGGCCGGCCTTGGGGCAGGGAGATGAGGACGGGTAACACGGTACTGGCACGCGTGCACCGCGGGTTGTTTCCGCCCGGTTTCGAACCGGGGACCTTTCGCGTGTGAGGCGAACGTGATAGCCACTACACTACGGAAACCAACCCGTCCTGGCGTTTCGAATGGCTTCCATCGAAGCAGGCTGGTAAAACACGCACAGGCGTTTCCCGTGGGCCAGCCTGTGAGATAATGGTTTCTATTTTCACTGACCTATTTTGCATTGCTCAAAGGCACATCAGGACACTTTGGAAACTCTTTCAAAGGAAGAACGCCCTGAGCTATGACAAGACTTACACTTACCCCAACAAGGTGATGCTCAATGGCTTGTTCAAACAGCTGCTGCTCGTCTTGTGCCACCATCAGACAATCACAGAGCTATTGTGCCTTCTACACCTTACGGTAGCAACAAATCTATCTACTGCTTTACTTTAACAATAATAATGACAGCGACCACGACGACAACAAGAACAACAAGAACAACAGCAAGAACAGCATCATCATCATCATCATCATCAGATTTTAATTAAAAGTGGCTACACCCGCGTTTACAATTTCAACCTGTCGACGGACGGACGCTCTCAGTGCACCGATTTCGGGACACTTAGGAAACTCTTTCAAAGGCAGGTCGCCCTGCGCTCTGACGGTGCCTGCACTTAGCCCAACAAGGTGATGCTGAATGGCTTGTTCAAACGGCTGGTGGTCTTCCGTCACCACCAGACTATCAGAGCTATACTGCGCCTTCAACTACATAAGAGTAGATAGTAGGGTTTTTTGGGCGCGGCCTATTTTGTTATGATGTATGCCCTAAGCTTATTAATATTCCTACGTCGTAATTGGGGGGCGTGATTTTAGGTAGAGTTATTTCCTTAATTATTCCTACGTCATATCCGTCAGAAAGTGTACACCCATAAAACCCTGAACAACAAGGCCACCCATAAATACCCCCACCCCTCTGAAGGTAATGCCCCGAAACTCTCCTCTCTATTTAAGAACCCGCGCTGCTTTTAGGCAATACCTCTTTAATTCTCAGCATCAGAAACATCCCGCTTCTTCAACATGTCCAGCGACATCAACATGAAACCCCGCAAGAAACAATCCCGGGCAAGGGTTCCTGTACTCACCAATTTAAAGATTGAACGCTCCTGGGTGTTGTTCTGGGGGGCTCGACGGGGTTACCGCTTTAAAAGGGATCCCAGCTATGTTGGAGTGGAGCTTTTTGCTTTGGGAGAGAAGGAGGGTACGTTGGAATCTTTTGAGACGGTAATTGAATACTCTTATGAGGACTGGTTGAAGGTGATGGCCTGGAGAGATCTGGGGCTTGTGGATAAGACTCTAGAAGGCTTGCAAGAGGGTCCAAGAGAATGCAAAATGGAGTCTCCGACTCAGGGTTTTGAAAGGTGGTGAATGGGAAAGCTTGCAGAACTATGGTAGAGTGGTGAAGAGTCTATCTCTAACTACAGATCGTAAGGTTTTGTTTAGCAGTACCCTGATTACAAACCCTATTGAAGGGGGTGTGGAGGATCCAGAAAAACAGGTTACTGAAATTATGTTTGACGCCGTCTGACGGCTCAGGGGCTACTCTCTTCTAAGAGGGCGGTGTGTCGTGACGTAGTGAAGAGATAGGATAAAAGGCGCAACAATTCATTCATGGTTTAAAATTAAAGAGAATGTCTTACCCGAAAGCTGCGGACGTCGACAGGCTCTACAGGCCTCATCAAACCCGGGATCACCCCTGGTTCTATTCCCCAGATTTTGTATATACTCCGGAACCCTCTGACTGCGGTTACCCTCCAAGACCTCAGACCCCGGTCCCTCAGGACGAAACAACATGCGGTGCGATAGATGTCCAAATGAGTCTCGGGGATCCCCAGCCTCTGGAGCTCATGGAGGGCCTCGATTTTGCCGAACTGTCTACCGTCTGTGCGTCTCAGGAGGGGGTCAGTCCAATGGATGTAGAAACACCCCACAAACCACCAGGCGACCCAATGAGCATCGGACTGTCCCGGGGGCGTGATGAATACGCAGGATTTATGCCCGGGGTATGTGACCAAGTAAGCAGAGTAGTTAAAAGCACCCTGGTGTATATTCTGAGTGCTCTCATCGACCGAGCTCTGAAAGAAGTCTGTCGGGGGTGTGAAGTGAATCACCCCAGTCAGTTGAGACACAGTTGTTTGTTTGAACCAGACCGTTACTATTTCCTGTTCTATTTCAACGTGTTTTACAGAAGACTGAACAAACCGTGGCTGAAACCGGCACTAATCAAGGCGCTGTCTTACTCCCACATACATGTCACTGCGGGACAAGTCCAGAAAATCATAGATGAGATTTTGCTGGAGCTGAAAAAGGAGCCGTTTATAACAGAGAAACTTGGGCAGCTGCTCAATGACCTGGATGAGCTGAGTAGAAAAACCGCTGGCAAGCTAAAAGCTTATTTCTTCCGTAAAGAAGTTAAAGCTGGGGGCAGCGACGAAGAATTCGACATCTACGCCACTGATTCAGACTCTGACCTGAACTAAGGGACTTTGAACATGGGGAATGTTCTGGACTGCTTCTGCAACTGGTTCTGTCATCAACAGCTAACCATGCAGCTAACCTGAGAGCGCTATTACACCATGTGCTTGACAGAAAAGTAGCCATAGCGAGCCTTTTCTCTACAGATTTAACCATCGATGAGGATCAACTTTCAAACCTGGAAAAGTGAATGGCTGCTGTAACAAAGACCGGAGGGTACGAACACTGGGATGAAGCGCTCAAGGGGGCCAAGAATGATATTAGGCCATTTCATCAACATCTGTATGACCTTTTGCTGAGCATGTTTAATACACCTCTGTTTACTTTTAAAATAGGTCATATTGTTGTTTTATTTACATATGTAACTGAGGTGTGTGCCTACAAGATAAAGAAACAGGTATATTTGTTGATATAGATCAAGTAACCAATCATCTGATTTCTTTTTGTCTGGACCGTAGAAAAAATTGTTGTGTATGTTATACTTTTCTCAAATGTGTAAAAAGGGGTATCTGCTCTCCTGAAGTTGAATAAAAAACCTTGTATAAAAACTTTGCGCATAGTGTGGGTCTGTGTGGTTATTTGACAGAATGACTCGGCAAGCTCCCCAAATGCAGGAACTATACTACAACCCAGCCAAGATTGGGGGTTTGGCGGGTAAGAAGGGTTTTCAAAGAGGATTCGCTGAGGCCGGAGTGAAGGTTAATGATGTGGTTGTTTCAGAATGGTTACGGGAACAAGACGCCTATACCTTACATAAACCTCTCAGGATTAACTTTAAAAGAAACCGCGTATATGCAACTGACATAGACTCACAATGGCAAATGGATCTAGTCGATATGTCAAATTTATCAAAACATAATAATGGTCACAAATTGATGTTGATGTGTATCGATGTGTTATCAAAATATGCCTGGGCTCGCATTCTACATAATAAAACAGGTCGGGCGGTGACAAGGGCCTTTGAGGATATATTGTCCCAGGGTCGATGTCCTAAAAAACTGCAGACTGATAAAGGAAAAGAGTTTCTCAACAGAGAATTTCAGAATCTACTGAAGAGACACAAAATATATCATTTCACCACCGGTAATGAGCTTAAGGCATCGGTAGTGGAGAGGTTTAACCGCACCATAAAGACCAAAATCTGGAGATATTTTACAGCGGTCAACACGTTCAAGTATTTTGATAAAGTTCAGGATTTTATCGATGCTTACAACCAAGGGTATCACACCAGTATTAAAATGAAGCCTATAGATGTTGATCAAAGTAATTCTTTTAAGGTCTATATAGAATTATACGGACCGTTTATTAAGAAGGGAAAAACTACTTATAAGTTCAACATCGGTGATGTGGTTCGCGTTTCAAAGCTAAGGAGTACTTTTGCCAAAGGTTATGAACAAACATTTTCTGACGAATATTTTACAGTTACCGAACAGTTGGCTAGAGACCCCCCCGTGTACCGGTTAAAAGACTATGACGGGGAGGATATAGAAGGAACGTTTTACGAAGCCGAGTTACAAAAAATGATTGTGGGTAAAGACAGTGTATACAGAGTTGAAAAGATATTAGCTGAAAAAACCCAGAACCGGAAAAAATATGTGTTGGTGAAATGGCTTGGACGGCCTGAAAAGTTCAATAGTTGGGTCCCGGAACAACAGGTTTGCGATATTCAATCCTTATAACAACGTGCCCGCGGGTGTGATGGGGGCATTACTTTCGGTACTCAAGATGGAATCAGGAGGCTTCTACGTGACTCTACCCAGTAACGCCTCTCTCGATATATACCCTAAAAATGAAATATCCAGTTACACGGTACAATTTGGAAAATCTATAGATCTAAGGGGGTCGTGGGAAGTGGGGTTGGCGGAAATACAGTATCCTTACACTTGGGCTGTTTTACAAGATAAGGATGCCACCTTCGCCATTTTTGATGATGTTAAAATCAATGGACATTCACGATACAAGGAGGTTATTATGACAATGTGGATAAAATATTAGATGAGATTCATAAACAGTTCTCAGAAGGCACCCCCAACATCAAGCTATATTACAACCCTATTAAAAACAGAGTGTACAAGGTGTCAAAACCAGGTATTAGCATTCAAACCAGCGGCCAACTGGGGCGTATATTAGGGTTCTATTCTGACACAGAGAGCAGGTTCTCAGAAGTGGTGGGGCGGCTTTTACACTCTTTATGTGTATACGGATATCATAACCCACCAGAGGGTTGGGGATAGTTATGTCCCCCTTTTGAGAAATGTACTTATTAAAGGTAAAAGCAATGACATGGTCACAATTACTTATGACAAACCACACTACGTAGCAGTCTCAAAGATCCACTTTGACAACATCACGATCGAAGTAAAATCGGATCAGAATATCAACGTACCCTTCCGCTTCGGTAAAGTTAATGTCAAACTACATTTTAGACCCCTGAAACAGTGTGTACATTATTAAAATGGCTACCTCGAGGGGTTATGTAGATCCTAGCGCCTATGTGGATTATTACAAGATGCAAGACGGGAACGGCTTGCCCGGTATTGTAGGAGCCCCCACAATGTATGGCGCCGGTCTAGGAGGACTCTTTCGTGGTCTCTTTAGAATGGCCGTACCCCTGCTTAAGAGAGGCTTTGCTATAGCCAGACCCCACTTGAAATCAGCGGCTAAAAATATTGTTAGTGACGTGTTCACCAATGTTATGAACCGGGCAGCTAGCCATGAGCATCAGGAGGGTTCGGGTCTCATGGTAATGGCGAGGAGGGGGGTAAAAGAAGAATCAGCATGTGTCCACCAGGGGGCGACGAAGATCCGTGGCTAACAAAAAACGAAGAATCTCTCATTCTCCAACATATCGTGGAAACACTCGGAGAAGGAAGCAGCACAAGAAAAAACCTGCAAAAAGAAAGTCTCAAAGAAAGAAAAATAGAGCCTCAGGATACATCTTTTAAACATGTCTTTTGTCCACAGTCTATCGGAAGAATGCGTCAAATCAGAACTGGATCTGTTTACAGTTCCATACACTCAAACGAGTATAGATAAGAGCATATATGTAGAGATTCCCCCTCTTTCTGCAATTTCAGACACGGCCCCTCAAGAGTTTTTTTATAGCTGGCAATGGCGAGGATTATATTGATTTGAATAACACATTTATTTTAATGAACTGTAAAGTGACTGATGAGGATGGCGATGCAATCGAGAAGACGGCCAACGCTGGGGTCTTCAATTACCCGGTGGCCACCATGTTTTCACAGGTGGATGTGACCCTGGGAGATCGGCTCATTAGTCAAAGCAGCAATACTTACCCCTATAGAGCCATGATGGAGTGTATCCTTAATTATAGTGAGGAGACCCTAAGCAAACAGTTCAGCCCCGGCCTTTTCTTCAAAGACATCCCGGAAGCTATGGACGACAAGGATCCAGAGGGACTCAATAAGGGTTTGCAAAAAAGAACGGCCTCTTCAACAGAAGGGAGGACCTTTGAGCTAATGGGGCATATCCATGCAGACATATTTTTCCAAGAAAAACTCATGCTCAACGGGGTAGACATTAAAATTAAAATGATCCGTAGTAAAAGTGCTTTTTGTCTGATGACCCCTGATACTGAAAAATATAAACTGACCATATTATCGGCCTCGCTGTTTGTGAAAAAAGTGTCCGTCTCCCCGGCGGTTAAACTAGGACACGCGCAGGCGTTAATGACGGCAAACGCCGAGTACCCGATCGAAAGAGTCTATATGAAAGTCCACAGAATCCCCGCAGGGACACGGGTGATGGACCAGGAGAATCTGTTTCTAGGACAGCTCCCAAAACAGGTTATTATAGGCCTCGTGGATAATGATGCATTTACCGGGGTTTACAACAAGAACCCCTTTAACTTTAAAGATTATAATGCGGAATTTATAGCGTTGTACGTCGATGGTGTGCAGGTTCCATCCAGACCTTTTCAAGCTGACTTTGAAAACGGCAATGCGGTTCGTGAATATTACAGTCTAGTACTGGCCACGGGTCGCCATCTCAAGGATCAAACTCTACTGATCGATCGCCGGGAATACTGCAGCGGTTACACCTTGTACGGTTTCAACCTGACCCCTGACGAAGAGTGTGGACAACATTTTTCACTGATGAAGACGGGCAATATGCGTTTGGAGATGCGTTTCAAGCAGCCTCTACCACGCACTGTAAATATGGTCGTGTATGCTGTGTTTGACAACATTATTGAGGTGAATCAGAGGAGAAACGTTCTGTATGATTATTATTAAAATGAACACCAGAGAGCTCAACCACATCATGAATGCCCTGGCCGGCTCACGGAAACTGTTTCAAGGAGTCTACGCCTGCGATCAGCTGCCTAAATTTAAGATCAAGAATTTACCTGCAATGTACATAATCAACACATACCCTAAAAACATGCCCGGAGAACATTGGCTGGCTATTTATCTAAGGGAGGACCACCGTGGTGAATTTTTTGATTCCTATGCAAACCCCCCGGATTTCCGACCTTTCCCTCGGAAGATCAATAACTTTCTGCTCAACAACTGTCAAGAAACCATTTACAGCGGTCGTCAAGTACAAAGTCTTCAGACCTTCACTTGTGGTCAACACTGTGTGTTTTTCTTATATCATAGATCTAATGGAAGGTCATACCCCGATATTATGGCCTTGTACAGTGAGGATTTAGGCCAAAATGATAAAAAAGTGGCAGAGTTTGTCAGGACACTGTGGACCCCCCCTTATAACACAATGACTTACGACCCTGGCCAGCCATGTATACAGATGGGGTGTTCTTGTGAGGATTTTAAAAGATGTCATGCGTGTTAAGGTGAAAAAATAATGAAAACAGCCTTTGAATCATTAGTTTTTGTTTTTATTCAATACAATTCTTATACAAAGCAGGGGTTATGTTATAAATAAATGTACAACATTTGAAAAATAAATAAATAAAAAAAAAAATTGTTTGTCGGGTCATTATTTACAGGGGAGACAAATAAAAACATGAGATTAAAAAGCTTCCCAACGATGGATAGATCCTGAGGATGGTCGCTCAGCACGGTCAGAGTAATGAGATATCGGAGTCAGATCAGGCTCCACCTCTTTACACAGACGGATTTTTTGTCGCGTTTCCTGGTTAGGAACTGTGGATTGGGGCATGTTCAGACAGGCCATCGCCTGTAGGAAAGCATTCCAGCCTACAGGTCGGCGACTATCGGGTACCTTATTAGTGCTAGTGACACTCTTCAACAAATCAAACATGTGTGAACCTTTGATCAGTTGTCCTTTAAAAACAAATTCACCCTGTTCATTCCAAGCCGTTACCCGCGGTTTCTGAACCATTTTGTGCAAGATATATTCTGCATGTCTTTTGCTTCTGGCCGGCATGTTTCTCAAAACATCCGTTACAACACCTCCCTCTGAACTCTCAACAGGTTCGGTCACCGCAACATCTTTATCAACCGTACCTCCCGCATCAGCCCCAGAACCATTTTCTTGAGAGGCCATGGTTAAAGTTAAAATGTTTTGATCTTTTTCACCCTGTCTAACCAGACGGAGGTAGCGCTGTAAAGTGTTGGTATACAACTGGGCTTTGGAATACTGATTTAAATCGGCCCTGGCCTGTATAGCTTTCATTTCAGAGTTCAGGTTGTTTTCGGCCGTTTGTCTAATGGGCTCTGGCCCGAAAACATTTTTTCTCAGTTTCTCAAGCTGCTCCTGAGGGATCAAAAACATTTTCTGAGGATATTCCATTATTAACCCACTCTGGAAGCTAGAAGACTGGTTAGGAAAGGCACGGCTATGCTCAACAGCGGTACTATAAAACCCCCGGTTTGATTAATCTTCTTTCTTTTTCTTTTAATAGAATACTTCTTATTAGCGATGATCTTGATAACCGCTTTTTGTTTTTTGAGTTTAGAATGTTGAGAAGGGGTTAGGGGTATATTACCGCGTAAGATGTTAAAAGCTATTTCACACAGGGTCTCGATCAAATCCGAGGGGGCCCCTGCCAGCACAGCTTTCCTATGGCGCGGGCTCCCCTCAAATAACATTTGCAAAAGCGGCAGATTTCTTTTAATCCGAACAGACATTCTTATTTATTTCCTTTTCTTTAGCACATACACTGCCGGCCAATCGGGCGGGCACAAACCTGTTCTGAGGCGAAAGTCTTCTGGGGTTTGTGCTTTTAAGTCCGCAATCAAGTACCCGTAGGGTTTTTTGGTGGCATCCTCAAATGCCTCCAAAAAGAACTTGGTCTGGTTAGGGTACATTTGACGAGCCACGACGGTGACCTGTAGTTTATCTCTGGGGTTTTTAAAAAGAATTATATCATTGGCATTTAAATTAATAGTGCGGCTTTTTTTACCTTGAAAAAATAGATTTTGAACTAAATAAATAATACTTAAATTCCTATGATGAGTGTACTTTGTGAAAGCTTTTTCCACTTCACTGTTGTCACCGGCCTGCTCCATCAGGTCATCAAGGATCACTAGATTAGTTTGACCGGGCGGGAACAAGTCATCGTCACACAACGAGGCGGGGAGACCTTGCACAAATTTCAGATTATTTTTTTTCGAAGCCAAATCATCGTAGAGAGGTTGCCAGCAAGAGTAACACCACACTATGTTGTCAAGAGCTTGGGACACGGTTGCGTCCACATCTTCTATGATGTTCTTTATAAGATAGCTCTTCCCCGAATTGGAGGGACCGGCTATAATACAGGAGAAAGGGTGTTGAAGTCTGTTATCAAAACCACCGCTAATATCCATAAGGCAGAGTGGTATAATCAGTCTTCAACACTCTTTTATTGTACACCACCCTGAACCATTTGTTTAGTGATCTATTTTACAACGTGTACCCCTTTTTATTGCGATAGATCTGATTTCCGGCTGTAATAATCTCACGAGGAGGCGCGTCTTTCTCGGTTAAAAAACTTTCTACCAGGGTCGTCAGAGACTTGATGTTAATGAGCTTGATGTTACAGTGGTTCAGAGTGAAACCCTTAACTTTCATACAGGTCTTACCCGCAGCCGTTCTGTATGCGTAAGTCTTAGGACCCCCTGAAACAAACTCCACTATGTGGTCCTGAGGATCTAGTTCACTCGTTAACTCCCCAAGGTAGTCCCCGAGGGGAGGGACCCAATCCCCTGGCCTGGTGACAAAGATTACAGAGTCAGTATCATGATAGAGCGTGCGTTCCTGCAACTGATCCATTAAGTTGTACAGTTCAAGCCGGGCGTAAGCCGTGGTAAAAACCGCTATGAAAACATTAACGTTCCCCTGTTTGGTGGGGAAATCTTTAGGGGCCCTCCACTGGACCTGTGCCACGTGGTCATTTAAGAATTGAAAGTGTGATACTGCATGTTGTTTGGTAAACATAAATTCTATAAACTGTTTAGGGGTTTTAATCAAGGTTGTGTTTAGACGGTAATTTCTTTCCCCAAACTTACCCCACAGACTGTTTAAAATCAGTTTGGACATTTGTCTCTTGGCGGGGTTTACAGTTATGTTCCCCGGCTCTAGACGGATCCCTTCCTTTTCAAAATATTGCTGAACTTATCGCTCTTTGGCCGCGGAGTCAACACACCATGAGGGATAGCCCGATGCCTCCTGTTTCCCTTTCAGATGGGTCATAATGTAATCAGCAAAAAGAGTATCAGGTTTTTCAGAAAAATGCCAAACCTCATACACCTTACCGACTCTGTAACCTTTCTCCACCGCCTTGTCAAGCTCAATGCTACACCAGACACCCGTCAGCGCTCTCTCTTCATCACTGTGCAGACAAGAGGTAGTTTGATTTTCAGTTTCCACACACGTTCTACACAGAGGGAACATCAATTTTCCCGAACAACTGTAAGGCAACACGTGTAAGAACAGCTCGCGAGGAGGGTACATGGTGACTTTGATCAAACCAAAGTAATGTCCGATTTCGAGAAAGTCACGATAAACAATGGTTGGACGCCCCACCGGGTACATTTTGGTCTTGTTGACATAAGGGTACAGACTGGTGAAATCATAGTAATCTACTCTCTCACCCTCCTTTACCTCATAATGTAAACAGAGGGCGTTGGTACGACCCCCAAATAACGCATCCCGGGGCTCTAGACGTTCAGGAAAGTCCAAGGTTTCCATAAACCGTTGTACCCCCGCATCCTGTTGCTTCAGGGTCGTCCACTCGTGTTCCCAAATCACCAGCACGTTCAAACCATAGGTGTTTTTTAAAGTTTCAATTCGTTCCTGGAAATCATAGTACATATCACCGCAGAGTTTTTGTGTTACGGGGTTAAAGGTGTTTGGGTCGAAGCACTGAGGACAGCCATGGTAAATACAACCAGCAAACTCATAAGCGGTACGCCGCCCGAACACGTCGCTAAAACCGTCTAAGTAGTAAGGCCCCATTTTGACTTCCCCTTGATTTAAAGCATGTCTGATGAAGATGTTATCCCGGGCACTCAGGTATTCCAGCCACTGTATGGAGACAGTCGAAAAGTTCTTTTGTCTAGCACGATAGTTGTCAGAAGTGGTGACCGCTATAGTGTTTTTCTGCAAGAAATTGGACCGATACATTTTCATGCAGAGAGACGCTATGGTCACACTTTGCAAAGGGTCGAGACCCGATGTGTTGATAACCTCGGCGCAGAAACGCACACAGGCTTCTTTAAGGATCACCACATCATTTTTACAATAAGCGGCCATCTCTTCTCGGAAATCAAAAACACCTCCCTTAACCGTATTGTACCATTTAAAGAATTCCTCCCTCTCATGAGACATCATAGTAACAACCCCATAATAAGAGGCGGGCGGGTAGGACCCTCGATAATTTTGAGTGTCCTTAGTATTAAAAAAATGGCAGAACCAACCTTTCTTCTGAGCCTCAAAACCCAGAGCCTTAGGCAAAGCGCTCCATTTCATGGGGAGGAAATTTAACGAGTCTATGTAACGTTAGTTGAAAGCTTCGTCGGTGAAACACATGATCTTGCTACCCTGAGCTATTATTTTTGGGGTCACCCCATTTTCCACCAGATACTTCATCAAAATGTAAGAATCATAACCCTTAGCATTGTGGGCAATAAATGTGTAATTGAGGTATTTTGGACCGCGATACCGCGTAAAGAAATCCCTGACACAACTCTCACCGCTAGCTGACCACTCACGATCCAACATGTCAATACAGTGTATATAATTAATTATAATTGTGCGGCGGCTCCTTTTTAACCGGCTGAATAAAGCACTGGTGTTCGGACCCCGGGGTTAAATCAGCATTACAGATCCTGCATCTCGGCTCCAGACATTTGTGTGGTTTAACCTCATGAAAACGGTACTGGAGGCAACACTGCGGGCAATATTTAGTTTGATCACAATAACTCAGTTTTTTAACCCCCTCAGAAGCGGCCCTCTGTACCTTATGCTCGGAAAAACAGAACGCAGAGAGACAAATCCTTAAGCAATCTTTTCATCGGATGGTAGGGGCCAAACCCTTACAACATTGCGGATTGAATCAGACGTTACAGTAACCGTCACAGCGGTGCTTAAGCTTATCATTGAAGGCCTTATAACAACAATGACAAACATACGAACAACCCAAAAAAGCCGTCAAACTCTTTATTCCAAAGTAATGACTATCACTTAGGAAGAGAAACAGTGTCTGTGTATGGGTTTCAGGATGTGTCTGAAATTTCACAAATACTTCCTTTACCTCACAACGGTACCACACAACAATTTTTAAAGACAACAACTCCTCAAACTTGGTGATGTCTGAAAAGGCAACCATCTGTTGAGAGTTTAAGCCGGCCCTCTGATGAAGCATTAAAGCCTCTTGCAGAGCTTGGGGTTCAGGCATGTCGGGGGTGAGTAGTTTTATTAAACTGTAAGCAAAACAGAGCTTATTGTCCCCACTGGAACTCACCACTAATTGCCTGAGCTTGGTCCTAATTATGTCGTTCTTCAAGCATTTCGACAGTCTTCTAAGCGCCCCACCCTCAGGGTTACGAACCACATTCATTACCAGAGACAGACTTTCATCAGCTATGATGGCTGCGTTACTTTGCAATAACGCTTCAATTTTAGCCAGACGTCTAAATTATCTCCACTCAGCATTACAGATAGGTTGCTAAACAAATCATCCCCTCTGAGTTCTAACTGTACAACATCTCGAGGTCTGACCCTTTCAGCAACCTGTTCAAGCATTTTCTGCAAGGCCTCGTGTATGTTGACAAATATTTCTGCATAATTGTCACAATTTAAAAGTTCTGCAAAATTAAAACGCTGAATCATTTCAAAATTGTTATAGGCCGGTCTATCTATAATCACGGGATCACAGGTACTCTTGGACACATCATCATTTTGAACAAAGCCTTCACCCCCTACATTCTCACAGAGCATGTCCTCCACAGCCTTATCAGTCTCAGAACCCTCCACATTCCGAACACCCCCACTGCTGACATCTACAAAACCCCCTTTTTGAGTAGGCTCATTTAAAGCCTGTAAAAGTCCTTCAAAGATATCCAACCGGTTAATGTCAAGACCCTCCTCTATAGTGATGGCTGCTTCTGCCGCCATCCTGTGTTCTAATTGTCTCAAATCATTTATAATAGGGGCAGAATTTGGTAGGGGTAGCTCCTCCAAAGCCTCCACCATTTCAAACAAATCGGGGTGAACTAGGGGGTGAACCTCTATAAGCGCTACCGGTGGGAGGTGGTTATTTAGATCATTGACCATCTGTAACAGGTCGGGGTTCACCGGTAAGTCTGTTAATTCACATTCTATCGGTGGTAATTGGGGGTTATTTAAATCATTTATCATTTGTAATAGTTCCAGGTTCATTGGGACATCAGAGGAGTTCACAACAGGGCCGGGGATGTTCTCTCGGGAAGGTCTTTTTGGGGCCCTAGCTTGTTCATAATCCTTTAGTTTGTGAGTTCTTTTACCAAGTCAGGACATTTTTTAATTTATTTTTTATTTTTCCAACAACCCACAATAGTAAGGCGTTTTGTGTCTATTAAAACATTAAATACGGTACAATTCGTTAGTAAGGGTATTAATAAGGGTGTTTTGGCTCTCTATCAGCAGGTTTTGCCCCACTAACACAAGTCTTTGATTTTGTAACAAAGTATGTTGCAACTCATGCCGACCTTCAGTAAGTAGCTCCGGGGGCTGGTGGCCTGGCTCAGCTTCAAAGGATGGTCGCTCCGGTAAATCTCGGTCGAAGGAGGCAGGGAGCGAGCGTATACTCATGGACGGAGACCAAGAAGGCCTTTGCGGTGACACCCTGGCCAAGCGCGGGGTACTGTTCAGCGTTTCTGTAGCCAAGAAACGGGTCTGGGGGGACGATGTTGAAACCAGGCCGTCGTTGGGTGGTGTGTCAGCCCTGACTGACGGCGACCCCTGAGGTTGTTGGATGCCTGTATTTGTTCCGCCCGACAATGCGGCGGGCTGAATCTGGGGTGTTGAATTACCCCCAGAAGGCTGTGGCCTGAGTAGATGTTGGGGGGTCTCCAAGACCACCGTGGGGGATCCTCTCGGTGATCTCACCGGGGAAGATGTTTGATCCCACTTAGACGGGGTAATTGTCCTCAATAGCTCATCCACAGAAGAGTCTTGGGAAGAATAAAAATATACATTACATTTACATCTTTAAACGGCGACAGAAATCAAACTTAAAACAACATGTCCAGGACATTCAAAACCTTTAGCTTTTTTAGACCTTTGAAAATAGCCTTAGACATTCACTACAACGCCTTATTATTTACAGACAATATATTTATTAGGACTTGATAATAAATGTAAAACAGAGAAGCCGCTGTAAATAAACTGTTTCTTAAATGTTTCTTTAAAAACTGTAATATTGTTAATAAAACACACACACACACAACAACATTTCATTTTTAAACGAACCTTCCAAGTGTTAACGCTTCCTGATCCCGGGACTTCCTGTTTCACAAACGTTTTCACGATCTGTTTAAATATTAAATACAATGAACACCTTCAAGCCTTTTCCTACAACCACTTTAAAACAGAAGTATAATAGCGGGAGATAAGCCAAACAACTTACTAAACCCTTTCGGACGGCTTTACTTCCTAACCAGACGGTACGACAATCGGTCATTTCTAAACACGTTCCCCAGAAACAAGCCTAGATCTGTCCGGACTTCTAAAGATCTTTCCCAGAACCCCCCGCCCTACAGGAAACGGTCACCCATCGCTTAAATATTAGCCCTCAACGTGCAAACAAAGCCCTTTTAAAAACATTAAAGTTTGAAAGATCTTACTTACCTCCACAGAATAATCGTTTCTTATGTTTTTCGGCTGGTTTAGCTTTTTGCACCGCTGTGAAGGTAAGAGACATGTTTAACCTTTAACCACACCGCTTTATAAAAAGATTTAACCTCTTACAGGCTGCAGACATATACTCACAGCTATCAGATACCGGGGCTGACAGCCTTTCAGATTCTTGAAAGGTTACGGTTCTCGAAGGTAAAACGAAACAAGCCCTCGATGTGGAAGGCCTTTCGTTGTCTCGAACCACGTTTCTTAATACTGTTAGACAGGATAATTTTTTTAAAATTAACAAAACTGGACTCAAACATCTTACAGAAACGTTATACAAACAAACAGGGGTTTAGTTCTTACCCGGTCGGCAGACAGCCTGTCTAGGGACAACCACTTCTCTTGGTCGAGACATTAATCACAGGCCTTTCGATAGTTTCTGTGTAATTAAAGAGACCGGCATTAATATATATTAAAACGTTTTCATAACTCTAATGAGCCGCTTCAAAACCACACACACCCATACATAAGAACCCATGAGCGCAAACACAAAAATCTTACCGTCGTTGTTCCAGATGATCTCCTCAGCGTTGGGAATTAACTCCTGTTGACTGGCTGAAAAATAATTTTACAGAACTTAAAACAAATGTTATAGCCTTATTTACAATACATGCACACAACACGCTCTGAGTCAATGAAAATAATCTGAAGACTTGCCTAAAAACTCGTTTAAATCGAAGTCGCTGATGTTGTTTCCGGACATTGTTGATCTTTAGACTTAAATCGAAAGGTCAGTATGAGTCTGTCGAGCTGAAGACCAGACCTTCATACTTATACTGATGGCCACATGCCGGATCTGCTTGTAAGGCATTGTTCTGGTCTGGCCTTTGTGCCGCCCTGTTACCAATTAACATATCAAAACCAACCAATAAAATGACACTGCATCAAATTTCAAATAGAAACCAAGATGGAGACGATCTCTTCCTCTCTACTCTAAACTTTTATTAGAACCTTTAGGTCTCTCAAAAAAACATTTTTAAGCATCAAGACCTATAGTCAACAAACCACTAAGAATATTTCAGGCCTTTATAAGCACTAAAAAACAACCTGAGCCAAGAAAATAACTATAAAGATCTAAAATAACTAGCGCTTTTACAGTGATTTTTTTTTTTTTTTTTAATAGCGATGCTTTGTTTGGTATTAAACAAGTCACAAACTACTCAGAACAGCGTTTATCCCCGCAAAAGAGATATTTGGGTTTATTTTACAAAGCTTATAAATTATATAGGTTAAAAGTATTCTGAATGTTTTGATACCACACGCCATACCTACTGTTGTCTGAGCCCACCCCCGCCCCCCATGGTGTGAGTGATTTAGCCTTGAGTGTTGTGATCTATTTAGCATTGAGTGATCAGTTGTTTTTATTTTTTAAACGATTCCTTATCATCAGGGATTGAGACTGCTAAAATACCTTAAAAGCATATCCTTATCTTAAGTCTAACTCCTATGAGCTTTAAGACCCTAGAATGTATTTAAGTAAAACGACTGAACACATTATGTGAGAGATAAAATATAACCACAGCTTTTTTTTTTTTTTTTTTTACAAAAACAATTAACCTATACACACAAACACCCACACACACACCCTCTTTTTTAATTTTATTTTTAATTAAATTTGAGGGGAGAGACAGAGCCAGATACAGTGTGGATAACATAAGTACCCTATGCAAAACAGGCATTGTTAGGACCTGGGATCATAACAGACAACAGAACTTGTTGATCTTATAAAATGATTGGGCGAGAGAGAGAGAGAGACAGACAGAGACAGTGTGAATATGATAAACGCACTATTCAAAACTGGCATTGTTAAGACCTGGGACCATTACAGACAACAGAACTTGTTGATCTTATAACGGTTTAGATTTACTAAACCATTACATGTATATTTAAAAAAGACCCCCAAACACTACAGGAAGAGCCGACCCATTCACACTCTACAGTTGACCAACAAGAACAACAAGAACAACAGGTTATGGGCGGCCTTGTTGTTCAGGGTTTTATGGGTGTACACTTTCTGACGGATATGACGTAGGAATAATTAAGGAAATAACTCTACCTAAAATCACGCCCCCCAATTATGACGTAGGAATATTAATAAGCTTAGGGCATACGTCATAACAAAATAGGCCGCGCCCATAAAACTCTACCATCTACTCATAAGAGTAACAGCAATGTCGCCGATCCTGCTACGGTCGTATTGTAACAGCAACAACATGTATCGATTTTAAAAGTGTCAGTTCCAGCGCCTCGCAAAGCTACCCTTCTGCGATCGTTTGTTCTCAAGGTCAGGATTTCTTGCCACTCCGAGGAAGAGAAAACTACAGCCAGCCTTGGGGCAGAGAGATGGGGACGGGTAACACGGCACTGGCACATGTGCACCGCGGGTTGTTTCCACCCGGTTTCGAACCGGGGACCTTTCACGTGTGAGGCGAACGTGATAGCCACTACACTACGGAAACCGCCCCGTCCTGGTGTTTCGAATGGCTCCCATCGAAGCCGGCTGGTAAAACACACACAGGCGTTTCCCGTGGGCCAGCCTGTGAGATAAAGGTTTCTATTTTCACTGACCTATTTTGCATTGCTCAAGGGCACATCAGGACACTTTGGAAACTCTTTCAAAGGAAGAACGCCCTGAGCTATGACAAGACTTACACTTACACCAACAAGGTGATGCTCAATGGCTTGTTCAAACAGCTGCTGCTCGTCTTGTGCCACCATCAGACAATCACAGAGCTATTGTGCCTTCTACACCTTACGGTAGCTACAAATCTAACTACTGCTTTACTTTAACAATAATAATGACGGCGACCACGACGACAACAAGAACAACAAGAAAAACAAGAACAACAACAACAACAAGAACAAGAACAACAACATCATCATCAGATTTTAATTAAAAGTGGCTACACCAGTGTTAACAATTTCAACCTGTCGACGGACGGACGCTCTGAGTGCACCGATTTCGGGACACTTCGGAAACTCTTTCAAAGGCAGGACGCCCTGCGCTCAGACAGTGCCTGCACTTAACCCAACAAGGTGATGCTGAATGGCTTGTTCAAACGGCTGGTGGTCTTCCGTCACCACCAGACTATCAGAGCTATACTGCGCCTTCAACTACATAAGAGTAACTGCAATGTCGCCGATCCTGCTACGGTCGAATTGTAACAGCAACAACATGTATCGATTTTAAAAGTGTCAGTTCCAGCGCCTCGCAAAGCTACCCTTCTGCGATCGTTTGTTCTCAAGGTCAGGATTTCTTGACACTCAGAGGAAGAGAAAACGACAGCCACCCTTGGGGCAGAGAGATGGGGGACGGGTAACACGGCACTGGCACGCGTGCACCGCGGGTTGTTTCCACCCGGTTTCGAACCGGGGACCTTACGCGTGTGAAGCGAACGTGATAGCCACTACACTACGCAAACCAACCCGTCCTGGTGTTTCGAATAACTCCTATCGAAGCCGGCTGGTAAAACGTACACAGGCGTTTCCCGTGGGCCAGCCTGTGAGATAAAGGTTTCTATTTTCACTGACCTATTTTGCATTGCTCAAGGGCACATCAGGACACTTTGGAAACTCTTTCAAAGGAAGAACGCCCTGAGCAATGACAAGACTTACACTTACCCCAACAAGGTGATGCTCAATGGCATGTTCAAACAGCTGCTGCTCGTCTTGTGCCACCATCAGACAATCACAGAGCTATTGTGCCTTCTGCACCTTACGGTAGCAACAAATCTAACTACTGCTTTACTTTAACATTAGTAATGACGGCGACTACGACGACAACAAGAACAACAACAAGAACAACAACATCATCATCATCATTATCATCAGATTTTAATTAAAAGTGGCTACACCAGCGTTTACAATTTCAACCTGTCGACGGACGGACGCTGTGAGTGCACCGATTTCGGGCACTCCAATGAAGAAAAGCTACCCACCGCCTCCGGGGAACCACGAGGGCAAACAGGACGAAAAGGGCCGGCCCACAGCAGGCTGTTTCCGCCCGGTTTCGAACCGGGGACCTTTCGCGTGTTAAGCGAACGTGATAACCGCTACAATACGGAAACTGACACCGCCGCGTCTTGCTTCAAACGGTTACCGTTGAAGCCTGCTGGTAGAACGGGCTCAGGCATTTCAGGTCGGCTAGACTGTGAGATGGCGTCTGAAGTGCCGTGAAAGGATGCCATTTTCACAGACCTGTTTGGCATTGCTAAAGGGCACATCAGGACACTTCGGAAACTCATTCAAAGGCAGGACGCCCTGCGCTCTGACAGTGCCTGCACTTAGCCCAACAAGGTGATGCTGAATGGCTTGTTCAAACGGCTGGTGGTCTTCCGTCACCACCAGACTATCAGAGCTATACTGCGCCTTCAACTACATAAGAGTAACAGCAATGTCGCCGATCCTGCTACGGTCGTATAGTAACAGCAACAACATGTATCGATTTTAAAAGTGTCAGTTCCAGCGCCTCGCAAAGCTACCCTTTTGCGATCATTTCTTCTCAAGGTCAGGATTTCTTGCCACTCCGAGGAAGAGAAAACGACGGCCGGCCTTGGGGCAGGGAGATGAGGACGGGTAACACGGTACTGGCACGCGTGCACCGCGGGTTGTTTCCGCCCGGTTTCGAACCGGGGACCATTCGCATGTGAGGCGAATGTGATAGCCACTACACTACGGAAACCAACCCATCCTGGCGTTTCGAATGGCTCCCATTGAAGTAGGCTGGTAAAACGCGCACAGGCATTTCCTGTGGGCCAGCCTGTGAGATAAAGGTTTCTATTTTCACTGACCTATTTTGCATTGCTCAAGGGCACATCAGGACACTTTGGAAACTCTTTCAAAGGAAGAACGCCCTGAGCTATGACAAGACTTACACTTACCCCAACAAGGTGATGCTCAATGGCTTGTTCAAACAGCTGCTGCTCGTCTTTTGCCACCATCAGACATTCACAGAGCTATTGTGCCTTCTACACCTTACGGTAGCAACAAATCTAACTACTGCTTTACTTTAACAATAATAATGACGGCGACCACGACGACAACAAGAACAACAAGAACAACAACAAAAACAACAGCAACAAAAGAACAAGAACAACAACATCATCATCATCATCATCAGATTTTAATTAAAAGTGCCTACACCAGCACTTACAATTTCAACCTGTCGACGGACGGACGCTGTGAGTGCACCGATTTCGGGCACTCCAACGAAGAAAAACCACCCACCGCCTCCGGGGAACCACGAGGGCAAGCAGGATGAAAAGGACCGGCCCACAGCAGGCTGTTTCCGCCCGGTTTCGAACCAGGGACCTTTCGCGCGTTAGGCAAACGTGATAACCGTTACACTACGGAAACTGACACCGCTGCCTCTTGCTTCGAACGGTTACCGTTGAAGCCTGCTGGTAAAACGTGCTCAGGCGTTTCAGGTCGGCTTGGCTATGAGATGGCGTCTGAAGTGCCGCGAAAGGATGCCATTTTCACTGACCTGTTTGGCATTGCAAAAGGGCACATCAGGACACTTCGGAAACTCTTTCAAAGGCAGGACGCCCTGCGCTCTGACAGTGCCTGCACTTAACCCAACAAGGTGATGCTGAATGGCTTGTTCAAACGGCTGGTGGTCTTCCGTCACCACCAGACTATCAGAGCTATACTGCGCCTTCAACTACATAAGAGTAGATAGTAGGGTTTTTTGGGCGCGGCCTATTTTGTTATGACGTATGCCCTAAGCTTATTAATATTCCTAAGTCATAATTGGGGGGCGTGATTTTAGGTAGAGTTATTTCCTTAATTATTCCTACGTCATATCCGTCAGAAAGTGTACACCCATAAAACCCTGAACAACAAGGCCACCCATAAATACCCCCACCCCTCTGAAGGCAACGCCCCGAAACTCTCCTCTCTATTTAAGAACCCGCGCTTCTTTTAGGCAATACCTCTTTAATTCTCAGCTTCTGAAACATCCCGCTTCTTCAACATGTCCAGCGACATCAACATGAAACCCCGCAAGAAACAATCCCGGGCAAGGGTTCCTGTACTCACCAATTTGAAGATTGAACGCTCCTGGGTGTTGTTCTGCGGGGCTCGACAGGGTTACCGCTTTAAAAGGGATCCCGGCTATGTTGGAGTGGAGCTTTTTGCTTTGGGAGAGAAGGAGGGTACGTTGGAACCTTTTGAGACGGTAATTGAATACTCTTATGAGGACTGGTTGAAGGTGATGGCCTGGAAATATCTGGGGCTTGTGGATAAGACTCTAGAAGGCTTGCAAGAGGGTCCAAGAGAATGCGAAATGGAGTCTCCGACTCAGGGTTTTGAAAGGTGTGAATGGGAAAGCTTGCAGAACTACGGTAGAGTGGTGAAGAGTCTATCTCTAACTACAGATCGTAAGATTTTGTTTAGCAGTACCCTGATTACAAACCCTATTGAAAGGGGTGTGGAGGATCCAGAAAAACAGGTTACTGAAATTATGTTTGACGCCGTGGACTGGCCGTTCTTGAAAGAGGTCATAAACTGTATAAATGATGGTTTTGACATCTTGACCAAATGTTCGCAACTGGATTTGGTTAGAAGGAGAATATGCTGGATTATGGATTATATATCCCCCTTGAATGACGACGACGATGATAAAACAGACGACGTGTGGGGTTTTGAAGGGGGGTCTGACGGCTCAGGGGCTACTCTCTTCTAAGAGGGCGGTGTGTCGTGACGTAGTGAAGAGATAGGATAAAAGGCACAACAATTCATTCATGGTTTAAAATTAAAGAGAATGTCTTACCCGAAAGCTGCGGACGTCGACAGGCTCTACAGGCCTCTTCAAACCCGGGATCACCCCTGGTTCTATTCCCCAGATTTTGTATACACTCCGGAACCCTCTGACTGCGGTTACTCTCCAAGACCTCAGACCCCGGTCCCTCAGGATGAAACAACATGCGGTGCGATGGATGTCCAAATGAGTCTCGGGGATCCCCAGCCTCTGGAGCTCATGGAGGGCCTTGATTTTGCCGAACTGTCTACCGTCTGTGCGTCTCAGGAGGGGGTCAGTCCAATGGATGTAGAAACACCCCACAAACCACCAGGCGACCCAATGAGCATCGGACTGTCCCGGAGGCATGATGAAGACGCAGGATTTATGCCCGGGGTATGTGACCAAGTAAGCAGAGTGGTTAAAAGCACCCTGGTGTATATTCTGAGTGCTCTCATCGACCGAGCTCTGAAAGAAGTCTGTCGGGGGTGTGAAGTGAATCACCCCAGTCAGTTGAGACACAGTTGTTTGTTTGAACCAGACCGTTACTATTTCCTGTTCTATTTCAACGTGTTTTACAGAAGACTCAACAAACCGTGGCTGAAACCGGCACTAATCAAGGCGCTGTCTTACTCCCACATACATGTCACTGCGGGACAAGTCCAGAAAATCATAGATGAGATTTTGCTGGAGCTGAAAAAGGAGCCGTTTATAATAGAGAAACTTGGGCAGCTGCTCAATGACCTGGATGAGCCGAGTAGAAAAACCGCTGGCAAGCTAAAAGCTTATTTCTTCCGTAAAGAAGTTAAAGCTGGGGGCAGCGACGAAGAATTCGACATCTACGCCACTGATTCAGACTCTGACCTGAACTAAGGGACTTTGAACATGGGGAATGTTCTGGACTGCTTCTGCAACTGGTTCTGTCATCAACACTCTGCAGCTAACCTGAGAGCGCTATTACACCATGTGCTTGACAGAAAAGTAGCCAACGCGAGCCTTTTCTCTACAGATTTAACCATCGATGAGGATCAACTTTCAAACCTGGAAAAGTTAATGGCTGCTGTAACAAAGACCGGGGGGTACGAACACTGGGATGAAGCGCTCAAGGGGGCCAAGAATGATATTAGGCCATTTCATCAACATCTGTATGACCTTTTACTGAGCATGTTTAATACACCTCTGTTTACTTTTAAAATAGGTCATATTGTTGTTTTATTTACATATGTAACTGAGGTGTGTGCCTACAAGATAAAGAAACAGGTATATTTGTTGATATAGATCAAGTAACCAATCATCTGATTTCTTTTTGTCTGGACCGTAGAAAAAATTGTTGTGTATGTTATACTTTTCTCAAATGTCTAAAAAGGGGTATCTGCTCTCCTGAAGTTGAATAAAAAACCTTGTATAAAAACTTTGCGCATAGTGTGGGTCTGTGTGGTTATTTGACAGAATGACTCGGCAAGCTCCCCAAATGCAGGAACTATACTACAACCCAGCCAAGATTGGGGGTTTGGCGGGTAAGAAGGGTTTTCAAAGAGGACTCGCTGAGGCCGGAGTGAAGGTTAATGTTGTGGTTGTTTCAGAATGGTTACGGGAACAAGACGCCTATACCTTTCATAAACCTCTCAGGATTAAGTTTAAAAGAAACCGCGTATATGCAACTGACATAGACTCACAATGGCAAATGGATCTAGTCGATATGTCAAATTTATCAAAACATAACAATGGTCACAAATTGATGTTGATGTGTATCGATGTGTAATCAAAATATGCCTGGGCTCGAATTCTACATAATAAAACAGGTTGGGCGGTGACAAGGGCCTTTGAGGATATATTGTCCCAGGGTCGATGTCCTAAAAAACTGCAGACTGATTAAGGAAAAGAGTTTCTCAACAGAGAATTTCAGAATCTACTGAAGAGACACAAAATACATCATTTCACCACCGGAAATGAGCTTAAAGCATCGGTAGTGGAGAGGTTTAACCGCACCATAAAGACCAAAATGTGGAGATATTTTACAGCGGTCAACACGTTCAAGTATTTTGATAAAGTTCAGGATTTTATTGATGCTTACAACCAAGGGTATCACACCAGTATTAAAATGAAGTCTATAGATGTTGATCAAAGTAATTCTTTTCAGGTCTATACAAAATTATACGGACCATTTATTAAGAAGGGAAAAACTACTTATAAGTTCAACATCGGTGATGTGGTTCGCGTTTCAAAGCTAAGGAGTACTTTTGCCAAAGGTTATGAACAAACATTTTCTGACGAATATTTTACAGTTACCGAACAGTTGGCTAGAGACCCCCCCGTGTACCGGTTAAAAGACTATGACGGGGAGGATATAGAAGGAACGTTTTACGAAGCCGAGTTACAAAAAATTATTGTGGGTAAAGACAGTGTATACAGAGTTGAAAAGATATTAGCTGAAAAAACCCAGAACCGGAAAAAATATGTGTTGGTGAAATGGCTTGGATGGCCTGAAAAGTTCAATAGTTGGGTCCCGGAACAACAGGTTTGCGATATTCAATCCTTATAACAACAAGCCCGCGGGTGTGTTGGGGGCATTACTTTCGATACTCAAGATGGAATCAGGAGGCTTCTACGTGACTCTACCCAGTAACGCCTCTCTCGATATATACCCTAAAAATGAAATATCCAGTTACACGGTACAATTTGGAAAATCTATAGATCTAAGGGGGTTGTGGGAAGTGGGGTTGGCGGAAATACAGTATCCTTACACTTGGGCTGTTTTACAAGATAAGGATGCCACCTTCGCCATTTTTGATGATGTTAAAAAGAGTCAATGGACATTCACGATACAAGGAGGTTATTATGACAATGTGGATAAAATATTAGATGAGATGCATAAACAGTTCTCAGAAGGCACCCCCAACATCAAGCTATATTACAACCCTATTAAAAACAGAGTGTACAAGGTGTTACCAGGTATTAGCATTCAAACCAGCGGCCAACTGGGGCGTATATTAGGGTTCTATTCTGACACAGAGAGCAGGTTCTCAGAAGTGGTGTGGCGGCTTTAACACTCTTTATGTGTATACGGATATCATAACCCACCAGAGGGTTGGGGATAGTTATGTCCCCCTTTTGAGAAATGTACTTATTAAAGGTAAAAGCAATGACATGGTCACAATTACTTATGACAAGCCACACTACGTACCAGTCTCAAAGACCCACTTTGACAACATCACGATCGAAGTAAAATCGGATCAGAATATCAACGTACCCTTCCGCTTCGGTAAAGTTAATGTCAAACTACATTTTCGACCCCTGAAACAGTGTGTACATTATTAAAATGGCTACCTCGAGGGGTTATGTAGATCCTAGCGCCTATGTGGATTATTACAAGATGCAAGATGGAACGGCTTGCCCGGTTTTGTAGGAGCCCCCACAATGTATGGCGCCGGTCTAGGAGGACTCTTTCGTGGTCTCTTTAGAATGGCCGTACCCCTGCTTAAGAGAGGCTTTGCTATAGCCAGACCCCACTTGAAATCAGCGGCTAAAAATATTGTTAGTGACGTGTTCACCAATGTTATGAACCGGGCAGCTAGCCATGAGCATCAGGAGGGTTCGGGTCTCATGGTAATGGCGAGGAGGGGGGGTAAAAGAAGAAACAGCATGTGTCCACCAGGGCGACGATGATCTGTGGCTAACAAAAAACGAAGAATCTCTCATTCTCCAACATATTGTGGAAACACTCGGAGAAGGAAGCAGCACAAGAAAAAACCTGCAAAAAGAAAGTCTCAAAGAAAGAAAAATAGAGCCTCAGGATACATCTTTTAAACATGTCTTTTGTCCACAGTCTATCGGAAGAATGCGTCAAATCAGAACTGGATCTGTTTACAGTTCCATACACTCAAACGAGTATAGATAAGATCATATATGTAGAGATTCCCCCTCTTTCTGCAATTTCAGACACGGCCCCTCTGGAGTTTTTTATAGCTGGCAATGGCGAGGATTATATTGATTTGAATAACACATTTATTTTAATGAACTGAAAAGTGACTGATTAGGATGGCGATGCAATCGAGAAGACGACCAACGCTGGGGTCATCAATTACCCGGTGGCCACCATGTTTTCACAGGTGGATGTGACCCTGGGAGATCGGCTCATTAGTCAAAGCAGCAATACTTACCCCTATAGAGCCATGATGGAGTGTAAACTTAATTATAGTAAGGAGACCCTAAGCAAACAGTACAGCCCCGGCCTTTTCTTCAAAGACATCCCGGAAGCTATGGACGACAAGGATCCAGAGGGACTCAATAAGGGTTTGCAAAAAAGAACGGCCTCTTCAACAGAAGGGAGGACCTTTGAGCTAATGGGGCATATCCATGCAGACATATTTTTCCAAGAAAAACTCATGCTCAACGGGGTAGACATTAAAATTAAAATGATCCGTAGTAAAAGTGCTTTTTGTCTGATGACCCCTGATACTGAAAAATATAAACTGACCATATTATCGGCCTCGCTGTTTGTGAAAAAAGTGTCCGTCTCCCCGGCGGTTAAACTAGGACACGCGCAGGCGTTAATGACGGCAAACGCCGAGTACCCGATCGAAAGAGTCTATATGAAAGTCCACAGTATCCCCGCAGGGACACGGGTGATGAACCAGGAAAATCTGTTTCTAGGACAGCTCCCAAAACAGGTTATTATAGGCCTCGTGGTTAATGATGCATTTACCGGGGTTTACAACAAGAACCCCTTTAACTTTAAAGATTATAATGCGGAATTTATAGCGTTGTACGTCGATGGTGTGCAGGTTCCATCCAGACCTTTTCAACCTGACTTTGAAAACGGCAATGCGGTTCGTGAATATTACAGTCTAGTACTGGCTACGGGTCGCCATCTCAAGGATCAAACTCTGCTGATCGATCGCCGGGAATACTGCAGCGGTTACACCCTGTACGGTTTCAACCTGACCCCTGACGAAGAGTGTGGACAACATTTTTCACTGATGAAGACGGGCAATATGCGTTTGGAGATGCGTTTCAAGCAGCCTCTACCACGCACTGTAAATATGGTCGTGTATGCTGTGTTTGACAACATTATTGAGGTGAATCAGAGAAGAAACGTTCTGTATGATTATTATTAAAATGAACACCAGAGAGCTCAACCACATCATGAATGCCCTGGCCGGCTCACGGAAACTGTTTAAAGGGTCAACGCCTGCGATCAGCTGCCTAAATTTAAGATCAAGAATTTACCTGCAATGTACATAATCAACACACACCCTAAAAACATGCCCGGAGAACATTGGCTGGCTATTTATCTAAGGGAGGACCACCGTGGTGAATTTTTTGATTCCTATGCAAACCCCCCGGATTTCAGACATTTCCCTCGGAAGATCAATAACTTTCTGCTCAACAACTGTCAAGAAACCATTTACAGCGGTCGTCAAGTACAAAGTCTTCAGACCTTCACTTGTGGTCAACACTGTGTGTTTTTCTTATATCATAGATCTAAAGGAAGGTCATACCCCGATATTATGGCCTTGTACAGTGAGGATTTAGGCCAAAATGATAAAAAAGTGGCAGAGTTTGTCAGGACACTGTGGACCCCCCCTTATAACACAATGACTTACGACCCTAGCCAGCCATGTATACAGATGGGGTGTTCTTGTGAGGATTTTAAAAGATGTCATGCGTGTTAAGGTGAAAAAATAATGAAAACAGCCTTTGAATCATTAGTTATTGTTTTTTTTCAATACAATTCTTATACAAAGCAGGGGTTATGTTATAAATAAATGTACAACATTTGAAAAAAAAAAAATAAAATAAAAAATTGTTTGTCGGGTCATTATTTACAGGGGAGACAAATAAAAACATGAGATTAATAAGCTTCCCAACGATGGATAGATCCTGAGGATGGTCGCTCAGCACGGTCAGAGTAATGAGATATCGGAGTCAGATCAGGCTCCACCTCTTTACACAGACGGATTTTTTGTAGCGTTTCCTGGTTAGGAACTGTGGATTGGGGCATGTTCAGACAGGCCATCGCCTGTAGGAAAGCATTCCAGCCTACAGGTCGGCGACTATCGGGTACCTTATTAGTGCTAGTGACACTCTTCAACAAATCAAACGTGTGAACCTTTGATCAGTTGTCCTTTAAAAACAAATTCACCCTGTTCATTCCAAGCCGTTACCCGCGGTTTCTGAACCATTTTGTGCAGGATATATTCTGCATGTCTTTTGCTTCTGGCCGGCATGTTTCTCAAAACATCCGTTACAACATCTCCCTCTGAACTCTCAACAGGTTCGGTCACCGCAACATCTTTATCAACCGTACCTCCCGCATCAGCCCCAGAACCATTTTCTTGAGAGGCCATGGTTAAAGTTAAAATGTTTTGATCTTTTTCACCCTGTCTAACCAGACGGAGGTAGCGCTGTAAAGTGTTGGTATACAACTGGGCTTTGGAATACTGATTTAAATCAGCCCTGGCCTGTATAGCTTTCATTTCAGAGTTCAGATTGTTTTCGGCCGTTTGTCTAATGGGCTCTGGCCCGACAACATTTTTTCTCAGTTTCTCAAGCTGCTCCTGAGGGATCAAAAACATTTTCTGAGCATATTCCATTATTAACCCACTCTGGAAGCTAGAAGACTGGTTAGGAAAGGCACGGCTATGCTCAACAGCGGTCCTATAAAACCCCCGGTTTGATTAATCTTCTTTCTTTTTCTTTTAATAGAATACTTCTTATTAGCGATGATCTTGATAACCGCTTTTTGTTTTTTGAGTTTAGAATGTTGAGAAGGGGTTAGGGGTATATTACCGCGTAAGATGTTAAAAGCTATTTCACACAGGGTCTCGATCAAATCCGAGGGGGCCCCTGCCAGCACAGCTTTCCTATGGCGCGGGCTCCCCTCAGATAACATTTGCAAAAGCGGCAGATTTCTTTTAATCCGAACAGACATTCTTATTTATTTCCTTTTCTTTAGCACATACACTGCCGGCCAATCGGGCGGGCACAAACCTGTTCTGAGGCGAAAGTCTTCTGGGGTTTGTGCTTTTAAGTCCGCAATCAAGTACCCGTAGGGTTTTTTGGTGGCATCCTCAAATGCCTCCAAAAAGAACTTGGTCTGGTTAGGTTACATTTGACGAGCCACGACGGTGACCTGTAGTTTATCTCTGGGGTTTTTAAAAAGAATTATATAATTGGCATTTAAATTAATAGTGCGGCTTTTTTTACCTTGAAAAAATAGATTTTGAACTAAATAAATAATACTTAAATTCCTATGATGAGTGTACTTTGTGTAAGCTTTTTCCACTTCACTGTTGTCACCGGCCTGCTCCATCAGGTCATCAAGGATCACTAGATTAGTTTGACCGGGCGGGAACAAGTCATCGTCACACAACGAGGCGGGGAGACCTTGCACAAATTTCAGATTATTTTTTTTCGAAGCCAAATCATCGTAGAGAGGTTGCCAGCAAGAGTACCACACTATGTTGTCAAGAGCTTGGGACACGGTTGCGTCCACATCTTCTATGATGTTCTTTATAAGATAGCTCTTCCCCGAATTGGAGGGACCGGCTATAATACAGGAGAAAGGGTGTTGAAGTCTGTTATCAAAACCACCGCTTATATCCATAAGGCAGAGTGGTATAATCAGTCTTCAACACTCTTTTATTGTACACCACCCTGAACCGTTTGTTTAGTGATCTATTTTACAACGTGTACCCCTTTTTATTGCGATAGATCTGATTTCCGGCTGTAATAATCTCACGAGGAGGCGCGTCTTTCTCGGTTAAAAAACTTTCTACCAGGGTCGTCAGAGACTTGATGTTAATGAGCTTGATGTTACAGTGGTTCAGAGTGAAACCCTTAACTTTCATACAGGTCTTACCCGCAGCCGTTCTGTATGCGTAAGTCTTAGGACCCCCTGAAACAAACTCCACTATGTGGTCCTGAGGATCTAGTTCACTCGTTAACTCCCCAAGGTAGTCCCCGAGGGGAGGGACCCAATCCCCTGGCCTGGTGACAAAGATTACAGAGTCAGTATCTTGATAGAGCGTGCGTTCCTGCAACTGATCCATTAAGTTGTACAGTTCAAGCCGGGCGAAAGCCGTGGTAAAAACCGCTATGAAAACATTAACGTTCCCCTGTTTGGTGGGGAAATCTTTAGGGGCCCTCCACTGGACCTGTGCCACGTGGTCATTTAAGAATTGAAAGTGTGATACTGCATGTTGTTTGGAAAACATAAATTCTATAAACTGTTTAGGGGTTTTAATCAAGGTTGTGTTTAGACGGTAATTTCTTTCCCCAAACTTACCCCACAGACTGTTTAAAATCAGTTTGGACATTTGTCTCTTGGCGGGGTTTACAGTTATGTTCCCCGGCTCTAGACGGATCCCTTCCTTTTCAAAATATTGCTGAACGTATTGCTCTTTGGCCGCGGAGTCAACACACCATGAGGGATAGCCCGATGCCTCCTGTTTCCCTTTCAGATGGGTCATAATGTAATCAGCAAAAAGAGTATCAGGTTTTTCAGAAAAATGCCAAACCTCATACACCTTACCGACTCTGTAACCTTTCTCCACCGCCTTGTCAAGCTCAATGCTACACCAGACACCCGTCAGCGCTCTCTCTTCATCACTGTGCAGACAAGAGGTAGTTTGATTTTCAGTTTCCACACACGTTCTACACAGAGGGAACATCAATTTTCCCGAACACCTGTAAGGCAACACGGGTAAGAACAGCTCGCGAGGAGGGTACATGGTGACTTTGATCAAACCAAAGTAATGTCCGATTTCGAGAAAGTCACGATAAACAATGGTTGGACGCCCCATCGGGTACATTTTGGTCTTGTTGACATAAGGGTACAGACTGGTGAAATCATAGTAATCTACTCTCTCACCCTCCTTTACCTCATAATGTAAACAGAGGGCATTGGTACGACCCCCAAATAACGCATCCCGGGGCTCTAGACGTTCAGGAAAGTCCAAGGTTTCCATAAACCGTTGTACCCCCGCATCCTGTTGCTTCAGGGTCGTCCACTCGTGTTCCCAAATCACCAGCACGTTCAAACCATAGGTGTTTTTTAAAGTTTCAATTCGTTCCTGGAAATCATAGTACATATCACCGCAGAGTTTTTGTGTTACGGGGTTAAAGGTGTTTGGGTCGAAGCACTGAGGACAGCCATGGTAAATACAACCTGCAAACTCATAAGCGGTACGCCGCCCGGACACGTCGCTAAAACCGTCTAAGTAGTAAGGCCCCATTTTTACTTCCCCTTGATTTAAAGCATGTCTGATGAAGATGTTATCCCGGGCACTCAGGTATTCCAGCCACTGTATGGAGACAGTCGAAAAGTTATTTTGTCTAGCACGATAGTTGTCAGAAGTGGTGACCGCTATAGTGATTTTCTGCAAGAAATTGGACCGATACATTTTCATGCAGAGAGACGCTATGGTCACACTTTGCAAAGGGTCGAGACCCGATGTGTTGATAACCTCGGCGCGGAAACGCACACAGGCTTCTTTAAGGATCACCACATCATTTTTACAATAAGCGGCCATCTCTTCTCGGTAATCAAAAACACCTCCCTTAACCGTATTGTACCATTTAAAGAATTCCTCCCTCTCATGAGACATCATAGTATCAACCCCATAATAAGAGGCGGGCAGGTAGGACCCTCGATAATTTTGAGTGTCCAGAGTATTAAAAAAATGGCAGAACCAACCTTTCTTCTGAGCCTCAAAACCCAGAGCCTTAGGCAAAGCGCTCAATTTCATGGGGAGGAAATTTAACGAGTCTATGTAACGTTAGTTGAAAGCTTCGTCGGTGAAACACATGATCTTGTCACCCTGAGCTATTATTTTTGGGGTCACCCCATTTTCCACCAGATACTTCATCAAAATGTAAGAATCATAACCCTTAGCATTGTGGGCAATAAATGTGTAATTGAGGTATTTTGGACCGCGATACCGCGTAAAGAAATCCCTGACACAACTCTCACCGCTAGCTGACCACTCACGATCCAACATGTCAATACAGTGTATATAATTAGCAACGTGGACCCCGTTTTCTTGCCGGCATTCAAAAGCAAAAAAGACATACCGGTTGTGCGGCGGCTCCTTTTTAACCGGCTGAATAAAGCACTGGTGTTCGGACCCCGGGGTTAAATCAGCATTACAGATCCTGCATCTCGGCTCCAGACATTTGTGTGGTTTTATCTCATGAAAACGGTACTGGAGGCAACACTGCGGGCAATATTTAGTTTGATCACAATAACTCAATTTTTTAACCCCCTCAGCAGCGCCCTCTGTACCTTATGCTCGGAAAAACAGAACGCTGAGAGACAAATCCTTAAGCAATCTTTACATCGGATGGTAGGGGCCAAACCCTTACGACATTGCGGATTGAAACAGACGTTACAGTAACCGTCACAGCGGTGCTTAAGCTTATCATTGAAGGCCTTATAACACCAATGACAAACATACAAACAACCCAAAAAAGCCGTCAAACTCTTTATTCCATAGTAATGACTATCACTTAGGAAGAGAAACAGTGTCTGTGTATGGGTTTCAGGATGTGTCTGAAATTTCACAAATACTTCCTTTACCTCACAACGGTACCACACAACAATTTTTAAAGACAACAACTCCTCAAACTTGGTGATGTCTGAAAAGGCAACCATCTGTTGAGAGTTTAAGCCGGCCCTCTGATGAAGCATTAAAGCCTCTTGCAGAGCTTGGGGTTCAGGCATGTCGGGGGTGAGTAGTTTTATTAAACTGTAAGCAAAACAGAGCTTATTGTCCCCACTGGAACTCACCACTAATTGCCTGAGCTTGGTCCTAATTATGTTGTTCTTCAAGCATTTCGACAGTCTTCTAAGCGCCCCACCCTCAGGGTTATGAACCACATTCATTACCAGAGACAGACTTTCATCAGCTAAGATGGCTGCGTTACTTTGCAATAACGCTTCGATTTTAGCCAGACATCTAAATTATCTCCACTCAGCATTACAGATAGGTTGCTAAACAAATCATCCCCTCTGAGTTCTAACTGTACAACATCTCGAGGTCTGACCCTTTCAGCAACCTGTTCAAGCATTTTCTGCAAGGCCTCGTGTATGTTGACAAATATTTCTGCATAATTGTCACAATTTAAAAGTTCTGCAAAAGTAAAACGCTGAATCATTTCAAAATTGTTATAGGCCGGTCTATCTATAATCACGGGATCACTGGTACTCTTGGACACATCATCATTTTGAACCAAGCCTTCACCCCCTACATTCTCACAGAGCATGTCCTCCACAGCCTTATCAGTCTCAGAACCCTCCACATTCCGAACACCCCCACTGCTGACATCTACAAAACCCCCTTTTTGAGGAGGCTCATTTAAAGCCTGTAAAAGTCCTTCAAAGATATCCAACCGGTTAATGTCAATACCCTCCTCTATAGTGATGGCTGCTTCTGCCGCCATCCTGTGTTCTAATTGTCTCAAATCATTTATAATAGGGGCAGAATTTGGTAGGGGTAGCTCCTCCAAAGCCTCCACCATTTCAAACAAATCGGGGTGAACTAGGGGGTGAACCTCTATAAGCGCTACCGGTGGGAGGTGGTTATTTAGATCATTGACCATCTGTAACAGGTCGGGGTTCACCGGTAAGTCTGTTAATTCACATTCTATCGGTGGTAATTGGGGGTTATTTGAATCATTTATCATTTGTAATAGTTCCAGGTTCATTGGGACATCAGAGGAGTTCACAACAGGGCCGGGGATGTTCTCTCGGGAAGGTCTTTTTGGGGCCCTAGCTTGTTCATAATCCTTTAGTTTGTGAGTTCTTTTACCAAGTCAGGACATTTTTAAAAAAAAAAAATATTTTTCCAACAACCCACAATAGTAAGGCATTTTGTGTCTATTAAAACATTAAATACGGTACAATTCGTTAGTAAGGGGATTAATAAGGGTGTTTTGGCTCTCTATCATCAGGTTTTGCCCCACTAACACAAGTCTTTGATTTTGTAACAAAGTATGTAGCAACTCATGCCGACCTTCAGGAAGTAGCTCCGGGGGCTGGTGGCCTGGCTCAGCTTCAAAGGATGGTCGCTCCGGTAAATCTCGGTCGAAGGAGGCAGGGAGCGAGCGTATACTCATGGACGGAGACCAAGAAGGCCTTTGCGGTTACACCCTGGCCAAGCGCGGGGTACTGTTCCGCGTTTCTGTAGCCAAGAAACGGGTCTGGGGGGACGATGTTGAAACCAGGCCGTCGTTGGGTGGTGTGTCAGCCCTGACTGACGGCGACCCCTGAGGTTGTTGGATGCCTGTATTTGTTCCGCCCGACAATGCGGCGGGCTGAATCTGGGGTGTTGAATTACCCCCAGAAGGCTGTGGCCTGAGTAGATGTTGGGGTGTCTCCAAGACCACCGTGGGGGATCCTCTCGGTGATCTCACCGGGGAAGATGTTTGATCCCACTTAGACGGGGTAATTGTCCTCAATAGCTCATCCACAGAATGACTATCCCAAGAGTCTTGGGAAGAATAAAAATATACATTACATTTACATCTTTAAACGGCGACAGAAATCAAACTTAAAACAACATGTCCAGGACATTCAAAACCTTTAGCTTTTTTAGACCTTTGAAAATAGCCTTAGACATTCACTACAACGCCTTATTATTTACAGACAATATATTTATTAGGACTTGATAATAAATGTAAAACAGAGAAGCCGCTGTAAATAAACTGTTTCTTAAATGTTTCTTTAAAAACTGAAATATTGTTAATAAAACACACACACACACAACAACATTTCATTTTTAAACGAACCTTCCAAGTGTAAACGCTTCCTGATCCCGGGACTTCCTGTTTCACAAACGTTTTCACGATCTGTTTAAATATTAAATACAATGAACACCTTCAAGCCTTTTCCTACAACCACTTTAAAACAGAAGTATAATAGCGGGAGATAAGCCAAACAACTTACTAAACCCTTTCGGACGGCTTTACTTCCTAACCAGACGGTACGGCAATCGGTCATTTCTAAACACGTTCCCCAGAAACAAGCCTAGACCTGTCCGGACTTCTAAAGATCTTTCCCAGAACCCCCCGCCCTACAGGAAACGGTCACCCATCGCTTAAATATTAGCCCCCAACGGGCAAAACAAAGCCCTTTTAAAAACATTAAAGTTTGAAAGATCTTACTTACCTCCACAGAATAATCGTTTCTTATGTTTTTCGGCTGGTTTAGCTTTTTGCACCGCTGTGAATGTAAGAGACATGTTTAACCTTTAACCACACCGCTTTATAAAAAGCTTTAACCTCTTACAGGCTGCAGATATATACTCACAGCTATCAGATACCGGGGCTGACGGCCTTTCAGATTCTTGAAAGGTTACGGTTCTCGAAGGTAAAACGAAACAAGCCCTCGATGTGGAAGGCCTTTCGTTGTCTCGAACCACGTTTCTTAATACTGCTAGACAGGATAATTTTTTAAAATTAACAAAACTGGACTCAAACATCTTACAGAAACGTTATACAAACAAACAGGGGTTTAGTTCTTACCCGGTCGGCAGACAGCCTGTCTAGGGACAACCACTTCTCTTGGTCGATCCTCGGAGACATTAATCACAGGCCTTTCGATAGTTTCTGTGTAATTAACGAGACCGGCATTAATATATATTAAAACGTTTTCATAACTCTAATGAGCCGCTTCAAAACCACACACACCCATACATAAGAACCCATGAGCGCAAACACAAAAATCTTACGTCGTTGTTCCAGATGATCTCCTCAGCGTTGGGAATTAACTCCTGTTGACTGGCTGAAAAATAATTTTACAGAACTTAAAACAGATGACGCTCTGAGTCAATGAAAATAATCTGAAGACTTGCCTAAAAACTCGTTTAAATCGAAGTCGCTGATGTTGTTTCCGGACATTGTTGATCTTTAGTTTTAAATCGAAAGGTCAGTGTGAGTCTGTCGAGCTGAAGACCAGACCTTCATACTTATACTGATGGCCACATGCCGGATCTGCTTGTAAGGCATTGTTCTGGTCTGGCCTTTGTGCCGCCCTGTTACCAATTAACATATCAAAACCAACCAATAAAATGACACTGCATCAAATTTCAAATAGAAACCAAGATGGAGACGATCTCTCTCCTCTCTACTCTAAACTTTTATTAGAACCTTTTGGTCTCTCAAAAAACATTTTTAAGCATCAAGACCTATAGTCAACAACCACTAAGAATATTTCAGGCCTTTATAAGCGCTAATAAACAACCTGAGCCAAGAAAATAACTATAAAGATCTAAAATAACTAGCGCTTTTACAGTGATTTTTTTTTTTTTTTTTTATAGCGATGCTTTGTTTGGTATTAAACAAGTCACAAACTACTCAGAACAGCGTTTATCCCCGCAAAAGAGATATTTGGGTTTATTTTACAAAGCTTATAAATTATATAGGTTAAAAGTATTCTGAATGTTTTGATACCACACGCCATACGTACTGTTGTCTGAGCCCACCCCCACCCCCATGGTGTGAGTGATTTAGCCTTGAGTGTTGTGATCTATTTAGCATTGAGTGATCAGTTGTTTTTATTTTTTAAACGATTCCTTATCATCAGGGATTGAGACTGCTAAAATACCTTAAAAGCATATCCTTATCTTAAGTCTAACTCTTATGAGCTTTAAGACCCTAGAATGTATTTAAGTAAAACGACTGAACACATTATGTGAGAGATAAAATTTAACCACAGCTTTTTTTGTTTTTGTTTTACAAAAACAATTAACCTATACACACAAACACCCACACACACACCCTCTTTTTTAATTTTATTTTTAATTAAATTTGAGGGGAGAGACAGAGCCAGATACAGTGTGGATAACATAAGAACCCTATGCAAAACAGGCATTGTTAGGACCTGGGATCATAACAGACAACAGAACTTGTTGATCTTATAAAATGATTGGGCGAGAGAGAGAGAGAGACAGACAGAGACAGTGTGAATATGATAAACGCACTATTCAAAACTGGCATTGTTAAGACCTGGGACCATTACAGACAACAGAACTTGTTGATCTTATAACGGTTTAGATTTACTAAACCATTACATGTATATTTAAAAAAGACCCCCAACCACTACAGGAAGAGCCGACCCATTCACACTCTACAGTTGACCAACAAGAACAACAAGAACAACAGGATATGGGCGGCCTTGTTGTTCAGGGTTTTATGGGTGTACACTTTCTGACGGATATGACGTAGGAATAATTAAGGATATAACTCTACCTAAAATCACGCCCCCCAATTATGACGTAGGAATATTAATAAGCTTAGGGCATACGTCATAACAAAATAGGCCGCGCCCAAAAAACCCTACTATCTACTCATAAGAGTAACAGCAATGTCGCTGATCCTGCTACGGTCGTATTGTAACAGCAACAACATGTATCGATTTTAAAAGTGTCAGTTCCAGCGCTTCGCAAAGCTACCCTTCTGCGATCGTTTGTTCTCAAGGTCAGGATTTCTTGCCACTCCGATGAAGAGAAAACGATGGCCAGCCTTGGGGCAGAGAGATGGCGACAGGTAACACGGCACTGGCACGCGTGCACCGCGGGTTGTTTCCGCACAGTTTCGAACCAGGGACCTTTCGCATGTGAGGCGTATGTGATAACGCTATGCTACGGAAACCGACACTGCCGCTTCTTGCTTCGAACGGTTACTGTTGAAGCCTGCTGGTAAAACGGGCTGTGGCGATTCAGGTCGGTTAGACTGTGAGATGGCGTCTGAAGTGCCGCGAAAGGATGCCATTTTCACAGACCTGTTTGGCATTGCTAAAGGGCACATCAGGACACTTTGGAAACTCTTTCAAAGGCAGGACGCCCTGCGCTCTGACAGTGCCTGCACTTAGCCCAACAAGGTGATGCTGAATGGCTTGTTCAAACGGCTGGTGGTCTTCCGTCACCACCAGACTATCAGAGCTATACTGCGCCTTCAACTACATAAGAGTAGATAGTAGGGTTTTTTGGGCGCGGCCTATTTTGTTATGACGTATGCCCTAAGCTTATTAATATTCCTACGTCATAATTGGGGGGCGTGATTTTAGGTAGAGTTATTTCCTTAATTATTCCTACGTCATATCCGTCAGAAAGTGTACACCCATAAAACCCTGAACAACAAGGCCACCCATAAATACCCCCACCCCTCTGAAGGCAACGCCCCGAAACTCTCCTCTCTATTTAAGAACCCGCGCTGCTTTTAGGCAATACCTCTTTAATTCTCAGCATCTGAAACATCCCGCTTCTTCAACATGTCCAGCGACATCAACATGAAACCCCGCAAGAAACAATCCCAGGCAAGGGTTCCTGTACTCACCAATTTGAAGATTGAACGCTCCTGGGTGTTGTTCTGGGGGGCTCGACGGGGTTACCGCTTTAAAAGGGATCCCAGCTATGTTGGAGTGGAGCTTTTTGCTTTGGGAGAGAAGGAGGGTACGTTGGAACCTTTTGAGACGGTAATTGAATACTCTTATGAGGACTGGTTGAAGGTGATGGCCTGGAGAGATCTGGGGCTTGTGGATAAGACTCTAGAAGGCTTGCAAGAGGGACCAAAAGAATGCGAAATGGAGTCTCCGACTCAGGGTTTTGAAAGGTGTGAATGGGAAAGCTTGCAGAACTACGGTAGAGTGGTGAAGAGTCTATCTCTAACTACAGATCGTAAGGTTTTGTTTAGCAGTACCCTGATTACAAACCCTATTGAAGGGGGTGTGGAGGATCCAGAAAAACAGGTTACTGAAATTATGTTTGACGCCGTGGACTGGCCGTTCTTGAAAGAGGTCATAAACTGTATAAATGATGGTTTTGACATCTTGACCAAATGTTCGCAACTGGATTTGGTTAGAAGGAGAATATGCTGGATTATGGATTATATATCCCCCTTGAATGACGACGACGATGATAAAACAGATGACGTGTGGGGTTTTGGAGGGGGGTCTGACGGCTCAGGGGCTACTCTATTCTAAGAGGGCGGTGTGTCGTGACGTAGTGAAGAGATAGGATAAAAGGCGCAACAATTCATTCATGGTTTAAAATTAAAGAGAATGTCTTACCCGAAAGCTGCGGATGTCGACAGGCTCTACAGGCCTCTTCAAACCCGGGATCACCCCTGGTTCTATTCCCCAGATTTTGTATACACTCCGGAACCCTCTGACTGCGGTTACTCTCCGAGACCTCAGACCCCGGTCCCTCATTACAAAACAACATGCGGTGCGATGGATGTCCAAATGAGTCTCGGGGATCCCCAGCCTCTGGAGCTCATGGAGGGCCTCGATTTTGCCGAACTGTCTACCGTCTGTGCGTCTCAGGAGGGGGTCAGTCCAATTGATGTTGAAACACCCCACAAACCACCAGGCGACCCAATGAGCATCGGACTGTCCCGGGGGGTGATGAAGACGCAGGATTTATGCCCGGGGTATGTGACCAAGTAAGCAGAGTGGTTAAAAGCACCCTGGTGTATATTCTGAGTGCTCTCATCGACCGAGCTCTGAAAGAAGTCTGTCGGGGGTGTGAAGTGAATCACCCCAGTCAGTTGAGACACAGTTGTTTGTTTGAACCAGACCGTTACTATTTCCTGTTCTATTTCAACGTGTTTTACAGAAGACTGAACAAACCGTGGCTGAAACCGGCACTAATCAAGGCGCTGTCTTACTCCCACATACATGTCACTGCGGGACAAGTCCAGAAAATCATAGATGAGATTTTGCTGGAGCTGAAAAAGGAGCCGTTTATAATAGAGAAACTTGGGCAGCTGGTCAATGACCTGGATGAGCCGAGTAGAAAAACCGCTGGCAAGCTAAAAGCTTATTTCTTCCGTAAAGAAGTTAAAGCTGGGGGCAGCGACGAAGAATTCGACATCTACGCCACTGATTCAGACTCTGACCTGAACTAAGGGACTTTGAACATGGGGAATGTTCTGGACTGCTTCTGCAACTGGTTCTGTCATCAACACTCTGCAGCTAACCTGAGAGCGTTATTACACCATGTGCTTGACAGAAAAGTAGCCAACGCGAGCCTTTTCTCTACAGATTTAACCATCGATGAGGATCAACTTTCAAACCTGGCAAAGTGAATGGCTGCTGTAACAAAGACCGGTGGGTACGAACACTGGGATGAAGGGCTCAAGGGGGCCAAGAATGATATTAGGCCATTTCATCAACATCTGTATGACCTTTTACTGAGCATGTTTAATACACCTCTGTTTACTTTTAAAATAGGTCATATTGTTGTTTTATTTACATATGTAACTGAGGTGTGTGCCTACAAGATAAAGAAACAGGTATATTTGTTGATATAGATCAAGTAACCAATCATCTGATTTCTTTTTGTCTGGACCGTAGAAAAAATTGTTGTGTATGTTATACTTTTCTCAAATGTCTAAAAAGGGGTATCTGCTCTCCTGAAGTTGAATAAAAAACCTTGTATAAAAACTTTGCGCATAGTGTGGGTCTGTGTGGTTATTTGACAGAATGACTCGGCAAGCTCCCCAAATGCAGGAACTATACTACAACCCAGCCAAGATTGGGGGTTTGGCGGGTAAGAAGGGTTTTCAAAGAGGACTCGCTGAGGCCGGAGTGAAGGTTAATGATGTGGTTGTTTCAGAATGGTTACGGGAACAAGACGCCTATACCTTACATAAACCTCTCAGGATTAACTTTAAAAGAAACCGCGTATATGCAACTGACATAGACTCACAATGGCAAATGGATCTAGTCGATATGTCAAATTTATCAAAACATAACAATGGTCACAAATTTATGTTGATGTGTATCGATGTGTTATCAAAATATGCCTGGGCTCGCATTCTACATAATAAAACAGGTCGGGCGGTGACAAGGGCCTTTGAGGATATATTGTCCCAGGGTCGATGTCCTAAAAAACTGCAGACTGATAAAGGAAAAGAGTTTCTCAACAGAGAATTTCAGAATCTACTGAAGAGACACAAAATACATCATTTCACCACCGGTAATGAGCTTAAGGCATCGGTAGTGGAGAGGTTTAACCGCACCATAAAGACCAAAATGTGGAGATATTTTACAGCGGTCAACACGTTCAAATATTTTGATAAAGTTCAGGATTTTATCGATACTTACAACCAAGGGTATCACACCAGTATTAAAATGAAGCCTATAGATGTGGATCAAAGTAATTCTTTTAAGGTCTATAAAAAATTATACGGACCATTTATTAAGAAGGGAAAATCTACTTATAAGTTCAACATCGGTGATGTGGTTCGCGTTTCAAAGCTAAGGAGTACTTTTGCCAAAGGTTATGAACAAACATTTTCTTACGAATATTTTACAGTTACCGAACAGTTGGCTAGAGACCCCCCCGTGTACCGGTTAAAAGACTATGACGGGGAGGATATAGAAGGAACGTTTTACGAAGCCGAGTTACAAAAAATTATTGTGGGTAAAGACAGTGTATACAGAGTTGAAAAGATATTTGCTGAAAAATCCCAGAACCGGAAAAAATATGTGTTGGTGAAATGGCTTGGATGGCCTGAAAAGTTCAATAGTTGGGTCCCGGAACAACAGGTTTGCGATATTCAATCCTTATAACAACATGCCCGCGGGTGTGTTGGGGGCATTACTTTCGATACTAAAGATCGAATCAGGAGGCTTCTACGTGACTCTACCCAGTAACGCCTCTCTCGATATATACCCTAAAAATGAAATATCCAGTTACACGGTACAATTTGGAAAATCTATAGATCTAAGGGGGTCGTGGGAAGTGGGGTTGGCGGAAATACAGTATCCTTACACTTGGGCTGTTTTACAAGATAAGGATGCCACCTTCGCCATTTTTGATGATGTTAAAAAGAGTCAATGGACATTCACGATACAAGGAGTTTATTATGACAATGTGGATAAAATATTAGATGAGATGCATAAACAGTTCTCAGAAGGCACCCCCAACATCAAGCTATATTACAACCCTATTAAAAACAGAGTGTACAAGGTGTCAAAACCAGGTATTAGCATTCAAACCAGGGGCCAACTGGGGCGTATATTAGGGTTCTATTCTGACACAGAGAGCAGGTTCTCAGAAGTGGTGTGGCGGCTTCTACACTCTTTATGTGTATACGGATATCATAACCCACCAGAGGGTTGGGGATAGTTATGTCCCCCTTTTGAGAAATGTACTTATTAAAGGTAAAAGCAATGACATGGTCACAATTACTTATGACAAACCACACTACGTACCAGTCTCAAAGACCCACTTTGACAACATCACGATCAAAGTAAAATCGGATCAGAATATCAACGTACCCTTCCGCTTCGGTAAAGTTAATGTCAAACTACATTTTCGACCCCTGAAACAGTGTGTACATTATTAAAATGGCTACCTCGAGGGGTTATGTAGATCCTAGCGCCTATGTGGATTATTACAAGATGCAAGATGGAACGGCTTGCCCGGTTTTGTAGGAGCCCCCACAATGTATGGCGTCAGTCTAGGAGGACTCTTTCGTGGTCTCTTTAGAATGGCCGTACCCCTGCTTAAGAGAGGCTTTGCTATAGCCAGACCCCACTTGAAATCAGCGGCTAAAAATATTGTTAGTAACGTGTTCACCAATGTTATGAACCGGGCAGCTAGCCATGAGCATCAGGAGGGTTCGGGTCTCATGGTAATGGCGAGGAGGGGGGGTAAAAGAAGAAACAGCATGTGTCCACCAGGGCGACGAAGATCCGTGGCTAACAAAAAACGAGGAATCTCTCATTCTTCAACATATCGTGGAAACACTCGGAGAAGGAAGCAGCACAAGAAAAAACCTGCAAAAAGAAAGTCTCAAAGAAAGAAAAATAGAGCCTCAGGATACATCTTTTAAACATGTCTTTTGTCCACAGTCTATCGGAAGAATGCGTCAAATCAGAACTGGATCTGTTTACAGTTCCATACACTCAAACGAGTATAGATAAGATCATATATGTAAAGATTCCCCCTCTTTCTGCAATTTCAGACACGGCCTCTCTGGAGTTTTTTAAAGCTGGCAATGGCGAGGATTATATTGATTTGAATAACACATTTATTTTAATGAACTGTAAAGTGACTGATTAGGATGGCGATGCAATCGAGAAGACGGCCAACGCTGGGGTCATCAATTACCCGGTGGCCACCATGTTTTCACAGGTGGATGTGACCCTGGGAGATCGGCTCATTAGTCAAAGCAGCAATACTTACCCCTATAGAGCCATGATGGAGTGTAAACTTAATTATAGTGAGGAGACCCTAAGCAAACAGTTCAGCCCCGGCCTTTTCTTCAAAGACATCCCGGAAGCTATGGACGACAAGGATCCAGAGGGACTCAATAAGGGTTTGCAAAAAAGAACGGCCTCTTCAACAGAAGGGAGGACCTTTGAGCTAATGGGGCATATCCATGCAGACATATTTTTCCAAGAAAAACTCATGCTCAACGGGGTAGACATAAAAATTAAAATGATCCGTAGTAAAAGTGCTTTTTGTCTGATGACCCCTGATACTGAAAAATATAAACTGAGCATATTATCGGCCTCGCTGTTTGTGAAAAAAGTGTCCGTCTCCCCGGCGGTTAAACTAGGACACGCGCAGGCGTTAAGTACCCGATCGAAAGAGTCTATATGAAAGTCCACAGTATCCCCGCAGGGACACGGGTGATGAACCAGGAAAATCTGTTTCTAGGACAGCTCCCAAAACAGGTTATTATAGGTCTCGTGGATAATGATGCATTTACCGGGGTTTACAACAAGAACCCCTTTAACTTTAAACATTATAACGTGGAATTTATAGTATTGTACGTCGATGGTGTGCAGGTTCCATCCAGACCTTTTCAACCTGACTTTGAAAACGGCAATGCGGTTCGTGAATATTACAGTCTAGTACTGGCTAAGGGTCGCCATCTCAAGGATCAAACTCTGCTGATCGATCGCCGGGAATACTGCAGCGGTTACACCCTGTACGGTTTCAACCTGACCCCTGACGAAGAGTGTGGACAACATTTTTCACTGATGAAGACGGGCAATATGCGTTTGGAGATGCGTTTCAAGCAGCCTCTACCACGCACTGTAAATATGGTCGTGTATGCTGTGTTTGACAACATTATTGAGGTGCATCAGAGGAGAAACGTTCTGTATGATTATTATTAAAATGAACACCAGAGAGCTCAACCACATCATGAATGCCCTGGCCGGCTCACGGAAACTGTTTCAAGGAGTCTACGCCTGCGATCAGCTGCCTAAATTTAAGATCAAGAATTTACCTGCAATGTACATAATCAACACACACCCTAAAAATATGCCCGGAGAACATTGGCTGGTTATTTATCTAAGGGAGGACCAACGTGGTGAATTTTTTGATTCCTATGGAAACCCCCCAGATTTCAGACCTTTCCCTCGGAAGATCAATAACTTTCTGCTCAACAACTGTCAAGAAAGCATTTACAGCTGTCGTCAAGTACAAAGTCTTCAGACCTTCACTTGTGGTCAACACTGTGTGTTTTTCTTATATCATAGATCTAAAGGAAGGTCATACCCCGATATTATGGCCTTGTACAGTGAGGATTTAGGCCAAAATGATAAAAAAGTGGCAGAGTTTGTCAGGACACTGTGGACCCCCCCTTATAACACAATGACTTACGACCCTAGCCAGCCATGTATACAGATGGGGTGTTCTTGTGAGGATTTTAATAGATGTCATGCGTGTTAAGGTGAAAAAATAATGAAAACAGCCTTTTAATCATTAGTTTTGTTTTTATTCAACACAATTCTTATACAAAGCAGGGGTTATGTTATAAATAAATGTACAACATTTGAAAATAAAAAAAATAAAATAAAAAATTGTTTGTCGGGTCATTATTTACAGGGGAGACAAATAAAAACATGAGATTAATAAGCTTCCCAACGATGGATAGATCCTGAGGATGGTCGCTCAGCACGGTCAGAGTAATGAGATATCGGAGTCAGATCAGGCTCCACCTCTTTACACAGACGGATTTTTTGTCGCGTTTCCTGGTTAGGAACTGTGGATTGGGGCATGTTCAGACAGGCCATCGCCTGTAGGAAAGCATTCCAGCCTACAGGTCGGCGACTATCGGGTACCTTATTAGTGCTAGTGACACTCTTCAACAAATCAAACATGTGTGAACCTTTGATCAGTTGTCCTTTAAAAACAAATTCACCCTGTTCATTCCAAGCCGTTACCCGCGGTTTCTGAACCATTTTGTGCAGGATATATTCTGCATGTCTTTTGCTTCTGGCCGGCATGTTTCTCAAAACATCCGTTACAACATCTCCCTCTGAACTCTCAACAGGTTCGGTCACCGCAACATCTTTATCAACCGTACCCCCCGCATCAGCCCCAGAACCATTTTCTTGAGAGGCCATGGTTAAAGTTAAAATGTTTTGATCTTTTTCACCCTGTCTAACCAGACGGAGGTAGCGCTGTAACGTGTTGGTATACAACTGGGCTTTGGAATACTGATTTAAATCGGCCCTGGCCTGTATAGCTTTCATTTCAGAGTCCAGGTTGTTTTCGGCCGTTTGTCTAATGGGCTCTGGCCCGACAACATTTTTTCTCAGTTTCTCAAGCTGCTCCTGAGGGATCAAAAACATTTTCTGAGCATATTCCATTATTAACCCACTCTGGAAGCTAGAAGACTGGTTAGGAAAGGCACGGCTATGCTCAACAGCGGTCCTATAAAACCCCCGGTTTGATTAATCTTCTTTCTTTTTCTTTTAATAGAATACTTCTTATTAGCGATGATCTTGATAACCGCTTTTTGTTTTTTGAGTTTAGAATGTTGAGAAGGGGTTAGGGGTATATTACCGCGTAAGATGTTAAAAGCTATTTCACACAGGGTCTCGATCAAATCCGAGGGGGCCCCTGCCAGCACAGCTTTCCTATGGCGCGGGCTCCCCTCAAATAACATTTGCAAAAGCGGCAGATTTCTTTTAATCCGAACAGACATTCTTATTTATTTCCTTTTCTTTAGCACATACACTGCCGGCCAATCGGGCGGGCACAAACCTGTTCTGAGGCGAAAGTCTTCTGGGGTTTGTGCTTTTAAGTCCGCAATCAAGTACCCGTAGGGTTTTTTGGTGGCATCCTCAAATGCCTCCAAAAAGAACTTGGTCTGGTTAGGGTACATTTGACGAGCCAAGACGGTGACCTGTAGTTTATCTCTGGGGTTTTTAAAAAGAATTATATAATTGGCATTTAAATTAATAGTGCGGCTTTTTTTACCTTGAAAAAATAGATTTTGAACTAAATAAATAATACTTAAATTCCTATGATGAGTGTACTTTGTGAAAGCTTTTTCCACTTCACTGTTGTCACCGGCCTGCTCCATCAGGTCATCAAGGATCACTAGATTAGTTTGACCGGGCGGGAACAAGTCATCGTCACACAACGAGGCGGGGAGACCTTGCACAAATTTCAGATTATTTTTTTTCGAAGCCAAATCATCGTAGAGAGGTTGCCAGCAAGAGTAACACCACACTATGTTGTCAAGAGCTTGGGACACGGTTGCGTCCACATCTTCTATGATGTTCTTTATAAGATAGCTCTTCCCCGAATTGGAGGGACCGGCTATAATACAGGAGAAAGGGTGTTGAAGTCTGTTATCAAAACCACCGCTAATATCCATAAGGCAGAGTGGTATAATCAGTCTTCAAGACTCTTTTATTGTACACCACCCTGAACCGTTTGTTTAGTGATCTATTTTCCAACGTGTACCCCTTTTTATTGCGATAGATCTGATTTCCGGCTGTAATAATCTCACGAGGAGGCGCGTCTTTCTCGGTTACAAAACTTTCTACCAGGGTCGTCAGAGACTTGATGTTAATGAGCTTGTTGTTACAATGTTTCAGAGTGAAACCCTTAACTTTCATACAGGTCTTACCCGCAGCCGTTCTGTATGCGTAAGTCTTAGGACCCCCTGAAACAAACTCCACTATGTGGTCCTGAGGATCTAGTTCGCTCGTTAACTCCCCAAGGTAGTCCCCGAGGGGAGGGACCCAATCCCCTGGCCTGGTGACAAAGATTACAGAGTCAGTATCATGATAGAGCGTGCGTTCCTGCAACTGATCCATTAAGTTGTACAGTTCAAGCCGGGCGTAAGCCGTGGTAAAAACCGCTATGAAAACATTAACGTTCCCCTGTTTGGTGGGGAAATCTTTAGGGGCCCTCCACTGGACCTGTGCCACGTGGTCATTTAAGAATTGAAAGTGTGATACTGCATGTTGTTTGGAAAACATAAATTCTATAAACTGTTCAGGGGTTTTAATCATGGTTGTGTTTAGACGGTAATTTCTTTCCCCAAACTTACCCCACAGACTGTTTAAAATCAGTTTGGACATTTGTCTCTTGGCGGGGTTTACAGTTATGTTCCCCGGCTCTAGACGGATCCCTTCCTTTTCAAAATATTGCTGAACGTATCGCTCTTTGGCCGCGGAGTCAACACACCATGAGGGATAGCCCGATGCCTCCTGTTTCCCTTTCAGATGGGTCATAATGTAATCAGCAAAAAGAGTATCAGGTTTTTCAGAAAAATGCCAAACCTCATACACCTTACCGACTCTGTAACCTTTCTCCACCGCCTTGTCAAGCTCAATGCTACACCAGACACCCGTCAGCGCTCTCTCTTCATCACTGTGCAGACAAGAGGTAGTTTGATTTTCAGTTTCCACACACGTTCTACACAGAGGGAACATCAATTTTCCCGAACACCTGTAAGGCAACACGGGTAAGAACAGCTCACGAGGAGGGTACATGGTGACTTTGATCAAACCAAAGAAATGTCCGATTTTGAGAAAGTCACGATAAACAATGGTTGGACGCCCCACCGGGTACATTTTGGTCTTGTTGACATAAGGGTACAGACTGGTGAAATCATAGTAATCTACTCTCTCACCCTCCTTTACCTCATAATGTAAACAGAGGGCGTTGGTACGACCCCCAAATAACGCATCCCGGGGCTCTAGACGTTCAGGAAAGTCCAAGGTTTCCATAAACCATTGTACCCCCGCATCCTGTTGCTTCAGGGTCGTCCACTCGTGTTCCCAAATCACCAGCACGTTCAAACCATAGGTGTTTTTTAAAGTTTCAATTCGTTCCTGGAAATCATAGTACATATCACCGCAGAGTTTTTGTGTTACGGGGTTAAAGGTGTTTGGGTCGAAGCACTGAGGACAGCCATGGTAAATACAACCAGCAAACTCATAAGCGGTACGCCGCCCGGACACGTCGCTAAAACCGTCTAAGTAGTAAGGCCCCATTTTGACTTTCCCTTGATTTAAAGCATGTCTGATGAAGATGTTATCCCGGGCACTCAGGTATTCCAGCCACTGTATGGAGACAGTCGAAAAGTTCTTTTGTCTAGCACGATAGTTGTCAGAAGTGGTGACCGCTATAGTGTTTTTCTGCAAGAAATTGGACCGATACATTTTCATGCAGAGAGACGCTATGGTCACACTTTGCAAAGGGTCGAGACCCGATGTGTTGATAACCTCGGCGCAGAAACGCACACAGGCTTCTTTAAGGATCACCACATCATTTTTACAATAAGCGGCCATCTCTTCTCGGTATTGTACCATTTAAAGAATTCGTCCCTCTCATGAGACATCATAGTATCAACCCCATAATAAGAGGCGGGCGGGTAGGACCCTCGATAATTTTGAGTGTCCTTAGTATTAAAAAAATGGCAGAACCAACCTTTCTTCTGAGCCTCAAAACCCAGAGCCTTAGGCAAAGCGCTCAATTTCATGGGGAGGAAATTTAACGAGTCTATGTAACGTTAGTTGAAAGCTTCGTCGGTGAAACACATGATCTTGCTACCCTGAGCTATTATTTTTGGGGTCACCCCATTTTCCACCAGATACTTCATCAAAATGTAAGAATCATAACCCTTAGCATTGTGGGCAATAAATGTGTAATTGAGGTATTTTGGACCGCGATACCGCGTAATGATTTCCCTGACACAACTCTCACCGCTAGCTGACCACTCACGATCCAACATGTCAATACAGTGTATATAATTAGCAACGTGGACCCCGTTTTCTTGCCGGCATTCAAAAGCAAAAAAGACATACCGGTTGTGCGGCGGCTCCTTTTTAACCGGCTGAATAAAGCACTGGTGTTCGGACCCCGGGGTTAAATCAGCATTACAGATCCTGCATCTCGGCTCCAGACATTTGTGTGGTTTAACCTCATGAAAACGGTACTGGAGGCAACACTGCGGGCAATATTTAGTTTGATCACAATAACTCAGTTTTTTAACCCCCTCAGCAGCGGCCCTCTGTACCTTATGCTCGGAAAAACAGAACGCAGAGAGACAAATCCTTAAGCAATCTTTTCATCGGATGGTAGGGGCCAAACCCTTACAACATTGGGGATTGAATCAGACGTTACAGTAACCGTCACAGCGGTGCTTAAGCTTATCATTGAAGGCCTTATAACACCAATGACAAACATACGAACAACCCAAAAAAGCCGTCAAACTCTTTATTCCAAAGTAATGACTATCACTTAGGAAGAGAAACAGTGTCTGTGTATGGGTTTCAGGATGTGTCTGAAATTTCACAAATACTTCCTTTACCTCACAACGGTACCACACAACAATTTTTAAAGACAACAACTCCTCAAACTTGGTGATGTCTGAAAAGGCAACCATCTGTTGAGAGTTTAAGCCGGCCCTCTGATGAAGCATTAAAGCCTCTTGCAGAGCTTGGGGTTCAGGCATGTCGGGGGTGAGTAGTTTTATTAAACTGTAAGCAAAACAGAGCTTATTGTCCCCACTGGAACTCACCACTAATTGCCTGAGCTTGGTCCTAATTATGTCGTTCTTCAAGCATTTCGACAGTCATCTAAGCGCCCCACCCTCAGGGTTACGAACCACATTCATTACCAGAGACAGACTTTCATCAGCTAAGATGGCTGCGTTACTTTGCAATAACGCTTCGATTTTAGCCAGACGTCTAAATTATCTCCACTCAGCATTACAGATAGGTTGCTAAACAAATCATCCCCTCTGAGTTCTAACTGTACAACATCTCGAGGTCTGACCCTTTCAGCAACCTGTTCAAGCATTTTCTGCAAGGCCTCGTGTATGTTGACAAATATTTCTGCATAATTGTCACAATTTAAAAGTTCTGCAAAATTAAAACGCTGAATCATTTCAAAATTGTTATAGGCCGGTCTATCTATAATCACGGGATCACTGGTACTCTTGGACACATCATCATTTTGAACAAAGCCTTCACCCCCTACATTCTCACAGAGCATGTCCTCCACAGCCTTATCAGTCTCAGAACCCTCCACATTCCGAACACCCCCACTGCTGACATCTACAAAACCCCCTTTTTGAGGAGGCTCATTTAAAGCCTGTAAAAGTCCTTCAAAGATATCCAACCGGTTAATGTCAAGACCCTCCTCTATAGTGATGGCTGCTTCTGCCGCCATCCTGTGTTCTAATTGTCTCAAATCATTTATAATAGGGGCAGAATTTGGTCGGGGTAGCTCCTCCAAAGCCTCCACCATTTCAAACAAATCGGGGTGAACTAGGGGGTGAACCTCTATAAGCGCTACCGGTGGGAGGTGGTTATTTAGATCATTGACCATCTGTAACAGGTCGGGGTTCACCGGTAAGTCTGTTAATTCACATTCTATCGGTGGTAATTGGGGGTTATTTAAATCATTTATCATTTGTAATAGTTCCAGGTTCATTGGGACATCAGAGGAGTTCACAACAGGGCCGGGGATGTTCTCTCGGGAAGGTCTTTTTGGGGCCCTAGCTTGTTCATAATCCTTTAGTTTGTGAGTTCTTTTACCAAGTCAGGACATTTTTTAATTTATTTTTTATTTTTCCAACAACCCACAATAGTAAGGCGTTTTGTGTCTATTAAAACATTAAATACGGTACAATTCGTTAGTAAGGGTATTAATAAGGGTGTTTTGGCTCTCTATCAGCAGGTTTTGCCCCACTAACACAAGTCTTTGATTTTGTAACAAAGTATGTAGCAACTCATGCCGACCTTCAGGAAGTAGCTTCGGGGGCTGGTGGCCTGGCTCAGCTTCAAAGGATGGTCGCTCCGGTAAATCTCGGTCGAAGGAGGCAGGGAGCGAGCGTATACTCATGGACGGAGACCAAGAAGGCCTTTGCGGTGACACCCTGGCCAAGCGCGGGGTACTGTTCCGCGTTTCTGTAGCCAAGAAACGGGTCTGGGGGGACGATGTTGAAACCAGGCCGTCGTTGGGTGGTGTGTCAGCCCTGACTGACGGCGACCCCTGAGGTTGTTGGATGCCTGTATTTGTTCCGCCCGACAATGCGGCGGGCTGAATCTGGGGTGTTGAATTACCCCCAGAAGGCTGTGGCCTGAGTAGATGTTGGGGGGTCTCCAAGACCACCGTGGGGGATCCTATCGGTGATCTCACCGGGGAAGATGTTTGATCCCACTTAGACGGGGTAATTGTCCTCAATAGCTCATCCACAGAATGACTATCCCAAGAGTCTTGGGAAGAATAAAAATATACATTACATTTACATCTTTAAACGGTGACAGAAATCAAACTTAAAACAACATGTCCAGGACATTCAAAACCTTTAGCTTTTTTAAACCTTTGAAAATAGCCTTAGACATTCACTACAACGCCTTATTATTTACAGACAATATATTTATTAGGACTTGATAATAAATGTAAAACAGAGAAGCCGCTGTAAATAAACTGTTTCTTAAATGTTTCTTTAAAAACTGTAATATTGTTAATAAAACACACACACACACAACAACATTTCATTTTTAAACGAACCTTCCAAGTGTAAACGCTTCCTGATCCCGGGACTTCCTGTTTCACAAATGTTTTCACGATCTGTTTAAATATTAAATACAATGAACACCTTCAAGCCTTTTCCTACAACCACTTTAAAACAGAAGTATAATAGCGGGAGATAAGCCAAACAACTTACTAAACCCTTTCGGACGTCTTTACTTCCTAACCAGACGGTACGGCAATCGGTCATTTCTAAACACGTTCCCCAGAAACAAGCATAGACCTGTCCGGACTTCTAAAGATCTTTCCCAGAACCCCCCGCCCTACAGGAAACGGTCACCCATCGCTTAAATATTAGCCATCAACGGGCAAACAAAGCCCTTTTAAAAACATTAAAGTTTGAAAGATCTTACTTACCTCCACAGAATAATCGTTTCTTATGTTTTTCGGCTGGTTTAGCTTTTTGCACCGCTGTGAAGGTAAGAGACATGTTTAACCTTTAACCACACCGCTTTATAAAAAGCTTTAACCTCTTACAGGCTGCAGACATATACTCACAGCTATCAGATACCGGGGCTAACGGCCTTTCAGATTCTTGAAAGGTTACGGTTCTCGAAGGTAAAACGAAACAAGCCCTCGATGTGGAAGGCCTTTCGTTGTCTCGAACCACGTTTCTTAATACTGTTAGACAGGATAATTTTTTAAAATTAACAAAACTGGACTCAAACATCTTACAGAAACGTTATACAAACAAACAGGGGTTTAGTTCTTACCCGGTCGGCAGACAGCCTGTCTAGGGACAACCACTTCTCTTGGTCGATCCTCGGAGACATTAATCACAGGCCTTTCGATAGTTTCTGTGTAATTAAAGAGACCGGCATTAATATATATTAAAACGTTTTCATAACTCTAATGAGCCGCTTCAAAACCACACACACCCATGCATAAGAACCCATGAGCGCAAACACAAAAATCTTACCGTCGTTGTTCCAGATGATCTCCTCAGCGTTGGGAATTAACTCCTGTTGACTGGTTGAAAAATAATTTTACAGAACTTAAAACAGATGTTATAGCCTTATTTACAATACATGCACACAACACGCTCTGAGTCAATGAAAATAATCTGAAGACTTGCCTAAAAACTCGTTTAAATCGAATCGCTGATGTTGTTTCCGGACATTGTTGATCTTTAGTCTTAAATCGAAAGGTCAGTATGAGTCTGTCGAGCTGAAGACCAGACCTTCATACTTATACTGATGGCCACATGCCGGATCTGTTTGTAAGGCATTGTTCTGGTCTGGCCTTTGTGCCACCCTGTTACCAATTAACATATCAAAACCAACCAATAAAATGACACTGCATCAAATTTCAAATAGAAACCAAGATGGAGACGATCTCTCTCCTCTCTACTCTAAACTTTTATTAGAACCTTTTGGTCTCTCAAAAAAACATTTTTAAGCATCAAGACCTATAGTCAACAACCACTAAGAATATTTCAGGCCTTTATAAGCGCTAAAAAACAACCTGAGCCTAGAAAATAACTATAAAGATCAAAAATAACTAGCGCTTTTACAGTGATTTTTTTTTTTTTTTTATAGCGATGCTTTGTTTGGTATTAAACAAGTCACAAACTACTCAGAACAGCGTTTATCCCCGCAAAAGAGATATTTGGGTTTATTTTACAAAGCTTATAAATTATATAGGTTAAAAGTATTCTGAATGTTTTGATATCACACGCCATACCAACTGTTGTCTTCTACACCTTACGGTAGCAACAAATCTAACTACTGCTTTACTTTAACAATAATAATGACGGCGACCACGATGACAACAAGAACAACAACAACAAGAACAACAACAACAACATCATCATCATCATCATCATCAGATTTTAATTAAAAGTGGCTACACCAGCGTTTACAATTTCAACCTGTCGACGGACGGACGCTCTGAGTGCATCGATTGCGGGCACTCCAATGAAGAAAAGACACCCACCGCCTCCGGGGAACCACGAGGGCAAGCATGACGAAAAGGGCCAGCCCACAGTAGGCTGTTTCCGCCCGGTTTCGAACCGGGGACCTTTCGCGCGTTAGGCGAACGTGATAACCACTACACTACGGAAACTGACACCGCTGCCTCTTGCTTCAAATGGTTACCGTTAAAGCCTGCTGGTAAAACGGGCTCAGGTGTTTCAGGTCGGCTAGGCTGTGAGAAGTGCGGCGAAAGGATGCCATTTTCACAGACCTGTTTGGCATTGCTAAAGGGCACATCAGGACACTTCGGAAACTCTTTCAAAGGCAGGACGCCCTGCGCTCTGACAGTGCCTGCACTTAACCCAACAAGGTGATGCTGAATGGCTTGTTCAAACGGCTGGTGGTCTTCCGTCACCACCAGACTATGAGAGCTATACTGCGCCTTCAACTACATAAGAGTAGATAGTAGGGTTTTTTGGGCGCGGCCTATTTTGTTATGACGTATGCCCTAAGCTTATTAATATTCCTACGTCATAATTGGGGGGCGTGATTTTAGGTAGAGTTATTTCCTTAATTATTCCTACGTCATATCCGTCAGAAAGTGTGCACCCATAAAACCCTGAACAACAAGGCCACCCATAAATACCCCCACCCCTCTGAAGGCAACGCCCCGAAACTCTCCTCTCTATTTAAGAACCCGCGCTTCTTTTAGGCAATACCTCTTTAATTCTCAGCATCTGAAACATCCCGCTTCTTCAACATGTCCAGCGACATCAACATGAAACCCCGCAAGAAACAATCCCGGGCAAGGGTTCCTGTACTCACCAATTTGAAGATTGAACGCTCCTGGGTGTTGTTCTGGGGGGCTCGACGGGGTTACCGCTTTAAAAGGGATCCCAGCTATGTTGGAGTGGAGCTTTTTGCTTTGGGAGAGAAGGAGGGTACGTTGGAACCTTTTGAGACGGTAATTGAATACTCTTATGAGGACTGGTTGAAGGTGATGGCCTGGAGAGATCTGGGGCTTGTGGATAAGACTCTAGAAGGCTTGCAAGAGGGTCCAAGAGAATGCGAAATGGAGTCTCCGACTCAGGGTTTTGAAAGGTGTGAATGGGAAAGCTTGCAGAACTACGACAGACGACGTGTGGGGTTTTGGAGGGGGGTCTGACGGCTCAGGGGCTACTCTCTTCTAAGAGGGCGGTGTGTCGTGACGTAGTGAAGAGATAGGATAAAAGGTGCAACAATTCATTCATGGTTTAAAATTAAAGAGAATGTCTTACCCGAAAGCTGCGGACGTCGACAGGCTCTACAGGCCTCTTCAAACCCGGGATCACCCCTGGTTCTATTCCCCATATTTTGTATACACTCTGGAACCCTTTGACTGTGGTTACTCTCCAAGACCTCAGACCCCGGTCCCTCAGGACGAAACAACATGCGGTGCGATGGATGTCCAAATGAGTCTCGGGGATCCCCAGCCTCTGGAGCTCATGGAGGGCCTCGATTTTGCCGAACTGTCTACCGTCTGTGCGTCTCAGGAGGGGGTCAGTCCAATGGATGGAGAAACACAAACCACCAGGCGACCCAATGAGCATCGGACTGTCCCGGGGGCGTGATGAAGACGCAGGATTTATGCCCGGGGTATGTGACCAAGTAAGCAGAGTGGTTAAAAGCACCCTGGTGTATATTCTGAGTGCTCTCATCGACCGAGCTCTGAAAGAAGTCTGTCGGGGGTGTGAAGTGAATCACCCCAGTCAGTTGAGACACAGTTGTTTGTTTGAACCAGACCGTTACTATTTCCTGTTCTATTTCAATGTGTTTTACAGAAGACTGAACAAACCGTGGCTGAAACCGGCACTAATCAAGGCGCTCTCTTACTCCCACATACATGTCACTGTGGGACAAGTCCAGAAAATCATAGATGAGATTTTGCTGGAGCTGAAAAAGGAGCCGTTTATAATAGAGAAACTTGGGCAGCTGCTCAATGACCTGGATGAGCCGAGTAGAAAAACCGCTGGCAAGCTAAAAGCTTATTTCTTCCGTAAAGAAGTTAAAGCTGGGGGCAGCGACGAAGAATTCGACATCTACGCCACTGATTCAGACTCTGACCTGAACTAAGGGACTTTGAACATGGGGAATGTTCTGGACTGCTTCTGCAACTGGTTCTGTCATCAACACTCTGCAGCTAACCTGAGAGCGCTATTACACCATGTGCTTGACAGAAAAGTAGCCAACGCGAGCCTTTTCTCTACAGATTTAACCATCGATGAGGATCAACTTTCAAACCTGGAAAAGTGAATGGCTGCTGTAACAAAGACCGGGGGGTACGAACACTGGGATGAAGGGCTCAAGGGGGCCAAGAATGATATTAGGCCATTTCATCAACATCTGTATGACCTTTTACTGAGCATGTTTAATACACCTCTGTTTAATTTTAAAATAGGTCATAATGTTGTTTTATTTACATATGTAACTGAGGTGTGTGCCTACAAGATAAAGAAACAGGTATATTTGTTGATATAGATCAAGTAACCAATCATCTGATTTCATTTTGTCTGGACCGTAGAAAAAATTGTTGTGTATGTTATACTTTTCTCAAATGTCTTAAAAGGGGTATCTGCTCTCCTGAAGTTGAATAAAAAACCTTGTATAAAAACTTTGCGCATAGTGTGGGTCTGTGTGGTTATTTGACAGAATGACTCGGCAAGCTCCCCAAATGCAGGAACTATACTACAACCCAGCCAAGATTGGGGGTTTGGCGGGTAAGAAGGGTTTTTAAAGAGGACTCGCTGAGGCCGGAGTGAAGGTTAATGATGTGGTTGTTTCAGAATGGTTACGGGAACAAGACGCCTATACCTAACATAAACCTCTCAGGATTAACTTTAAAAGAAACCGCGTATATGCAACTGACATAGACTCACAATGGCAAATGGATCTAGTCGATATGTCAAATTTATCAAAACATAACAATGGTCACAAATTGATGTTGATGTGTATCGATGTGTTATCAAAATATGCCTGGGCTCGCATTCTACATAATAAAACAGGTCGGGCGGTGACAAGGGCCTTTGAGGATATATTGTCCCAGGGTCGATGTCCTAAAAAACTGCAGACTGATAAAGGAAAAGAGTTTCTCAACAGAGAATTTCAGAATCTACTGAAGAGACACAAAATACATCATTTCACCACCGGTAATGAGCTTAGGGCATCGGTAGTGGAGAGGTTTAACCGCACCATAAAGACCAAAATGTGGAGATATTTTACAGCGGTCAACACGTTCAAGTATTTTGATAAAGTTCAGGATTTTATCGATGCTTACAACCAAGGGTATCACACCAGTATTAAAATGAAGCCTAAAGATGTTGATCAAAGTAATTCTTTTAAGGTCTATAAAAAATTATACGGACCATTTATTAAGAAGGGAAAAACTACTTATAAGTTCAACATCGGTGATGTGGTTCGCGTTTCAAAGCTAAGGAGTACTTTTGCCAAAGGTTATGAAGAAACATTTTCTGACGAATATTTTACAGTTACCGAACAGTTGGCTAGAGACCCACCCGTGTACCGGTTAAAAGACTATGACGGGGAGGATATAGAAGGAACGTTTTACGAAGCCGAGTTACAAAAAATTATTGTGGGTAAAGACAGTGTATACAGAGTTGAAAAGATATTAGCTGAAAAAACCCAGAACCGGAAAAAATATGTGTTGATGAAATGGCTTGGATGGCCTGAAAAGTTCAATAGTTGGGTCCCGGAACAACAGGTTTGCGATATTCAATCCTTATAACAACTTGCCCGCGGGTGTGTTGTGGGCATTACTTTCGATACTCAAGATGGAATCAGGAGGCTTCTACGTGACTCTACCCAGTAACGCCTCTCTCGATATATACCCTAAAAATGAAATATCCAGTTACACGGTACAATTTGGAAAATCTATAGATCTAAGGGGGTCGTGGGAAGTGGGGTTGGCGGAAATACAGTATCCTTACACTTGGGCTGTTTTACAAGATAAGGATGCCACCTTCGCCATTTTTGATGATGTTAAAAAGAGTCAATGGACATTCACGATACAAGGAGGTTATTATGACAATGTGGATAAAATATTAGATGAGATGCATAAACAGTTCTCAGAAGGCACCCCCAACATCAAGCTATATTACAACCCTATTAAAAACAGAGTGTACAAGGTGTCAAAACCAGGTATTAGCATTCAAACCAGCGGCCAACTGGGGCGTATATTTGGGATCTATTCTGACACAGAGAGCAGGTTCTCAGAAGTGGTGGGGCGGCTTTTACACTCTTTATGTGTATACGGATATCATAACCCACCAGAGGGTCGGGGATAGTTATGTCCCCCTTTTGAGAAATGTACTTATTAAAGGTAAAAGCAATGACATGGTCACAATTACTTATGACAAGCCACACTACGTACCAGTCTCAAAGACCCAATTTGACAACATCACGATCGAAGTAAAATCGGATCAGAATATCAACGTACCCTTCCGCTTCAGTAAAGTTATTGTCAAACTACATTTTCGACCCCTGAAACAGTTTGTACATTATTAAAATGGCTACCTCGAGGGGTTATGTAGATCCTAGCGCCTATGTGGATTATTACAAGATGCAAGCCGGGAACGGCTTGCCCGGTTTTGTAGGAGCCCCCACAATGTATGGCGCCGGTCTAGGAGGACTCTTTCATGGTCTCTTTAGAATGGCCGTACCCCTGCTTAAGAGAGGCTTTGCTATAGCCAGACCCCACTTGAAATCAGCGGCTAAAAATATTGTTAGTGACGTGTTCACCAATGTTATGAACCGGGCAGCTAGCCATGAGCATCAGGAGGGTTCGGGTCTCATGGTAATGGCGAGGAGGGGGGGTAAAAGAAGAAACAGCATGTGTCCACCAGGGCGACGAAGATCCGTGGCTAACAAAAAACGAAGAATCTCTCATTCTCCAACATATCGTGGAAACACTCGGAGAAGGAAGCAGCACAAGAAAAAACCTGCAAAAAGAAAGTCTCAAAGAAAGAAAAATAGAGCCTCAGGATACATCTTTTAAACATGTCTTTTGTCAACAGTCTATCGGAAGAATGCGTCAAATCAGAACTGGATCTGTTTACAGTTCCATACACTCAAACGAGTATAGATAAGATCATATATGTAGAGATTCCCCCTCTTTCTGCAATTTCAGACACGGCCCCTCTGGAGTTTTTTATAGCTGGCAATGGCGAGGATTATATTGATTTGAATAACACATTTATTTTAATGAACTGTAAAGTGACTGATTAGGATGGCGATGCAATCGAGAAGACGGCCAACGCTGGGGTCATCAATTAATCAATTACCCGGTGGCCACCATGTTTTCACAGGTGGATGTGACCCTGGGAGATCGGCTCATTAGTCAAAGCAGCAATACTTACCCCTATAGAGTCATGATGGAGTGTATCCTTAATTATAGTGAGGAGACCCTAAGCAAACAGTTCAGCCCCGGCCTTCTCTTCAAAGACATCCCGGAAGCTATGGACGACAAGGATCCAGAGGGACTCAATAAGGGTTTGCAAAAAAGATCGGCCTCTTCAACAGAAGGGAGGACCTTTGAGCTAATGGGGCATATCCATGCAGACATATTTTTCCAAGAAAAACTCATGCTCAACGGGGTAGACATTAAAATTAAAATGATCCGTAGTAAAAGTGCTTTTTGTCTGATGACCCCTGATACGGAAAAATATAAACTGACCATATTATCGGCCTCGCTGTTTGTGAAATAAGTGTCCGTCTCCCCGGCGGTTAAACTAGGACACGCGCTGGCGTTAGTGACGGCAAACGCCAAGTACCCGATCGAAAGAGTCTATATGAAAGTCCACAGTATCCCCGCAGGGACACGGGTGATGAACCAGGAAAATCTGTTTCTAGGACAGCTCCCAAAACAGGTTATTATAGGTCTCGTGGATAATGATGCATTTACCGGGGTTTACAACAAGAACACCTTTAACTTTAAACATTATAACGCGGAATTTATAGCATTGTACGTCGATGGTGTGCAGGTTCCATCCAGACCTTTTCAACCTGACTTTGAAAACGGCAATGCGGTTCGTGAATATTACAGTCTAGTACTGGCTACGGGTCGCCATCTCAAGGATCAAACTCTGCTGATCGATCGCCGGGAATACTGCAGCGGTTACACCCTGTATGGTTTCAACCTGACCCCTGACGAAGAGTGTGGACAACATATTTCACTGATGAAGACGGGCAATATGCGTTTGGAGATGCGTTTCAAGCAGCCTCTACCACACACTGTAAATATGGTCGTGTATGCTGTGTTTGACAACATTATTGAGGTGAATCAGAGGAGAAACGTTCCGTATGATTATTATTAAAATGAACACCAGAGAGCTCAACCACATCATGAATGCCCTGGCCGGCTCACGGAAACTGTTTCAAGGAGTCTACGCCTGCGATCAGCTGCCTAAATTTAAGATCAAGAATTTACCTGCAATGTACATAATCAACACACACCCTAAAAATATGCCCGGAGAACATTGGCTGGCTATTTATCTAAGGGAGGACCACCGTGGTGAATTTTTTGATTCCTATGCAAACCCCCCGGATTTCAGACCTTTCCCTCGGAAGATCAATAACTTTCTGCTCAACAACTGTCAAGAAACCATTTACAGCGGTCGTCAAGTACAAAGTCTTCAGACCTTCACTTGTGGTCAGCACTGTGTGCACTAGCACGCATGCACCGCGGGTTGTTTCCGCCCGGTTTCGAACCAGGGACCTTTCGCGTGTGAGGCGAACGTGATAGCCACTACACTACGGAAACCGACCTGTCCTGGTGTTTCGAATGGCTCCCATCGAAGCCGGCTGGTAAAACGCGCACAGGCGTTTCCCGTGGGCCAGCCTGTGAGATAAAGGTTTCTACACTCACCTAAAGGATTATTAGGAACACCTGTTCAATAACCAACCAATCATATGGCAGTTGCTTCAATGCATTTAGGGGTGTGGTCCTGGTCAAGACAATCTCCTGAACTCCAAACTGAAAGTCTGAATGGGAAAGAAAGGTGATTTAAGCAATTTTGAGCGTGGCATGGTTGTTGGTGCCAGACGGGCTGGTCTGAGTATTTCACAATCTGCTCAGTTACTGGGATTTTCACGCACAACCATTTCTAGGGTTTACAAAGAATGGTGTGAAAAGGGAAAAACATCCAGTATGCGGCAGTCCTGTGGGCGAAAATGCCTTGTTGATGCTAGAGGTCAGAGGAGAATGGGCCGACTGATTCAAGCTGATAGAAGAGCAACTTTGACTGAAATAACCACTCGTTACAACCGAGGTATGCAGCAAAGCATTTGTGAAGCCACAACACGTACAACCTTGAGGCGGATGGGCTACAACAGCAGAAGACCCCACCGGGTACCACTCATCTCCACTACAAATAGGAAAAAGAGGCTACAATTTGCACAAACTCACCAAAATTGGACAGTTGTTGCCTGGTCTGATGAGTCTCGATTTCTGTTGAGACATTCAGATGGTAGAGTCAGAATTTGACGTAAACAGAATGAGAACATGGATCCATCATGCCTTGTTACCACTGTGCAGGCTGGTGGTGGTGGTGTAATGGTGTGGGGGATGTTTTCTTGGCACACTTTAGGCTCCTTAGTTCCAATTGGGCATCGTTTAAATGCCACGGCCTACCTGAGCATTGTTTCTGACCATGTCCATCCCTTTATGACCACCATGTACCCATCCTCTGATGGCTACTTCCAGCAGGATAATGCACCATGTCACAAAGGTTGAATCATTTCAAATTGGTTTCTTGAACATGACAATGAGTTCACTGTACTAAACTGGCCCCCACAGTCACCAGATCTCAACCCAATAGAGCATCTTTGGGATGTGGTGGAACGGGAGCTTCGTGCCCTGGATGTGCATCCCACAAATCTCCATCAACTGCAAGATGCTATCCTATCAATATGGGCCAACATTTCTAAAGAATGCTTTCAGCACCTTGTTGAATCAATGCCACGTAGAATTAAGTCAGTTCTGAAGGCGAAAGGGTGTCAAACATAGTATTAGTATGGTGTTCCTAATAATCCTTTAGGTGAGTGTATTTTCACTGACCTATTTTGCATTGCTCAAGGACACATCAGGACACTTTGGAAACTCTTTCAAAGGAAGAACGCCCTGAGCTATGACAAGACTTACACTTACCCCAACAAGGTGATGCTCAATGGCTTGTTCAAACAGCTGCTGCTCGTCTTGTGCCACCATCAGACAATCACAGAGCTATTGTGCCTTCTACACCTTACGGTAGCTTTACTTTAACAATAATAATGACGGCGACCACGACGACAAAAAGAAAAACAAGAACAACAACAACAACAACAAGAACAATAACATCATCATCAGATTTTAATTAAAAGTGGCTACACCAGCGTTTACAATTTCAACCTGTCGACGGACGGACGCTCTGAGTCCAACAATTTCGGGAACTCCAATGAAGAAAAGCCACCTACCGCCTCTGGGGAACCACGAGGGCAAGCAGGACGAAAAGGGCCGGCCCACAGCAGGCTCTTTCCGCCCGGTTTCAAACCGGGGACCTTTCGTGCGTTAGGCGAACGTGATAGCCACTACACTACGGAAACCAACCCGTCCTGGTGTTTCGAATAACTCCTATCGAAGCCGGCTGGTAAAACGCACACAGGCGTTTCCCGTGGGCCAGCCTGTGAGATAAAGGTTTCTATTTTCACTGACCTATTTTGCATTGCTCAAGGGCACATCAGGACACTTTGGAAACTCTTTCAAAGGAAGAACGCCCTGAGCAATGACAAGACTTACACTTACCCCAACAAGGTGATGCTCAATGGCTTGTTCAAACAGCTGCTGCTCGTCTTGTGCCACCATCAGACAATCACAGAGCTATTGTGCCTTCTGCACCTTACGGTAGCAACAAATCTAACTACTGCTTTACTTTAACATTAATAATGACGGCGACTACGACGACAACAAGAACAACAACAACAACAACAACATCAACAAGAACAACAACAACATCATCATCATCATCATCAGATTTTAATTAAAAGTGGCTACACCAGCGTTTACAATTTCAACCTGTCGACGGACGGACGCTCTGAGTGCACCGATTTCGGGATACTTCGGAAACTCTTTCAAAGGCAGGACGCCCTGCGATCAGACAGTGCCTGCACTTAGCCCAACAAGGTGATGCTGAATGGCTTGTTCAAACGGCTGGTGGTCTTCCGTCACCACCAGACTATCAGAGCTATTTTGCGCCTTCAACTACATAAGAGTAACAGCAATGTCACCGATCCTGCTACGGTCGTATTGCAACAGCAACGACATGTATCGATTTTAAAAGTGTCAGTTCCAGCGCCTCGCAAAGCTACCCTTCTGCGATCATTTGTTCTCAAGGTCAGGATTTCTTGCCACTCCGAGGAAGAGAAAACGACGGCCGGCCATGGGGCAGAGAGATGAGGACGGGTAACACGGCACTGGCACGCGTGCACCGCGGGTTGTTTCCGCCCAGTTTCGAACCAGGGACTTCTCGCGTGTGAGGCGAACATGATAGCCACTACACTACAGAAACCAACCTGTCCTGGGGTTTCGATTGGCTCCCATCGAAGCAGGCTGGTAAAACGCGCACAGGCGTTTCCCGTGGGCCTGCCTGTGAGATAAAGGTTTCTATTTTCACTGACCTATATTGCATTGCTCAAGGGCACATCAGGACACTTTGGAAACTCTTTTAAAGGAAGAATGCCCTGAGCTATGACAAGACTTACACTTACCCCAACAAGGTGATGCTCAATGGCTTGTTCAAACAGCTGCTGCTCGTCTTGTGCCACCATCAGACAATCACAGAGCTATTGTGCCTTCTACACCTTACGGTAGCAACAAATCTAACTACTGCTTTACTTTAACAATAATAATGACGGCGACCACGATGACAGCAAGAACAACAACAACAACATCATCATCATCATCATCATCAGATTTTAATTAAAAGTGGCTACACCAGCGTTTACAATTTCAACCTGTCGACGGACGGACGCTCTGAGAGCACCGATTTCGGGCACTCCAATGAAGAAAAGACACCCACCGCCTCCGGGGAACCACGAGGGCAAGCAGGACGAAAAGGGCCAGCCCACAGCAGGCTGTTTCCGCCCGGTTTCGAACCGGGGACCTTTCGCGTGTTAGGCGAACGTGATAACCGCTACACTATGGAAACTGACACCGCCACGTCTTGCTTCAAACGGTTACCGTTGAAGCCTGCTGGTAAAACGGGCTCAGGCATTTCAGGTCGGCTAGACTGTGAGATGGCGTCTGAAGTGCCGCGAAAGGATGCCATTTTCACAGACCTGTTTGGCATTGCTAAAGGGCACATCAGGACACTTCAGAAACTCTTTCAAAGGCAGGACGCCCTGCGCTCTGACAGTGCCTGCACTTAGCCCAACAAGGTGATGCTGAATGGCTTGTTCAAACGGCTGGTGGTCTTCCGTCACCACCAGACTATCAGAGCTATACTGCGCCTTCAACTACTTAAGAGTAGATAGTAGGGTTTTTTGGGCGCGGCCTATTTTGTTATGACGTATGCCCTAAGCTTATTAATATTCCTACGTCATAATTGGGGGGCGTGATTTTAGGTAGAGTTATTTCCTTAATTATTCCTACGTCATATCCGTCAGAAAGTGTACACCCATAAAACCCTGAACATCAAGGCCACCCATAAATACCCCCACCCCTCTGAAGGCAACGCCCCGAAACTCTCCTCTCTATTTAAGAACCCGCGCTGCTTTTAGGCAATACCTCTTTAATTCTCAGCATCAGAAACATCCCGCTTCTTCAACATGTCCAGCGACATCAACATGAAACCCCGCAAGAAACAATCCCGGGCAAGGGTTCCTGTACTCACCAATTTGAAGATTGAACGCTCCTGGGTGTTGTTCTGGGGGGCTCGACGGGGTTACCGCTTTAAAAGGGATCCCAGCTATGTTGGAGTGGAGCTTTTTGCTTTGGGAGAGAAGGAGGGTACGTTGGAACCTTTTGAGACGGTAATTGAATACTCTTATGAGGACTGGTTGAAGGTGATGGCCTGGAGAGATCTGGGGCTTGTGGATAAGACTCTAGAAGGCTTGCAAGAGGGTCCAAGAGAATGCGAAATGGAGTCTCCGACTCAGGGTTTTGAAAGGTGTGAATGGGAAAGCTTGCAGAACTACGGTAGAGTGGTGAAGAGTCTATCTCTAACTACAGATCGTAAGGTTTTGTTTAGCAGTACCCTGATTACAAACCCTATTGAAGGGGGTGTGGAGGATCCAGAAAAACAGGTTACTGAAATTATGTTTGACGCCGTGGACTGGCCGTTCTTGAAAGAGGTCATAAACTGTATAAATGATGGTTTTGACATCTTGACCAAATGTTCGCAACTGGATTTGGTTAGAAGGAGAATATGCTGGATTATGGATTATATATCCCCCTTGAATGACGACGACGATGATAAAACAGACGACGTGTGGGGTTTTGGAGGGGGGTCTGACGGCTCAGGGGCTACTCTCTTCTAAGAGGGCGGTGTGTCGTGACGTAGTGAAGAGATAGGATAAAAGGCGCAACAATTCAATCATGGTTTAAAATTAAAGAGAATGTCTTACCTGAAAGCTGCGGACGTCGACAGGCTCTACAGGCCTCTTCAAACCCGGGATCACCCCTGGTTCTATTCCCCAGATTTTGTATACACTCTGGAACCCTTTGACTGCGGTTACTCTCCAAGACCTCAGACCCTGGACTGCTTCTGCAACTGGTTCTGTCATCAACACTCTGCAGCTAACCTGAGAGCGCTATTACACCATGTGCTTGACAGAAAAGTAGCCAACGCGAGCCTTTTCTCTACAGATTTAACCATCGATGAGGATCAACTTTCAAACCTGGAAAAGTTAATGGCTGCTGTAACAAAGACCGGGGGGTACGAACACTGGGATGAAGCGCTCAAGGGGGCCAAGAATGATATTAGGCCATTTCATCAACATCTGTATGACCTTTTACTGAGCATGTTTAATACACCTCTGTTTACTTTTAAAATAGGTCATATTGTTGTTTTATTTACATATGTAACTGAGGTGTGTGCCTACAAGATAAAGAAACAGGTATATTTGTTGATATAGATCAAGTAACCAATCATCTGATTTCTTTTTGTCTGGACCGTAGAAAAAATTGTTGTGTATGTTATACTTTTCTCAAATGTCTAAAAAGGGGTATCTGCTCTCCTGAAGTTGAATAAAAAACCTTGTATAAAAACTTTGCGCATAGTGTGGGTCTGTGTGGTTATTTGACAGAATGACTCGGCAAGCTCCCCAAATGCAGGAACTATACTACAACCCAGCCAAGATTGGGGGTTTGGCGGGTAAGAAGGGTTTTCAAAGAGGACTCGCTGAGGCCGGAGTGAAGGTTAATGATGTGGTTGTTTCAGAATGGTTACGGGAACAAGACGCCTATACCTTACATAAACCTCTCAGGATTAACTTTAAAAGAAACCGCGTATATGCAACTGACATAGACTCACAATGGCAAATGGATCTAGTCGATATGTCAAATTTATCAAAACATAACAATGGTCACAAATTGATGTTGATGTGTATCGATGTGTTATCAAAATATGCCTGGGCTCGCATTCTACATAATAAAACAGGTCGGGCGGTGACAAGGGCCTTTGAGGATATATTGTCCCAGGGTCGATGTCCTAAAAAACTGCAGACTGATAAAGGAAAAGAGTTTCTCAACAGAGAATTTCAGAATCTACTGAAGAGACACAAAATACATCATTTCACCACCGGTAATGAGCTTAGGGCATCGGTAGTGGAGAGGTTTAACCGCACCATAAAGACCAAAATGTGGAGATATTTTACAGCGGTCAACACGTTCAAGTATTTTGATAAAGTTCAGGATTTTATCGATGCTTACAACCAAGGGTATCACACCAGTATTAAAATGAAGCCTAAAGATGTTGATCAAAGTAATTCTTTTAAGGTCTATAAAAAATTATACGGACCATTTATTAAGAAGGGAAAAACTACTTATAAGTTCAACATCGGTGATGTGGTTCGCGTTTCAAAGCTAAGGAGTACTTTTGCCAAAGGTTATGAAGAAACATTTTCTGACGAATATTTTACAGTTACCGAACAGTTGGCTAGAGACCCACCCGTGTACCGGTTAAAAGACTATGACGGGGAGGATATAGAAGGAACGTTTTACGAAGCCGAGTTACAAAAAATTATTGTGGGTAAAGACAGTGTATACAGAGTTGAAAAGATATTAGCTGAAAAAACCCAGAACCGGAAAAAATATGTGTTGATGAAATGGCTTGGATGGCCTGAAAAGTTCAATAGTTGGGTCCCGGAACAACAGGTTTGCGATATTCAATCCTTATAACAACATGCCCGCGGGTGTGTTGGGGGCATTACTTTCGATTCTCAAGATGGAATCAGGAGGCTTCTACGTGACTCTACCCAGTAACGCCTCTCTCGATATATACCCTAAAAATGAAATATCCAGTTACACGGTACAATTTGGAAAATCTATAGATCTAAGGGGGTCGTGGGAAGTGGGGTTGGCGGAAATACAGTATCCTTACACTTGGGCTGTTTTACAAGATAAGGATGCCACTTTCGCCATTTTTGATGATGTTAAAAAGAGTCAATGGACATTCACGATACAAGGAGGTTATTATGACAATGTGGATAAAATATTAGATGAGATGCATAAACAGTTCTCAGAAGGCACCCCCAACATCAAGCTATATTACAACCCTATTAAAAACAGAGTGTACAAGGTGTCAAAACCAGGTATTAGCATTCAAACCAGCGGCCAACTGGGGCGTATATTTGGGATCTATTCTGACACAGAGAGCAGGTTCTCAGAAGTGGTGGGGCGGCTTTTACACTCTTTATGTGTATACGGATATCATAACCCACCAGAGGGTCGGGGATAGTTATGTCCCCCTTTTGAGAAATGTACTTATTAAAGGTAAAAGCAATGACATGGTCACAATTACTTATGACAAGCCACACTACGTACCAGTCTCAAAGACCCAATTTGACAACATCACGATCGAAGTAAAATCGGATCAGAATATCAACGTACCCTTCCGCTTCAGTAAAGTTATTGTCAAACTACATTTTCGACCCCTGAAACAGTTTGTACATTATTAAAATGGCTACCTCGAGGGGTTATGTAGATCCTAGCGCCTATGTGGATTATTACAAGATGCAAGCCGGGAACGGCTTGCCCGGTTTTGTAGGAGCCCCCACAATGTATGGCGCCGGTCTAGGAGGACTCTTTCATGGTCTCTTTAGAATGGCCGTACCCCTGCTTAAGAGAGGCTTTGCTATAGCCAGACCCCACTTGAAATCAGCGGCTAAAAATATTGTTAGTGACGTGTTCACCAATGTTATGAACCGGGCAGCTAGCCATGAGCATCAGGAGGGTTCGGGTCTCATGGTAATGGCGAGGAGGGGGGGTAAAAGAAGAAACAGCATGTGTCCACCAGGGCGACGAAGATCCGTGGCTAACAAAAAACGAAGAATCTCTCATTCTCCAACATATCGTGGAAACACTCGGAGAAGGAAGCAGCACAAGAAAAAACCTGCAAAAAGAAAGTCTCAAAGAAAGAAAAATAGAGCCTCAGGATACATCTTTTAAACATGTCTTTTGTCAACAGTCTATCGGAAGAATGCGTCAAATCAGAACTGGATCTGTTTACAGTTCCATACACTCAAACGAGTATAGATAAGATCATATATGTAGAGATTCCCCCTCTTTCTGCAATTTCAGACACGGCCCCTCTGGAGTTTTTTATAGCTGGCAATGGCGAGGATTATATTGATTTGAATAACACATTTATTTTAATGAACTGTAAAGTGACTGATTAGGATGGCGATGCAATCGAGAAGACGGCCAACGCTGGGGTCATCAATTAATCAATTACCCGGTGGCCACCATGTTTTCACAGGTGGATGTGACCCTGGGAGATCGGCTCATTAGTCAAAGCAGCAATACTTACCCCTATAGAGTCATGATGGAGTGTATCCTTAATTATAGTGAGGAGACCCTAAGCAAACAGTTCAGCCCCGGCCTTCTCTTCAAAGACATCCCGGAAGCTATGGACGACAAGGATCCAGAGGGACTCAATAAGGGTTTGCAAAAAAGATCGGCCTTTTCAACAGAAGGGAGGACCTTTGAGCTAATGGGGCATATCCATGCAGACATATTTTTCCAAGAAAAACTCATGCTCAACGGGGTAGACATTAAAATTAAAATGATCCGTAGTAAAAGTGCTTTTTGTCTGATGACCCCTGATACGGAAAAATATAAACTGACCATATTATCGGCCTCGCTGTTTGTGAAATAAGTGTCCGTCTCCCCGGCGGTTAAACTAGGACACGCGCTGGCGTTAGTGACGGCAAACGCCAAGTACCCGATCGAAAGAGTCTATATGAAAGTCCACAGTATCCCCGCAGGGACACGGGTGATGAACCAGGAAAATCTGTTTCTAGGACAGCTCCCAAAACAGGTTATTATAGGTCTCGTGGATAATGATGCATTTACCGGGGTTTACAACAAGAACACCTTTAACTTTAAACATTATAACGCGGAATTTATAGCATTGTACGTCGATGGTGTGCAGGTTCCATCCAGACCTTTTCAACCTGACTTTGAAAACGGCAATGCGGTTCGTGAATATTACAGTCTAGTACTGGCTACGGGTCGCCATCTCAAGGATCAAACTCTGCTGATCGATCGCCGGGAATACTGCAGCGGTTACACCCTGTATGGTTTCAACCTGACCCCTGACGAAGAGTGTGGACAACATATTTCACTGATGAAGACGGGCAATATGCGTTTGGAGATGCGTTTCAAGCAGCCTCTACCACACACTGTAAATATGGTCGTGTATGCTGTGTTTGACAACATTATTGAGGTGAATCAGAGGAGAAACGTTCCGTATGATTATTATTAAAATGAACACCAGAGAGCTCAACCACATCATGAATGCCCTGGCCGGCTCACGGAAACTGTTTCAAGGAGTCTACGCCTGCGATCAGCTGCCTAAATTTAAGATCAAGAATTTACCTGCAATGTACATAATCAACACACACCCTAAAAATATGCCCGGAGAACATTGGCTGGCTATTTATCTAAGGGAGGACCACCGTGGTGAATTTTTTGATTCCTATGCAAACCCCCCGGATTTCAGACCTTTCCCTCGGAAGATCAATAACTTTCTGCTCAACAACTGTCAAGAAACCATTTACAGCGGTCGTCAAGTACAAAGTCTTCAGACCTTCACTTGTGGTCAGCACTGTGTGCACTAGCACGCATGCACCGCGGGTTGTTTCCGCCCGGTTTCGAACCAGGGACCTTTCGCGTGTGAGGCGAACGTGATAGCCACTACACTACGGAAACCGACCTGTCCTGGTGTTTCGAATGGCTCCCATCGAAGCCGGCTGGTAAAACGCGCACAGGCGTTTCCCGTGGGCCAGCCTGTGAGATAAAGGTTTCTACACTCACCTAAAGGATTATTAGGAACACCTGTTCAATAACCAACCAATCATATGGCAGTTGCTTCAATGCATTTAGGGGTGTGGTCCTGGTCAAGACAATCTCCTGAACTCCAAACTGAAAGTCTGAATGGGAAAGAAAGGTGATTTAAGCAATTTTGAGCGTGGCATGGTTGTTGGTGCCAGACGGGCTGGTCTGAGTATTTCACAATCTGCTCAGTTACTGGGATTTTCACGCACAACCATTTCTAGGGTTTACAAAGAATGGTGTGAAAAGGGAAAAACATCCAGTATGCGGCAGTCCTGTGGGCGAAAATGCCTTGTTGATGCTAGAGGTCAGAGGAGAATGGGCCGACTGATTCAAGCTGATAGAAGAGCAACTTTGACTGAAATAACCACTCGTTACAACCGAGGTATGCAGCAAAGCATTTGTGAAGCCACAACACGTACAACCTTGAGGCGGATGGGCTACAACAGCAGAAGACCCCACCGGGTACCACTCATCTCCACTACAAATAGGAAAAAGAGGCTACAATTTGCACAAACTCACCAAAATTGGACAGTTGTTGCCTGGTCTGATGAGTCTCGATTTCTGTTGAGACATTCAGATGGTAGAGTCAGAATTTGACGTAAACAGAATGAGAACATGGATCCATCATGCCTTGTTACCACTGTGCAGGCTGGTGGTGGTGGTGTAATGGTGTGGGGGATGTTTTCTTGGCACACTTTAGGCTCCTTAGTGCCAATTGGGCATCGTTTAAATGCCACGGCCTACCTGAGCATTGTTTCTGACCATGTCCATCCCTTTATGACCACCATGTACCCATCCTCTGATGGCTACTTCCAGCAGGATAATGCACCATGTCACAAAGGTTGAATCATTTCAAATTGGTTTCTTGAACATGACAATGAGTTCACTGTACTAAACTGGCCCCCACAGTCACCAGATCTCAACCCAATAGAGCATCTTTGGGATGTGGTGGAACGGGAGCTTCGTGCCCTGGATGTGCATCCCACAAATCTCCATCAACTGCAAGATGCTATCCTATCAATATGGGCCAACATTTCTAAAGAATGCTTTCAGCACCTTGTTGAATCAATGCCACGTAGAATTAAGTCAGTTCTGAAGGCGAAAGGGTGTCAAACATAGTATTAGTATGGTGTTCCTAATAATCCTTTAGGTGAGTGTATTTTCACTGACCTATTTTGCATTGCTCAAGGACACATCAGGACACTTTGGAAACTCTTTCAAAGGAAGAACGCCCTGAGCTATGACAAGACTTACACTTACCCCAACAAGGTGATGCTCAATGGCTTGTTCAAACAGCTGCTGCTCGTCTTGTGCCACCATCAGACAATCACAGAGCTATTGTGCCTTCTACACCTTACGGTAGCTTTACTTTAACAATAATAATGACGGCGACCACGACGACAAAAAGAAAAACAAGAACAACAACAACAACAACAAGAACAATAACATCATCATCAGATTTTAATTAAAAGTGGCTACACCAGCGTTTACAATTTCAACCTGTCGACGGACGGACGCTCTGAGTCCAACAATTTCGGGAACTCCAATGAAGAAAAGCCACCTACCGCCTCTGGGGAACCACGAGGGCAAGCAGGACGAAAAGGGCCGGCCCACAGCAGGCTCTTTCCGCCCGGTTTCAAACCGGGGACCTTTCGTGCGTTAGGCGAACGTGATAGCCACTACACTACGGAAACCAACCCGTCCTGGTGTTTCGAATAACTCCTATCGAAGCCGGCTGGTAAAACGCACACAGGCGTTTCCCGTGGGCCAGCCTGTGAGATAAAGGTTTCTATTTTCACTGACCTATTTTGCATTGCTCAAGGGCACATCAGGACACTTTGGAAACTCTTTCAAAGGAAGAACGCCCTGAGCAATGACAAGACTTACACTTACCCCAACAAGGTGATGCTCAATGGCTTGTTCAAACAGCTGCTGCTCGTCTTGTGCCACCATCAGACAATCACAGAGCTATTGTGCCTTCTGCACCTTACGGTAGCAACAAATCTAACTACTGCTTTACTTTAACATTAATAATGACGGCGACTACGACGACAACAAGAACAACAACAACAACAACAACATCAACAAGAACAACAACAACATCATCATCATCATCATCAGATTTTAATTAAAAGTGGCTACACCAGCGTTTACAATTTCAACCTGTCGACGGACGGACGCTCTGAGTGCACCGATTTCGGGATACTTCGGAAACTCTTTCAAAGGCAGGACGCCCTGCGATCAGACAGTGCCTGCACTTAGCCCAACAAGGTGATGCTGAATGGCTTGTTCAAACGGCTGGTGGTCTTCCGTCACCACCAGACTATCAGAGCTATTTTGCGCCTTCAACTACATAAGAGTAACAGCAATGTCACCGATCCTGCTACGGTCGTATTGCAACAGCAACGACATGTATCGATTTTAAAAGTGTCAGTTCCAGCGCCTCGCAAAGCTACCCTTCTGCGATCATTTGTTCTCAAGGTCAGGATTTCTTGCCACTCCGAGGAAGAGAAAACGACGGCCGGCCATGGGGCAGAGAGATGAGGACGGGTAACACGGCACTGGCACGCGTGCACCGCGGGTTGTTTCCGCCCAGTTTCGAACCAGGGACTTCTCGCGTGTGAGGCGAACATGATAGCCACTACACTACAGAAACCAACCTGTCCTGGGGTTTCGATTGGCTCCCATCGAAGCAGGCTGGTAAAACGCGCACAGGCGTTTCCCGTGGGCCTGCCTGTGAGATAAAGGTTTCTATTTTCACTGACCTATATTGCATTGCTCAAGGGCACATCAGGACACTTTGGAAACTCTTTTAAAGGAAGAATGCCCTGAGCTATGACAAGACTTACACTTACCCCAACAAGGTGATGCTCAATGGCTTGTTCAAACAGCTGCTGCTCGTCTTGTGCCACCATCAGACAATCACAGAGCTATTGTGCCTTCTACACCTTACGGTAGCAACAAATCTAACTACTGCTTTACTTTAACAATAATAATGACGGCGACCACGATGACAGCAAGAACAACAACAACAACATCATCATCATCATCATCATCAGATTTTAATTAAAAGTGGCTACACCAGCGTTTACAATTTCAACCTGTCGACGGACGGACGCTCTGAGAGCACCGATTTCGGGCACTCCAATGAAGAAAAGCTACCCACCGCCTCCGGGGAACCACGAGGGCAAACAGGACGAAAAGGGCCGGCCCACAGCAGGCTGTTTCCGCCCGGTTTCGAACCGGGGACCTTTCGCGTGTTAGGCGAACGTGATAACCGCTACACTACGGAAACTGACACCGCCATGTCTTGCTTCAAACGGTTACCGTTGAAGCCTGCTGGTAAAACGGGCTCAGGCATTTCAGGTCGGCTAGACTGTGAGATGGCGTCTGAAGTGCCGCGAAAGGATGCCATTTTCACAGACCTGTTTGGCATTGCTAAAGGGCACATCAGGACACTTCGGAAACTCTTTCAAAGGCAGGACGCCCTGCGCTCTGACAGTGCCTGCACTTAGCCCAACAAGGTGATGCTGAATGGCTTGTTCAAACGGCTGGTGGTCTTCCGTCACCACCAGACTATCAGAGCTATACTGCGCCTTCAACTACATAAGAGTAGATAGTAGGGTTTTTTGGGCGCGGCCTATTTTGTTATGACGTATGCCCTAAGCTTATTAATATTCCTATGTCATAATTGGGGGGCGTGATTTTAGGTAGAGTTATTTCCTTAATTATTCCTACGTCATATCCGTCAGAAAGTGTACACCCATAAAACCCTGAACATCAAGGCCACCCATAAATACCCCCACCCCTCTGAAGGCAACGCCCCGAAACTCTCCTCTCTATTTAAGAACCCGCGCTGCTTTTAGGCAATACCTCTTTAATTCTCAGCATCAGAAACATCCCGCTTCTTCAACATGTCCAGCGACATCAACATGAAACCCCGCAAGAAACAATCCCGGGCAAGGGTTCCTGTACTCACCAATTTGAAGATTGAACGCTCCTGGGTGTTGTTCTGGGGGGCTCGACGGGGTTACCGCTTTAAAAGGGATCCCAGCTATGTTGGAGTGGAGCTTTTTGCTTTGGGAGAGAAGGAGGGTACGTTGGAACCTTTTGAGACGGTAATTGAATACTCTTATGAGGACTGGTTGAAGGTGATGGCCTGGAGAGATCTGGGGCTTGTGGATAAGACTCTAGAAGGCTTGCAAGAGGGTCCAAGAGAATGCGAAATGGAGTCTCCGACTCAGGGTTTTGAAAGGTGTGAATGGGAAAGCTTGCAGAACTACGGTAGAGTGGTGAAGAGTCTATCTCTAACTACAGATCGTAAGGTTTTGTTTAGCAGTACCCTGATTACAAACCCTATTGAAGGGGGTGTGGAGGATCCAGAAAAACAGGTTACTGAAATTATGTTTGACGCCGTGGACTGGCCGTTCTTGAAAGAGGTCATAAACTGTATAAATGATGGTTTTGACATCTTGACCAAATGTTCGCAACTGGATTTGGTTAGAAGGAGAATATGCTGGATTATGGATTATATATCCCCCTTGAATGACGACGACGATGATAAAACAGACGACGTGTGGGGTTTTGGAGGGGGGTCTGACGGCTCAGGGGCTACTCTCTTCTAAGAGGGCGGTGTGTCGTGACGTAGTGAAGAGATAGGATAAAAGGCGCAACAATTCAATCATGGTTTAAAATTAAAGAGAATGTCTTACCTGAAAGCTGCGGACGTCGACAGGCTCTACAGGCCTCTTCAAACCCGGGATCACCCCTGGTTCTATTCCCCAGATTTTGTATACACTCTGGAACCCTTTGACTGCGGTTACTCTCCAAGACCTCAGACCCTGGACTGCTTCTGCAACTGGTTCTGTCATCAACACTCTGCAGCTAACCTGAGAGCGCTATTACACCATGTGCTTGACAGAAAAGTAGCCAACGCGAGCCTTTTCTCTACAGATTTAACCATCGATGAGGATCAACTTTCAAACCTGGAAAAGTTAATGGCTGCTGTAACAAAGACCGGGGGGTACGAACACTGGGATGAAGCGCTCAAGGGGGCCAAGAATGATATTAGGCCATTTCATCAACATCTGTATGACCTTTTACTGAGCATGTTTAATACACCTCTGTTTACTTTTAAAATAGGTCATATTGTTGTTTTATTTACATATGTAACTGAGGTGTGTGCCTACAAGATAAAGAAACAGGTATATTTGTTGATATAGATCAAGTAACCAATCATCTGATTTCTTTTTGTCTGGACCGTAGAAAAAATTGTTGTGTATGTTATACTTTTCTCAAATGTCTAAAAAGGGGTATCTGCTCTCCTGAAGTTGAATAAAAAACCTTGTATAAAAACTTTGCGCATAGTGTGGGTCTGTGTGGTTATTTGACAGAATGACTCGGCAAGCTCCCCAAATGCAGGAACTATACTACAACCCAGCCAAGATTGGGGGTTTGGCGGGTAAGAAGGGTTTTCAAAGAGGACTCGCTGAGGCCGGAGTGAAGGTTAATGATGTGGTTGTTTCAGAATGGTTACGGGAACAAGACGCCTATACCTTACATAAACCTCTCAGGATTAACTTTAAAAGAAACCGCGTATATGCAACTGACATAGACTCACAATGGCAAATGGATCTAGTCGATATGTCAAATTTATCAAAACATAACAATGGTCACAAATTGATGTTGATGTGTATCGATGTGTTATCAAAATATGCCTGGGCTCGCATTCTACATAATAAAACAGGTCGGGCGGTGACAAGGGCCTTTGAGGATATATTGTCCCAGGGTCGATGTCCTAAAAAACTGCAGACTGATAAAGGAAAAGAGTTTCTCAACAGAGAATTTCAGAATCTACTGAAGAGACACAAAATACATCATTTCACCACCGGTAATGAGCTTAAGGCATCGGTAGTGGAGAGGTTTAACCGCACCATAAAGACCAAAATGTGGAGATATTTTACAGCGGTCAACACGTTCAAGTATTTTGATAAAGTTCAGGATTTTATCGATACTTACAACCAAGGGTATCACACCAGTATTAAAATGAAGCCTATAGATGTGGATCAAAGTAATTCTTTTAAGGTCTATAAAAAATTATACGGACCATTTATTAAGAAGGGAAAAACTACTTATAAGTTCAACATCTGTGATGTGGTTCGCGTTTCAAAGCTAAGGAGTACTTTTACAGTTACCAAACAGTTGGCTAGAGACCCCCCCGTGTACCGGTTAAAAGACTATGACGGGGAGAATATAGAAGGAACGTTTTACGAAGCCGAGTTACAAAAAATTATTGTGGGTAAAGACAGTGTATACAGAGTTGAAAAGATATTAGCTGAAAAAACCCAGAACCGGAAAAAATATGTGTTGATGAAATGGCTTGGATGGCCTGAAAAGTTCAATAGTTGGGTCCCGGAACAACAGGTTTGCGATATTCAATCCTTATAACAACATGCCCGCGGGTGTGTTGGGGGCATTACTTTCGATACTCAAGATCGAATCAGGAGGCTTCTACGTGACTCTACCCAGTAACGCCTCTCTCGATATATACCCTAAAAATGAAATATTTGGAATTTGGAAAATCTATAGATCTAAGGGGGTCGTGGGAAGTGGGGTTGGCGGAAATACAGTATCCTTACACTTGGGCTGTTTTACAAGATAAGGATGCCACTTTCGCCATTTTTGATGATGTTAAAAAGAGTCAATGGACATTCACGATACAAGGAGGTTATTATGACAATGTGGATAAAATATTAGATGAGATGCATAAACAGTTCTCAGAAGGCACCCCCAACATCAAGCTATATTACAACCCTATTAAAAACAGAGTGTACAAGGTGTCAAAACCAGGTATTAGCATTCAAACCAGCGGCCAACTGGGGCGTATATTAGGGTTCTATTCGGACACAGAGAGCAGGTTCTCAGAAGTGGTGTGGCGGCTTTTACACTCTTTATGTGTATACGGATATCATAACCCACCAGAGGGTCTGGGATAGTTATGTCCCCCTTTTGAGAAATGTACTTATTAAAGGTAAAAGCAATGACATGGTCACAATTACTTATGACAAACCACACTACGTACCAGTCTCAATGACCCACTTTGACAACATCACGATCGAAGTAAAATCGGATCAGAATATCAACGTACCCTTCCGCTTCGGTAAAGTTAATGTCAAACTACATTTTCGACCCCTGAAACAGTGTGTACATTATTAAAATGGCTACCTCGAGGGGTTATGTAGATCCTAGCGCCTATGTGGATTATTACAAGATGCAAGATGGAACGGCTTGCCCGGTTTTGTAGGAGCCCCCACAATGTATGGCGCCGGTCTAGGAGGACTCTTTCATGGTCTCTTTAGAATGGCCGTACCCCTGCTTAAGAGAGGCTTTGCTATAGCCAGACCCCACTTGAAATCAGCGGCTAAAAATATTGTTAGTGACGTGTTCACCAATGTTATGAACCGGGCAGCTAGCCATGAGCATCAGGAGGGTTCGGGTCTCATGGTAATGGCGAGGAGGGGGGGTAAAAGAAGAAACAGCATGTGTCCACCAGGGCGACGAAGATCCGTGGCTAACAAAAAACGAAGAATCTCTCATTCTCCAACATATCGTGGAAACACTCGGAGAAGGAAGCAGCACAAGAAAAAACCTGCAAAAAGAAAGTCTCAAAGAAAGAAAAATAGAGCCTCAGGATACATCTTTTAAACATGTCTTTTGTCAACAGTCTATCGGAAGAATGCGTCAAATCAGAACTGGATCTGTTTACAGTTCCATACACTCAAATGAGTATAGATAAGATCATATATGTAGAGATTCCCCCTCTTTCTGCAATTTCAGACACGGCCCCTCTGGAGTTTTTTATAGCTGGCAATGGCGAGGATTATATTGATTTGAATAACACATTTATTTTAATGAACTGTAAAGTGACTGATTAGGATGGCGATGCAATCGAGAATACGGCCATCGCTGGGGTCATCAATTACCCGGTGGCCACCATGTTTTCACAGGTGGATGTGACCCTGGGAGATCGGCTCATTAGTCAAAGCAGCAATACTTACCCCTATAGAGCCATGATGGAGTGTAAACTTAATTATAGTGAGGAGACCCTAAGCAAACAGTTCAGCCCCGGCCTTTTCTTCAAAGACATCTCGGAAGCTATGGACGACAAGGATCCAGAGGGACTCAATAAGGGTTTGCAAAAAAGAACGGCCTCTTCAACAGAAGGGAGGACCTTTGAGCTAATGGGGCATATCCATGCAGACATATTTTTCCAAGAAAAACTCATGCTCAACGGGGTAGACATTAAAATTAAAATGATCCGTAGTAAAAATGCTTTTTGTCTGATGACCCCTGATACGGAAAAATATAAACTGACCATATTATCGGCCTCGCTGTTTGTGAAAAAAGTGTCCGTCTCCCCGGCGGTTAAACTAGGACACGCGCAGGCGTTAATGACGGCAAACGCCGAGTACCCGATCGAAAGAGTCTATATGAAAGTCCACAGTATCCCCGCAGGGACACGGGTGATGAACCAGGAAAATCTGTTTCTAGGACAGCTCCCAAAACAGGTTATTATAGGTCTCGTGGATAATGATGCATTTACCGGGGTTTACAACAAGAACCCCTTTAACTTTAAACATAACGCGGAATTTATAGCGTTGTACGTCGATGGTGTGCAGGTTCCATCCAGACCTTTTCAACCTGACTTTGAAAACGGCAATGCGGTTCGTGAATATGACAGTCTAGTACTGGCTACGGGTCGCCATCTCAAGGATCAAACTCTGCTGATCGATCGCCGGGAATACTGCAGCGGTTACACCCTGTACGGTTTCAACCTGACCCCTGACGAAGAGTGTGGACAACATTTTTCACTGATGAAGACGGGCAATATGCGTTTGGAGATGCGTTTCAAGCAGCCTCTACCACGCACTGTAAATATGGTCGTGTATGCTGTGTTTGACAACATTATTGAGGTGAATCGGAGGAGAAACGTTCTGTATGATTATTATTAAAATGAACACCAGAGAGCTCAACCACAACATGAATGCCCTTGCCGGCTCACGGAAACTGTTTCAAGGAGTCTACGCCTGCGATCAGCTGCCTAAATTTAAGATCAAGAATTTACCTGCAATGTACATAATCAACACACACCCTAAAAATATGCCCGGAGAACATTGGCTGGCTATTTATCTAAGGGAGGACCACCGTGGAGAATTTTTTGATTCCTATGCAAACCCCCCGGATTTCAGACCTTTCCCTCGGAAGATCAATAACTTTCTGCTCAACAACTGTCAAGAAACCATTTACAGCGGTCGTCAAGTACAAAGTCTGCAGACCTTCACTTGTGGTCAACACTGTGTGTTTTTCTTATATCATAGATCTAAAGGAAGGTCATACCCCGATATTATGGCCTTGTACAGTGAGGATTTAGGCCAAAATGATAAAAAAGTGGCAGAGTTTGTCAGGACACTGTGGACCCCCCCTTATAACACAATGACTTACGACCCTAGCCAGCCATGTATACAGATGGGGTGTTCTTGTGAGGATTTTAAAAGATGTCATGCGTGTTAAGGTGAAAAAATAATGAAAACAGCCTTTGAATCATTAGTTTTGTTTTTATTCAACACAATTCTTATACAAAGCAGGGTTTATGGTATAAATAAATGAACAACATTTGAAAAAAAAAAAAAATTGTTTGTCGGGTCATTATTTACAGGGGAGACAAATAAAAACATGAGATTAATAAGCTTCCCAACGATGGATAGATCCTGAGGATGGTCGCTCAGCACGGTCAGAGTAATGAGATATCGGAGTCAGATCAGGCTCCACCTCTTTACACAGACGGATTTTTTGTCGCGTTTCCTGGTTAGGAACTGTTGATTGGGGCATGTTCAGACAGGCCATCGCCTGTAGGAAAGCATTCCAGCCTACAGGTCGGCGACTATCGGGTACCTTATTAGTGTTAGTGACACTCTTCAACAAATCAAACATGTGTGAACCTTTGATCAGTTGTCCTTTAAAAACAAATTCACCCTGTTCATTCCAAGCCGTTACCCGCGGTTTCTGAACCATTTTGTGCAGGATATATTCTGCATGTCTTTTGCTTCTGGCCGGCATGTTTCTCAAAACATCCGTTACAACATCTCCCTCTGAACTCTCAACAGGTTCGGTCACCGCAACATCTTTATCAACCGTACCCCCCGCATCAGCCCCAGAACCATTTTCTTGAGAGGCCATGGTTAAAGTTAAAATGTTTTGATCTTTTTCACCCTGTCTAACCAGACGGAGGTAGCGCTGTAACGTGTTGGTATACAACTGAGCTTTGGAATACTGATTTAAATCGGCCCTGGCCTGTATAACTTTCATTTCAGAGTCCAGGTTGTTTTCGGCCGTTTGTCTAATGGGCTCTGGCCCGACAACATTTTTTCTCAGTTTCTCAAGCTGCTCCTGAGGGATCAAAAACATTTTCTGAGCATATTCCATTATTAACCCACTCTGGAAGCTAGAAGACTGGTTAGGAAAGGCACGGCTATGCTCAACAGCGGTCCTATAAAACCCCCGGTTTGATTAATCTTCTTTCTTTTTCTTTTAATAGAATACTTCTTATTAGCGATGATCTTGATAACCGCTTTTTGTTTTTTGAGTTTAGAATGTTGAGAAGTGGTTAGGGGTATATTACCGCGTAAGATGTTAAAAGCTATTTCACACAGGGTCTCGATCAAATCCGAGGGGGCCCCTGCCAGCACAGCTTTCCTATGGCGCGGGCTCCCCTCAAATAACATTTGCAAAAGTGGCAGATTTCTTTTAATCCGAACAGACATTCTTATGTATTTCCTTTACTTTAGCACATACACTGCCGGCCAATCGGGCGGGCACAAACCTGTTCTGAGGCGAAAGTCTTCTGGGGTTTGTGCTTTTAAGTCCGCAATCAAGTCCCCATAGGGTTTTTTGGTGGCATCCTCAAATGCCTCCAAAAAGAACTTGGTCTGGTTAGGGTACATTTGACGAGCCAAGACGGTGACCTGTAGTTTATCTCTGGGGTTTTTAAAAATAATTATATAATTGGCATATAAATTAATAGTGCGGCTTTTTTTACCTTGAAAAAATAGATTTTGAACTAAATAAATAATACTTAAATTCCTATGATGAGTGTACTTTGTGAAAGCTTTTTCCACTTCACTGTTGTCACCGGCCTGCTCCATCAGGTCATCAAGGATCACTAGATTAGTTTGACCGGGCGGGAACAAGTCATCGTCACACAACGAGGCGGGGAGACCTTGCACAAATTTCAGATTATTTTTTTTCGAAGCCAAATCATCGTAGAGAGGTTGCCAGCAAGAGTAACACCACACTATGTTGTCAAGAGCTTGGGACACGGTTGTGTCCACATCTTCTATGATGTTCTTTATAAGATAGCTCTTCCCCGAATTGGAGGGACAGGCTATAATACAGGAGAAAGGGTGTTGAAGTCTGTTATCAAAACCACCGCTAATATCCATAAGGCAGAGTGGTATAATCAGTCTTCAACACTCTTTTATTGTACACCACCCTGAACCGTTTGTTTAGTGATCTATCTTCCAACGTGTACCCCTTTTTATTTCGATAGATCTAAAGACTTGATGTTAATGAGCTTGTTGTTACAATGTTTCAGAGTGAAACCCTTAACTTTCATACAGGTCTTACCCGCAGCCGTTCTGTATGCGTAAGTCTTAGGACCCCCTGAAACAAACTCCACTATGTGGTCCTGAGGATCTAGTTCGCTCGTTAACTCCCCAAGGTAGTCCCCGAGGGGAGGGACCCAATCCCCTGGCCTGGTGACAAAGATTACAGAGTCAGTATCATGATAGAGCGTGCGTTCCTGCAACTGATCCATTAAGTTGTACAGTTCAAGCCGGGCGTAAGCCGTGGTAAAAACCGCTATGAAAACATTAACGTTCCCCTGTTTGGTGGGGAAATCTTTAGGGGCCCTCCACTGGACCTGTGCCACGTGGTCATTTAAGAATTGAAAGTGTGATACTGCATGTTGTTTGGAAAACATAAATTCTATAAACTGTTCAGGGGTTTTAATCAAGGTTGTGTTTAGACGGTAATTTCTTTCCCCAAACTTACCCCACAGACTGTTTAAAATCAGTTTGGACATTTGTCTCTTGGCGGGGTTTACAGTTATGTTCCCCGGCTCTAGACGGATCCCTTCCTTTTCAAAATATTGCTGAATGTATCGCTCTTTGGCCGCGGAGTCAACACACCATGAGGGATAGCCCGATGCCTCCTGTTTCCCTTTCAGATGGGTCATAATGTAATCAGCAAAAAGAGTATCAGATTTTTCAGAAAAATGCCAAACCTCAAACACCTTACCGACTCTGTAACCTTTCTCCACCGCCTTGTCAAGCTCAATGCTACACCAGACACCCGTCATCTTCATCACTGTGCAGACAAGAGGTAGTTTGATTTTCAGTTTCCACACACGTTCTACACAGAGGGAACATCAATTTTCCCGAACACCTGTAAGGCAACACGGGTAAGAACAGCTCGCGAGGAGGGTACATGGTGACTTTGATCAATCCAAAGTAATGTCCGATTTCGAGAAAGTCACGATAAACAATGGTTGGACGCCCCACCGGGTACATTTTGGTCTTGTTGACATAAGGGTACAGACTGGTGAAATCATAGTAATCTACTCTCTCACCCTCCTTTACCTCATAATGTAAACAGAGGGCATTGGTACGACCCCCAAATAACGCATCCCGGGGCTCTAGACATTCAGGAAAGTCCAAGGTTTCCATAAACCGTTGTACCCCCGCATCCTGTTGCTTCAGGGTCGTCCACTCGTGTTCCCAAATCACCAGCACGTTCAAACCATAGGTGTTTTTTAAAGTTTCAATTCGTTCCTGGAAATCATAGTAGATATCACCGCAGAGTTTTTGTGTTTCGGGGTTAAAGGTGTTTGGGTCGAAGCACTGAGGACAGCCATGGTAAATACAACCAGCAAACTCATAAGCGGTACGCCGCCCGAACACGTCGCTAAAACCGTCTAAGTAGTAAGGCCCCATTTTGACTTCCCCTTGATTTAAAGCATGTCTGATGAATATGTTATCCCGGGCACTCAGGTATTCCAGCCACTGTATGGAGACAGTCGAAAAGTTCTTTTGTCTAGCACGATAGTTGTCAGAAGTGGTGACCGCTATAGTGTTTTTCTGCAAGAAATTGGACCGATACATTTTCATGCAGAGAGACACTATGGTCACACTTTGCAAAGGGTCGAGACCCGATGTGTTGATAACCTCGGCGCAGAAACGCACACAGGCTTCTTTAAGGATCACCACATCATTTTAACAATAAGCGGCCATCTCTTCTCGGAAATCAAAAACACCTCACTTAACCGTATTGTACCATTTAAAGAATTCCTCCCTCTCATGAGACATCATAGTATCAACCCCATAATAAGAGGCGGGCGGGTAGGACCCTCGATAATTTTGAGTGTCCTTAGTATTAAAAAAATGGCAGAACCAACCTTTCTTCTGAGCCTCAAAACCCAGAGCCTTAGGCAAAGCGCTCAATTTCATGGGGAGGAAATTTAACGAGTCTATGTAACGTTAGTTGAAAGCTTCGTCGGTGAAACACATGATCTTGCTACCCTGAGCTACTTTTTTTGGGGTCACCCCATTTTCCACCAGATACTTCATCAAAATGTAAGAATCATAACCCTTAGCATTGTGGGCAATAAATGTGTAATTGAGGTATTTTGGACCGCGATACCGCGTAAAGAAATCCCTGACACAACTCTCACCGCTAGCTGACCACTCACGATCCAACATGTCAATACAGTGTATATAATTAGCAACGTGGACCCCGTTTTCTTGCCGGCATTCAAAAGCAAAAAAGACATACCGGTTGTGCGGCGGCTCCTTTTTAACCGGCTGAATAAAGCACTGGTGTTCGGACCCCGGGGTTAAATCAGCATTACAGATCCTGCATCTCGGCTCCAGACATTTGTGTGGTTTAACCTCATGAAAACGGTACTGGAGGCAACACTGCGGGCAATATTTAGTTTGATCACAATAACTCAGTTTTTTAACCCCCTCAGCAGCGGCCCTCTGTACCTTATGCTCGGAAAAACAGAACGCTGAGAGACAAATCCTTAAGCAATCTTTACATCGGATGGTAGGGGCCAAACCCTTATGACATTGCGGATTGAAACAGACGTTACAGTAACCGTCACAGCGGTGCTTAAGCTTATCATTGAAGGCCTTATAACACCAATGACAAACATACGAACAACCCAAAAAAGCCGTCAAACTCTTTATTCCAAATTAATGTCTATCACCTAGGAAGAGAAACAGTGTCTGTGTATGGGTTTCAGGATGTGTCTGAAATTTAACAAATACTTCCTTTACCTCACAACGGTACCACACAACAATTTTTAAAGACAACAACTCCTCAAACTTGGTAATGTCTGAAAAGGCAACCATCTGTTGAGAGTTTAAGCCGGCCCTCTGATGAAGCATTAAAGCCTCTTGCAGAGCTTGGGGTTCAGGCATGTCGGGGGTGAGTAGTTTTATTAAACTGTAAGCAAAACAGAGCTTATTGTCCCCACTGGAACTCACCACTAATTGCCTGAGCTTGGTCCTAATTATGTCGTTCTTCAAGCATTTCGACAGTCTTCTAAGCGCCCCACCCTCAGGGTTACGAACCACATTCATTACCAGAGACAGACTTTCATCAGCTAAGATGGCTGCGTTACTTTGCAATAACGCTTCGATTTTAGCCAGACATCTAAATTATCTCCACTCAGCATTGCAGATAGGTTGCTAAACAAAGCATCCCCTCTGAGTTCTAACTGTACAACATCTCGAGGTCTGAACCTGTTCAAGCATTTTCTGCAAGGTCTCGTGTATGTTGACAAATATTTCTGCATAATTGTCACAATTTAAAAGTTCTGCAAAAGTAAAACGCTGAATCATTTCAAAATTGTTATAGGCCGGTCTATCTATAATCACGGGATCACTGGTACTCTTGGACACATCATCATTTTGAACAAAGCCTTCACCCCCTACATTCTCACAGAGCATGTCCTCCACAGCCTTATCAGTCTCAGAACCCTCCACATTCCGAACACCCCCACTGCTGACATCTACAAAACCCCCTTTTTGAGGAGGCTCATTTAAAGCCTGTAAAAGTCCTTCAAAGATATCCAACCGGTTAATGTCAAGACCCTCCTCTATAGTGATGGCTGCTTCTGCCGCCATCCTGTGTTCTAATTGTCTCAAATCATTTATAATAGGGGCAGAATTTGGTCGGGGTAGCTCCTCCAAAGCCTCCACCATTTCAAACAAATCGGGGTGAACTAGGGGGTGAACCTCTATAAGCGCTACCGGTGGGAGGTGGTTATTTAGATCATTGACCATCTGTAACAGGTCGGGGTTCACCGGTAAGTCTGTTAATTCACATTCTATCGGTGGTAATTGGGGGTTATTTAAATAATTTATCATTTGTAATAGTTCCAGGTTCATTGGGACATCAGAGGAGTTCACAACAGGGCCGGGGATGTTCTCTCGGGAAGGTCTTTTTAGGGCCCTAGCTTGTTCATAATCCTTTAGTTTGTGAGTTCTTTTACCAAGTCAGGACATTTTTTAATTTATTTTTTATTTTTCCAACAACCCACAATAGTAAGGCGTTTTGTGTCTATTAAAACATTAAATACGGTACAATTCGTTAGTAAGGGTATTAATAAGGGTGTTTTGGCTCTCTATCACCAGGCATTGCCCCAGTAACACAAGTCTTTGATTTTGTAACAAAGTATGTAGCAACTCATGCCGACCTTCAGGAAGTAGCTCCGGGGGCTGGTGGCCTGGCTCAGCTTCAAAGGATGGTCGCTCCGGTAAATCTCGGTCGAAGGAGGCAGGGAGCGAGCGTATACTCATGGACGGAGACCAAGAAGGCCTTTGCGGTGACACCCTGGCCAAGCGCGGGGTACTGTTCCGCGTTTCTGTAGCCAAGAAACGGGTCTGGGGGGACGATGTTGAAACCAGGCCGTCGTTGGGTGGTGTGTCAGCCCTGACTGACGGCGACCCCTGAGGTTGTTGGATGCCTGTATTTGTTCCGCCCGACAATGCGGCGGGCTAAATCTGGGGTGTTGAATTACCCCCAGAAGGCTGTGGCCTGAGTAGATGTTGGGGGGTCTCCAAGACCACCGTGGGGGATCCTCTCGGTGATCTCACCGGGGAAGATGTTTGATCCCACTTAGACGGGGTAATTGTCCTCAATAGCTCATCCACAGAATGACTATCCCAAGAGTCTTGGGAAGAATAAAAATATACATTACATTTACATCTTTAAACGGCGACAGAAATCAAACTTAAAACAACATGTCCAGGACATTCAAAACCTTTAGCTTTTTTAGACCTTTGAAAATAGCCTTAGACATTCACTACAACGCCTTATTATTTACAGACAATATATTTATTAGGACTTGATAATAAATGTAAAACAGAGAAGCAGCTGTAAATAAACTGTTTCTTAAATGTTTCTTTAAAAACTGTAATATTGTTAATAAAACACACACACACACAACAACATTTCATTTTTAAACGAACCTTCCAAGTGTAAACGCTTCCTGATCCCGGGACTTCCTGTTTCACAAACGTTTTCACGATCTGTTTAAATATTAAATACAATGAACACCTTCAAGCCTTTTCCTACAACCACTTTAAAACAGAAGTATAATAGCGGGAGATAAGCCAAACAACTTACTAAACCCTTTCAGACGGCTTTACTTCCTAACCAGACGGTACGGCAATCGGTCATTTCTAAACACGTTCCCCAGAAACAAGCCTAGACCTGTCCGGACTTCTAAAGATCTTTCCCAGAACCCCCCGCCCTACAGGAAACGGTCACCCATCGCTTAAATATTAGCCCTCAACGGGCAAACAAAGCCCTTTTAAAAACATTAAAGTTTGAAAGATCTTACTTACCTCCACAGAATAATCGTTTCTTATGTTTTTCGGCTGGTTTAGCTTTTTGCACCGCTGTGAAGGTAAGAGACATGTTTAACCTTTAACCACACCGCTTTATAAAAAGCTTTAACCTCTTACAGGCTGCAGATATATACTCACAGCTATCAGATACCGGGGCTGACGGCCTTTCAGATTCTTGAAAGGTTACGGTTCTCGAAGGTAAAACGAAACAAGCCCTCGATGTGGAAGGCCTTTCGTTGTCTCGAACCACGTTTCTTAATACTGTTAGACAGGATAATTTTTTAAAATTAACAAAACTGGACTCAAACATCTTACAGAAACGTTATACAAACAAACAGGGGTTTAGTTCTTACCCGGTCGGCAGACAGCCTGTCTAGGGACAACCACTTCTCTTGGTCGATCCTCGGAGACATTAATCACAGGCCTTTCGATACTTTCTGTGTAATTAAAGAGACCGGCATTAATATATATTAAAACGTTTTCATAACTCTAATGAGCCGCTTCAAAACCACACACACCCATGCATAAGAACCCATGAGCGCAAACACAAAAATCTTACCGTCGTTGTTCCAGATGATCTCCTCAGCGTTGGGAATTAACTCCTGTTGACTGGCTGAAAAATAATTTTACAGAACTTAAAACAGATGTTATAGCCTTATTTACAATACATGCACACAACACGCTCTGAGTCAATGAAAATAATCTGAAGACTTGCCTAAAAACTCGTTTAAATCGAATCGCTGATGTTGTTTCCGGACATTGTTGATCTTTAGTCTTAAATCGAAAGGTCAGTATGAGTCTGTCGAGCTGAAGACCAGACCTTCATACTTATAATGATGGCCACATGCCGGATCTGCTTGTAAGGCATTGTTCTGGTCTGGCCTTTGTGCCACCCTGTTACCAATTAACATATCAAAACCAACCAATAAAATGACACTGCATCAAATTTCAAATAGAAACCAAGATGGAGACGATCTCTCTCCTCTCTACTCTAAACTTTTATTAGAACCTTTTGGTCTCTCAAAAAAACATTTTTAAGCATCAAGACCTATAGTCAACAACCACTAAGAATATTTCAGGCCTTTATAAGCGCTAAAAAACAACCTGAGCCTAGAAAATAACTATAAAGATCAAAAATAACTAGCGCTTTTACAGTGATTTTTTTTTTTTTTTTATAGCGATGCTTTGTTTGGTATTAAACAAGTCACAAACTACTCAGAACAGCGTTTATCCCCGCAAAAGAGATATTTGGGTTTATTTTACAAAGCTTATAAATTATATAGGTTAAAAGTATTCTGAATGTTTTGATACCACACGCCATACCTATTGTTGTATGAGCACACCCCCGCCCCCCATGGTGTGAGTGATTTAGCCTTGAGTGTTGTGATCTATTTAGCATTGAGTGATCAGTTGTTTTCATTTTTTAAACGATTCCTTATCATCAGGGATTGAGACTGCTAAAATACCTTAAAAGCATATCCTTATCTTAAGTCTAACTCTTATGAGCTTTAAGACCCTAGAATGTATTTAAGTAAAACGACTGAACACATTATGTGAGAGATAAAATATAACCACAGCTTTTTTTTTTTTTTTTTTTACAAAAACAATTAACCTATACACACAAACACCCACACACACACCCTCTTTTTTAATTTAATTTTTAATTAAATTTGAGGAGAGAGACAGAGCCAGATACAGTGTGGATAACATAAGTACCCTATGCAAAACAGGCATTGTTAGGACCTGGGATCATAACAGACAACAGAACTTGTTGAATTTTATAAAATGATTGGGCGAGAGAGAGAGAAAGACAGACAGAGACAGTGTGAATATGATAAACGCACAATTCAAAACTGGCATTGTTAAGACCTGGGACCATTACAGACAACAGAACTTGTTGATCTTATAACGGTTTAGATTTACTAAACCATTAAATTTTTATTTAAAAAAGACCCCCAACCACTACAGGAAGAGCCGACCCATTCACACTCTACAGTTGACCAACAAGAACAACAAGAACAACAGGTTATGGGCGGCCTTGTTGTTCAGGGTTTTATGGGTGTACACTTTCTGACGGATATGACGTAGGAATAATTAAGGAAATAACTCTACCTAAAATCACGCCCCCCAATTATGACGTAGGAATATTAATAAGCTTAGGGCATACGTCATAACAAAATAGGCCGCGCCCAAAAAACCCAACTATCTACTCATAAGAGTAACAGCAATGTCGCCGATCCTGCTACGGTCGTATTGTAACAGCAACAACATGTATCGATTTTAAAAGTGTCAGTTCCAGCGCCTCGCAAAGCTACCCTTCTGTGATCGTTTGTTCTCTAGGTCAGGCTTTCTTGACACTCCGAGGAAGAGAAAACGATGGCCGGCCGCGTTACAGGGACAGGTAACACGGCACTAGCACACGTGCACCGCGGGTTGTTTCCGCCCGGTTTCGAACCAGGGACCTTTCGCGTGTGAGGCGAACGTGATAGCCACTACACTACGGAAACCAACCTGTCCTGGCGTTTCGAATGGCTCCCATCGAAGCAGGCTGGTAAAACGCGCACAGGCGTTTCCCTTGGGCCAGCCTGTGAGATAAAGGTTTCTAATTTCACTGACCTATTTTGCAATGCTCAAGGGCACATCAGGACACTTTGGAAACTCTTTCAAAGGCAGGACGCCCTGCGCTCTGACAGTGCCTGCACTTAGCCCAACAAGGTGATGCTGAATGGCTTGTTCAAACGGCTGGTGGTCTTCCTTCACCAGCAGACTATCAGAGCTATACTGCGCCTTCAACTACATAAGAGTAACAGCAATGTCGCCGATCCTGCTACGGTCGTATTGTAACAGCAACAACATGTATCGATTTTAAAAGTGTCAGTTCCAGCGCCTCGCAAAGCTACCCTTCTTCGATCATTAGTTCTCAAGGTCAGGATTTCTTGCCACTCCGAGGAAGAGAAAACGACGGCCGGCCTTGGGGCAGAGAGATGAGGACGGGTAACACGGCACTGGCATACGTGCACCGCGGGTTGTTTCCACCCAGTTTCGAACCGGGGACCTGTCGCGTGTGAGGCGAACGTGATAGCCACTACACTACGGAAACCGACCCGTCCTGGCGTTTCGAATGGCTCCCATCGAAGCAGGCTGGTAAAACGCGCACAGGCGTTTCCCGTGGGCCAGCCTGTGAGATAAAGGTTTCTATTTTCACTGACCTATTTTGCATTGCTCAAGGGCAAGAGGATCCAGAAAAACAGGTTACTGAAATGATGTTTGACGCCGTGGACTGGCCGTTCTTGAAAGAGGTCATAAACTGTATAAATGATGGTTTTGACATCTTGACCAAATGTTCGCAACTGGATTTGGTTAGAAGGAGAATATGCTGGATTATGGATTATATATCCCCCTTGAATGACGACGACGATGATAAAACAGACGACGTGTGGGGTTTTGGAGGGGGGTCTGACGGCTCAGGGGCTACTCTCTTCTAAGAGGGCGGTGTGTCATGACGTAGTGAAGAGATAGGATAAAAGGCGCAACAATTCATTCATGGTTTAAAATTAAAGAGAATGTCTTACCCGAAAGCTGCGGACGTCGACAGGCTCTACAGGCCTCTTCAAACCCGGGATCACCCCTGGTTCTATTCCCCAGATTTTGTATACACTCTGGAACCCTTTGACTGCGGTTACTCTCCAAGACCTCAGACCCCGGTCCCTCAGGACGAAACAACATGCGGTGCGATGGATGTCCAAATGAGTCTCGGGGATCCCCAGCCTCTGGAGCTCATGGAGGGCCTCGATTTTGCCGAACTGTCTACCGTCTGTGCGTCTCAGGAGGGGGTCAGTCCAATGGATGTAGAAACACCCCACAAACCACCAGGCGAACCAATGAGCATCGGACAGTCCCGGGGGCGTGATGAAGACGAAGGATTTATGCCCGGGGTATGTGACCAAGTAAGCAGAGTGGTTAAAAGCACCCTGGTGTATATTCTGAGTGCTCTCATCGACCGAGCTCTGAAAGAAGTCTGTCGGGGGTGTGAAGTGAATCACCCCAGTCAGTTGAGACACAGTTGTTTGTTTGAACCAGACCGTTACTATTTCCTGTTCTATTTCAACGTGTTTTACAGAAGACTGAACAAACCGTGGCTGAAACCGGCACTAATCAAGGCGCTGTCTTACTCCCACATACATGTCACTGCGGGACAAGTCCAGAAAATCATAGATGAGATTTTGCTGGAGCTGAAAAAGGAGCCGTTTATAATAGAGAAACTTGGGCAGCTGCTCAATGACCTGGATGAGCCGAGTAGAAAAACCGCTGGCAAGCTAAAAGCTTATTTCTTCCGTAAAGAAGTTAAAGCTGGGGACAGCGACGAAGAATTCGACATCTACGCCACTGATTCAGACTCTGACCTGAACTAAGGGACTTTGAACATGGGGAATGTTCTGGACTGCTTCTGCAACTGGTTCTGTCATCAACACTCTGCAGCTAACCTGAGAGCGCTATTACACCATGTGCTTGACAGAAAAGTAGCCAACGCGAGCCTTTTCTCTACAGATTTAACCATCGATGAGGATCAACTTTCAAACCTGGAAAAGTTAATGGCTGCTGTAACAAAGATCGGGGGGTACGAACACTGGGATGAAGCGCTCAAGGGGGCCAAGAATGATATTAGGCCATTTCATCAACATCTGTATGACCTTTTACTGAGCATGTTTAATACACCTCTGTTTAATTTTAAAATAGGTCATATTGTTGTTTATTTACATATGTAACTGAGGTGTGTGCCTACAAGATAAAGAAACAGGTATATTTGTTGATATAGATCAAGTAACCAATCATCTGATTTCTTTTTGTCTGGACCGTAGAAAAAATTGTTGTGTATGTTATACTTTTCTCAAATGTCTAAAAAGGGGTATCTGCTCTCCTGAAGTTGAATAAAAAACCTTGTAAAAAACTTTGCGCATAGTGTGGGTCTGTGTGGTTATTTGACAGAATGACTCGGCAAGCTCCCCAAATGCAGGAACTATACTACAACCCAGCCAAGATTGGGGGTTTGGCGGGTAAGAAGGGTTTTCAAAGAGGACTCGCTGAGGCCGGAGTGAAGGTTAATGATGTGGTTGTTTCAGAATGGTTACGGGAACAAGACGCCTATACCTTACATAAACCTCTCAGGATTAACTTTAAAAGAAACCGCGTATATGCAACTGACATAGACTCACAATGGCAAATGGATCTAGTCGATATGTCAAATTTATCAAAACATAACAATGGTCACAAATTGATGTTGATGTGTATCGATGTTTAATCAAAATATGCCTGGGCTCGAATTCTACATAATAAAACAGGTTGAGCGGTGACGAGGGTCTTTGAGGATATATTGTCCCAGGGTCGATGTCCTAAAAAACTGCAGACTGATTAAGGAAAAGAGTTTCTCAACAGAGAATTTCAGAATCTACTGAAGAGACACAAAATACATCATTTCACCACCGGAAATGAGCTTAAAGCATCGGTAGTGGAGAGGTTTAACCGCACCATAAAGACCAAAATGTGGAGATATTTTACAGCGGTCAACACGTTCAAGTATTTTGATAAAGTTCAGGATTTTATTGATGCTTACAACCAAGGGTATCACACCAGTATTAAAATGAAGTCTATAGATGTTGATCAAAGTAATTCTTTTCAGGTCTATACAAAATTATATGGACCATTTATTAAGAAGGGAAAAACTACTTATAAGTTCAACATCGGTGATGTGGTTCGCGTTTCAAAGCTAAGGAGTACTTTTGCCAAAGGTTATGAACAAACATTTTCTGACGAATATTTTACAGTTACCGAACAGTTGGCTAGAGCCCCCCCCGTGTACCGGTTAAAAGACTATGACGGGGAGGATATAGAAGGAACGTTTTACGAAGCCGAGTTACAAAAAATTATTGTGGGTAAAGACAGTGTATACAGAGTTGAAAAGATATTAGCTGAAAAAACCCAGAACCGGAAAAAATATGTGTTGGTGAAATGGCTTGGATGGCCTGAAAAGTTCAATAGTTGGGTCCCGGAACAACAGGTTTGCGATATTCAATCCTTATAACAACATGCCCGCGGGTGTGTTGGGGGCATTACTCTCGATACTCAAGATGGAATCAGGAGGCTTCTACGTGACTCTACCCAGTAACGCCTCTCTCGATATATACCCTAAAAATGAAATATCCAGTTACACGGTACAATTTGGAAAATCTTTAGATCTAAGAGGGTCGTGGGAAGTGGGGTTGGCGGAAATACAGTATCCTTACACTTGGGCTGTTTTACAAGATAAGGATGCCACCTTCGCCATTTTTGATGATGTTAAAAAGAGTCAATGGACATTCACGATACAAGGAGGTTATTATGACAATGTGGATAAAATATTAGATGAGATGCATAAACAGTTCTCAGAAGGCACCCCCAACATCAAGCTATATTACAACCCTATTAAAAACAGAGTGTACAAGGTGTCAAAACCAGGTATTAGCATTCAAACCAGCGGCCAACTGGGGCGTATATTAGGGTTCTATTCTGACACAGAGAGCAGGTTCTCAGAAGTGGTGGGGCGGCTTTTACACTCTTTATGTGTATACGGATATCATAACCCACCAGAGGGTCGGGGATAGTTATGTCCCCCTTTTGAGAAATGTACTTATTAAAGGTAAAAGCAATGACATGGTCACAATTACTTATGACAAGCCACACTACGTACCAGTCTCAAAGACCCACTTTGACAACATCACGATCGAAGTCAAATCGGATCAGAATATCAACGTACCCTTCCGCTTCGGTAAAGTTAAGTTGTCAAACTACATTTTCGACCCCTGAAACAGTGTGTACATTATTAAAATGGCTACCTCGAGGGGTTATGTAGATCCTAGCGCCAATGTGGATTATTACAAGATGCAAGATGGAACGGCTTGCCCGGTTTTGTAGGAGCCCCCACAATGTATGGCGCCGGTCTAGGAGGACTCTTTCGTGGTCTCTTTAGAATGGCCGTACCCCTGCTTAAGAGAGGCTTTGCTATAGCCAGACCCCACTTGAAATCAGCGGCTAAAAATATTGTTAGTGACGTGTTCACCAATGTTATGAACCGGGCAGCTAGCCATGAGCATCAGGAGGGTTCGGGTCTCATGGTAATGGCGAGGAGGGGGGGTAAAAGAAGAAACAGCATGTGTCCACCAGGGCGACGATGATCCGTGGCTAACAGAAAACGAAGAATCTCTCATTCTCCAACATATCGTGGAAACACTCGGAGAAGGAAGCAGCACAAGAAAAAACCTGCAAAAAGAAAGTCTCAAAGAAAGAAAAATAGAGCCTCAGGATATATCTTTTAAACATGTCTTTTGTCCACAGTCTATTGGAAGAATGCGTCAAATCAGAACTGGATCTGTTTACAGTTCCATACACTCAAACGAGTATAGATAAGAGCATATATGTAGAGATTCCCCCTCTTTCTGCAATTTCAGACATGGCCCCTCTGGAGTTTTTTATAGCTGGCAATGGCGAGGATTATAATGATTTGAATAACACATTTATTTTAATGAACTGTAAAGTGACTAATGAGGATGGCGATGCAATCGAGAAGACGGCCAACGCTGGGGTCATCAATTACCCGGTGGCCACCATGTTTTCACAGGTGGATGTGACCCTGGGAGATCGGCTCATTAGTCAAAGCAGCAATACTTACCCCTATAGAGCCATGATGGAGTGTATCCTTAATTATAGTGAGGAGACCCTAAGCAAACAGTTCAGCCCCGGCCTTTTCTTCAAAGACAACCCGGAAGCTATGGACGACAAGGATCCAGAGGGACTCAATAAGGGTTTGCAAAAAAGAACGGCCTCTTCAACAGAAGGGAGGACCTTTGAGCTAATGGGGCATATCAATGCAGACATATTTTTCCAAGAAAAACTCATGCTCAACGGGGTAGACATTAAAATTAAAATGATCCGTAGTAAAAGTGCTTTTTATCTGATGACCCCTGATACTGAAAAATATAAACTGACCATATTATCGGCCTCGCTGTTTGTGAAAAAAGTGTCCGTCTCCCCGGCGGTTAAACTAGGACACGCGCAGGCGTTAAGTACCCGATCGAAAGAGTCTATATGAAAGTCCACAGTATCCCTGCAGGGACACGGGTGATGAACCAGGAAAATCTGTTTCTAGGACAGCTCCCAAAACAGGTTATTATTGGTCTCGTGGATAATGATGCATTTACCGGGGTTTACAACAAGAACCTTTTTAACTTTAAACATTATAACGCGGAATTTATAGCGTTGTACGTCGATGGTGTGCAGGTTCCATCCAGACCTTTTCAACCTGACTTTGAAAACGGCAATGCGGTTCGTGAATATTACAGTGTAGTACTGGCTACGGGTCGCCATCTCAAGGATCAAACTCTGCTGATCGATCGCCGGGAATACTGCAGCGGTTACACCCTGTACGGTTTCAACCTGACCCCTGACGAAGAGTGTGGACAACATTTTTCACTGATGAAGACGGGCAATATGCGTTTGGAGATGCGTTTCAAGCAGCCTCTACCACGCACTGTAAATATGGTCGTGTATGCTGTGTTTGACAACATTATTGAGGTGAATCGGAGGAGAAACGTTCGGTATGATTATTATTAAAATGAACACCAGAGAGCTCAACCACATCATGAATGCCCTGGCCGGCTCACGGAAACTGTTTCAAGGAGTCTACGCCTGCGATCAGCTACCTAAATTTAAGATCAAGAATTTACCTGCAATGTACATAATCAACACACACCCTAAAAATATGCCCGGAGAACATTGGCTGGCTATTTATCTAAGGGAGGACCACCGTGGTGAATTTTTTGATTCCTATGGAAACCCCCCGGATTTCAGACCTTTCCCTCGGAAGATCAATAACTTTCTGCTCAACAACTGTCAAGAAACCATTTACAGCGGTCGTCAAGTACAAAGTCTTCAGACCTTCACTTGTGGTCAGCACTGTGTGTTTTTCTTATATCATAGATCTAAAGGAAGGTCATACCCCGATATTATGGCCTTGTACAGTGAGGATTTAGGCCAAAATGATAAAAAAGTGGCAGAGTTTGTCAGTACACTGTGGACCCCCCTTATAACACAATGACTTACGACCCTAGCCAGTCATGTATACAGATGGGGTGTTCTTGTGAGGATTTTAAAAGATGTCATGCGTGTTAAGGTGAAAAAATAAAGAAAACAGCCTTTGAATCATTAGTTTTGTTTTTATTCAAAACAATTCTTATACAAAGCAGGGGTTATGTTATAAATAAATGTACAACATTTGAAAATAAAAAAAAATAAATAAAAAATTGTTTGTCGGGTCATTATTTACAGGGGAGACAAATAAAAACATGAGATTAATAAGCTTCCCAACGATGGATAGATCCTGAGGATGGTCGCTAAGCACGGTCAGAGTAATGAGATATCGGAGTCAGATCAGGCTACACCTCTTTACACAGATGGATTTTTTGTCGCGTTTCCTGGTTAGGAACTGTGGATTGGGGCATGTTCAGACAGGCCATCGCCTGTAGGAAAGCATTCCAGCCTACAGGTCGGCGACTCTCGGGTACCTTATTAGTGCTATTGACACTCTTCAACAAATCAAACATGTGTGAACCTTTGATCAGTTGTCCTTTAAAAACAAATTCACCCTGTTCATTCCAAGCCGTTACCCGCGGTTTCTGAACCATTTTGCGCAGGATATATTCTGCATGTCTCCTGCTTCTGGCCGGCATGTTTCTCAAAACATCCGTTACAACATCTCCCTCTGAACTCTCAACAGGTTCGGTCACCGCAACATCTTTATCAACCGTACCCCCCGCATCAGCCCCAGAACCATTTTCTTGAGAGGCCATGGTTAAAGTTAAAATGTTTTGATCTTTTTCACCCTGTCTAACCAGACGGAGGTAACGCTGTAACGTGTTGGTATACAACTGGGCTTTGGAATACTGATTTAAATCGGCCCTGGCCTGTATAGCTTTCATTTCAGAGTCCAGGTTGTTTTCGGCCGTTTGTCTAATGGGCTCTTGCCCGACAACATTTTTTCTCAGTTTCTCAAGCTGCTCCTGAGGGATCAAAAACATTTTCTGAGCATATTCCATTATTAACCCACTCTGGAAGCTAGAAGACTGGTTAGGAAAGGCACGGCTATGCTCAACAGCGGTCCTATAAAACCCCTGGTTTGATTAATCTTCTTTCTTTTTCTTTTAATAGAATACTTCTTATTAGCGATGATCTTGATAACCGCTTTTTGTTTTTTGAGTTTAGAATGTTAAGAAGGGGTTAGGGGTATATTACCGTGTAAGATGTTAAAAGCTATTTCACACATGGTCTCGATCAAATCCGAGGGGGCCCCTGCCAGCACAGCTTTCCTATGGCGCAGGCTCCCCTCAAATAACATTTGCAAAAGTGGCAGATTTCTTTTAATCCGAACAGACATTCTTATTTATTTCCTTTTCTTTAGCACATACACTGCCGGCCAATCGGGCGGGCACAAACCTGTTCTGAGGCGAAAGTCTTCTGGGGTTTGTGCTTTTAAGTCCGCAATCAAGTACCCGTAGGGTTTTTTGGTGGCATCCTCAAATGCCTCCAAAAAGAACTTGGTCTGGTTAGGGTACATTTGACGAGCCAAGACGGTGACCTGTAGTTTATCTCTGGGGTTTTTAAAAAGAATTATATAATTGGCATTTAAATTAATAGTGCGGCTTTTTTTACCTTGAAAAAATAGATTTTGAACTAAATAAAGAATACTTAAATTCCTATGATGAGTGTACTTTGTGAAAGCTTTTTCCACTTCACTGTTGTCACCGGCCTGCTCCATCAGGTCATCAAGGATCACTAGGTTAGTTTGACCGGGCGGGAACAAGTCATCGTCTTACAACGAGGCGGGGAGACCTTGCACAAATTTCAGATTATTTTTTTTCGAAGCCAAATCATCGTAGAGAGGTTGCCAGCAAGAGTAACACCACACTATGTTGTCAAGAGCTTGGGACACGGTTGCGTCCACATCTTCTATGATGTTCCTTATAAGATAGCTCTTCCCCGAATTGGAGGGACCGGCTATAATACAGGAGAAAGGGTGTTGAAGTCTGTTATCAAAACCACCGCTAATATCCATAAGGCAGAGTGGTATAATCAGTCTTCAACACTCCTTTATTGTACACCACCCTGAACCGTTTGTTTAGTGATCTATTTTCCAACGTGTACTCCTTTTTATTGCGATAGATCTGATTTCCGGCTGTAATAATCTCACGAGGAGGCGCGTCTTTCTCGGTTACAAAACTTTCTACCAGGGTCGTCAGAGACTTGATGTTAATGAGCTTGTTGTTACAATGGTTCAGAGTGAAACCCTTAACTTTCATACAGGTCTTACCCGCAGCCGTTCTGTATGCGTCTTAGGACCCCCTGAAACAAACTCCACTATGTGGTCCTGAGGATCTAGTTCGCTCGTTAACTCCCCAAGGTAGTCCCCGAGGGGAGGGACCCAATCCCCTGGCCTGGTGACAAAGATTACAGAGTCAGAATCATGATAGAGTGTGCGTTCCTGCAACTGATCCATTAAGTTGTACAGTTCAAGCCGGGCGTAAGCCGTGGTAAGAACCGCTATGAAAACATTAACGTTCCCCTGTTTGGTGGGGAAATCTTTAGGGGCCCTCCACTGGACCTGTGCCACGTGGTCATTTAAGAATTGAAGGTGTGATACTGCATGTTGTTTGGAAAACATAAATTCTATAAACTGTTCAGGGGTTTTAATCAAGGTTGTGTTTAGACGGTAATTTCTTTCCCCAAACTTACCCCACAGACTGTTTAAAATCAGTTTGGACATTTGTCTCTTGGCGGGGTTTACAGTTATGTTCCTGCAACTTGGTGATGTCTGAAAAGGCAACCCTCTGTTGAGAGTTTAAGCCAGCCCTCTGATGAAGCGTTAAAGCCTCTTGCAGAGCTTGGGGTTCAGGCATGTCGGGGGTGAGTAGTTTTATTAAACTGTAAGCAAAACAGAGCTTATTGTCCCCACTGGAACTCACCACTAATTGCCTGAGCTTGGTCCTAATTATGTCGTTCTTCAAGCATTTCGACAGTCTTCTAAGCGCCCCACCCTCAGGGTTACGAACCACATTCATTACCAGAGACAGACTTTCATCAGCTAAGATGGCTGCGTTACTTTGCAATAACGCTTCGATTTTAGCCAGACATCTAAATTATCTCCACTCAGCATTACAGATAGGTTGCTAAACAAATCATCCCCTCTGAGTTCTAACTGTACAACATCTCGAGGTCTGACCCTTTCAGCAACCTGTTCAAGCATTTTCTGCAAGGCCTCGTGTATGTTGACAAATATTTCTGCATAATTGTCACAATTTAAAAGTTCTGCAAAATTAAAACACTGAATCATTTCAAAATTGTTATAGGCCGGTCTATCTATAATCACGGGATCACTGGTACTCTTGGACACATCATCATTTTGAACAAAGCCTTCACCCCCTACATTCTCACAGAGCATGTCCTCCACAGCCTTATCAGTCTCAGAACCCTCCACATTCCGAACACCCCCACTGCTGACATCTACAAAACCCCCTTTTTGAGGAGGCTCATTTAAAGCCTGTAAAAGTCCTTCAAAGATATCCAACCGGTTAATGTCAAGACCCTCCTCTATAGTGATGGCTGCTTCTGCCGCCATCCTGTGTTCTAATTGTTTCAAATCATTTATAATAGGGGCAGAATTTGGTCGGGGTAGCTCCTCCAAAGACTCCACCATTTCAAACAAATCGGGGTGAACTAGGGGGTGAACCTCTATAAGCGCTACCGGTGGGAGGTGGTTATTTAGATCATTGACCATCTGTAACAGGTCGGGGTTCACAGGTAAGTCTGTTAATTCACATTCTATCGGTGGTAATTGGGGGTTATTTAAATAATTTATCATTTGTAATAGTTCCAGGTTCATTGGGACATCAGAGGAGTTCACAACAGGGCCGGGGATGTTCTCTCGGGAAGGTCTTTTTGGGGCCCTAGCTTGTTCATAATCCTTTAGTTTGTGAGTTCTTTTACCAAGTCAGGACATTTTTTAATTTATTTTTTATTTTTCCAACAACCCACAATAGTAAGGCGTTTTGTGTCTATTTAAACATTAAATACGGTACAATTCGTTAGTAAGGGTATTAATAAGGGTGTTTTGGCTCTCTATCACCAGGTTTTGCCCCACTAACACAAGTCTTTGATTTTGTAACAAAGTATGTAGCAACTCATGCCGACCTTCAGGAAGTAGCTCCGGGGGCTGGTGGCCTGGCTCAGCTTCAAAGGATGGTCTCTCCGGTAAATCTCGGTCGAAGGAGGCAGGGAGCGAGTGTATACTCATGGACGGAGACCAAGAAGGCCTTTGCGGTGACACCCTGGCCAAGCGCGGGGTTACTGTTTCGCGTTTCGGTAGCCAAGAAACGGGTCTGGGGGGACGATGTTGAAACTAGGCCGTCGTTGGGTGGTGTGTCAGACCTGACTGACGGCGACCCCTGAGGTTGTTGGATGCCTGTATTTGTTCCGCCCGACAATGCGGCGGGCTGAATCTGGGGTGTTGAATTACCCCCAGAAGGCTGTGGCCTGAGTAGATGTTGGGGGGTCTCCAAGACCATCGTGGGGGATCCTCTCGGTGATCTCACCGGGAAAGATGTTTGATCCCACTTAGACGGGGTAATTGTCCTCAATAGCTCATTCACAGAATGACTATCCCAAGAGTCTTGGGAAGAATAAAAATATACATTACATTTACATCTTTAAACGGCGACAGAAATCAAACTTAAAACAACATGTCCAGGACATTCAAAACCTTTAGCTTTTTTAGACCTTTGAAAATAGCCTTAGACATTCACTACAACGCCTTATTATTTACAGACAATATATTTATTAGGACTTGATAATAAATTTAAAACAGAGAAGCCGCTGTAAATAAACTGTTTCTTAAATGTTTCTTTAAAAACTGTAATATTGTTAATAAAACACACACACACACAACAACATTTCATTTTTAAACGAACCTTCCAAGTGTAAACGCTTCCTGATCCCGGGACTTCCTGTTTCACAAACGTTTTCACGATCTGTTTAAATATTAAATACAATGAACACCTTCAAGCCTTTTCCTACAACCACTTTAAAACAGAAGTATAATAGCGGGAGATAAGCCAAACAACTTACTAAACCCTTTCGGACGGCTTTACTTCCTAACCAGACGGTACGGCAATCGGTCATTTCTAAACACGTTCCCCAGAAACAAGCCTAGACCTGTCCGGACTTCTAAAGATCTTTCCCAGAACCCCCCGCCCTACAGGAAACGGTCACCCATCGCTTAAATATTAGCCCTCAACGGGCAAACAAAGCCCTTTTAAAAACATTAAAGTTTGAAAGATCTTACTTACCTCCACAGAATAATCGTTTCTTATGTTTTTCGGCTGGTTTAGCTTTTTGCACCGCTGTGAAGGTAAGAGACATGTTTAACCTTTAACCACACCGCTTTATAAAAAGCTTTAACCTCTTACAGGCTGCAGATATATACTCACAGCTATCAGATACCGGGGCTGACGGCCTTTCAGATTCTTGAAAGGTTACGGTTCTCGAAGGTAAAACGAAACAAGCCCTCGATGTGGAAGGCCTTTCGTTGTCTCAAACCACGTTTCTTAATACTGTTAGACAGGATAATTTTTTAAAATTAACAAAACTGGACTCAAACATCTTACAGAAACGTTATACAAACAAACAGGGGTTTAGTTCTTACCCGGTCGGCAGACAGCCTGTCTAGGGACAACCACTTCTCTTGGTCGATCCTTGGAGACATTAATCACAGGCCTTTCGATAGTTTCTGTGTAATTAAAGAGACCGGCATTAATATATATTAAAACGTTTTCATAACTCTAATGAGCCGCTTCAAACCACACACACCCATGCATAAGAACCCATGAGCGCAAACACAAAAATCTTACCGTCGTTGTTCCAGATGATCTCCTCAGCGTTGGGAATTAACTCCTGTTGACTGGCTGAAAAATTATTTTACAGAACTTAAAACAGATGTTATAGCCTTATTTACAATACATGCACACAACACGCTCTGAGTCAATGAAAAGAATCTGAAGACTTGCCTAAAAACTCGTTTAAATCGAATCGCTGATGTTGTTTCCGGACATTGTTGATCTTTAGTCTTAAATCGAAAGGTCAGTATGAGTCTGTCGAGCTGAAGACCAGACCTTCATACTTATACTGATGGCCACATGCCGGATCTGCTTGTAAGGCATTGTTCTGGTCTGGCCTTTGTGCCGCCCTGTTACCAATTAACATATCAAAACCAACCAATAAAATGACACTGCATCAAATTTCAAATAGAAACCAAGATGGAGACGATCTCTCTCCTCTCTACTCTAAACTTTTATTAGAACCTTTTGGTCTCTCAAAAAAACATTTTTAAACATCAAGACCTATAGTCAACAACCACTAAGAATATTTCAGGCCTTTATAAGCACTAAAAAACAACCTGAGCCTAGAAAATAACTATAAAGATCAAAAATAACTAGCGCTTTTACAGTGATTTTTTTTTTTTTTTATAGCGATGCTATGTTTGGTATTAAACAAGTCACAAACTACTCAGAACAGCGTTTATCCCCGCAAAAGATATATTTGGGTTTATTTTACAAAGCTTATAAATTATATAGGTTAAAAGTATTCTGAATGTTTTGATATCACACGCCATACCAACTGTTGTCTTCTACACCTTACGGTAGCAACAAATCTAACTACTGCTTTACTTTAACAATAATAATGACGGCGACCACGATGACAACAAGAACAACAACAACAAGAACAACAACAACAACATCATCATCATCATCATCATCAGATTTTAATTAAAAGTGGCTACACCAGCGTTTACAATTTCAACCTGTCGACGGACGGACGCTCTGAGTGCATCGATTGCGGGCACTCCAATGAAGAAAAGACACTCACCGCCTCCGGGGAACCACGAGGGCAAGAATGACGAAAAGGGCCAGCCCACAGTAGGCTGTTTCCGCCCGGTTTCGAACCGGGGACCTTTCGCGCGTTAGGCGAACGTGATAACCGCTACACTACGGAAACTGACACCGCTGCCTCTTGCTTCAAATGGTTACCGTTAAAGCCTGCTGGTAAAACGGGCTCAGGTGTTTCAGGTCGGCTAGGCTGTGAGATGGCGTCTGAAGTGCGGCGAAAGGATGCCATTTTCACTGACCTGTTTGGCATTGCTAAAGGGCACATCAGGACACTTCGGAAACTCTTTTAAAGGCAGGACGCCCTGCGCTCTGACAGTGCCTGCACTTAACCCAACAAGGTGATGCTGAATGGCTTGTTCAAACATCTGGTGGTCTTCCTTCACCACCAGACTATCAGAGCTATTGTGCCTTCTACACCTTACGGTAGCAACAAATCTAACTACTGCTTTACTTTAACATTAATAATGACGGCGACTACGACGACAACAAGAATAACAACAACAACATCATCATCATCAGATTTTAATTAAAAGTGGCTACACCAGCGTTTACAATTTCAACCTGTCGATGGACGAACGCTCTGAGTGCACCGATTTCGGGACACTTCGGAAACTCTTTCAAAGGCAGGACGACCTGCGCTCTGACAGTGCCTGCGTTTAGCCCTACAAGGTGATGCTGAATGGCTTGTTCAAACGGCTGGTGGTCTTCCGTCACCACCAGACTATCAGAGCTATACTGCGCCTTCAACTACATAAGAGTAACAGCAATGTCGCCGATCCTGCTACGGTCGTATTGTAACGCAACAACATGTATCGATTTTAAAAGTGTCAGTTCCAGTGCCTCGCAAAGCTACCCTTCTGCGATCGTTTGTTCTCAAGGTCAGGATTTCTTGCCACTCCGAGGAAGAGAAAACGACGGCCGGCCTTGGGGCAGAGAGATGGCGACGGGTAACACGGCACTGGCACGCATGCACCGCGGGTTGTTTCCGCCCGGTTTCGAACCAGGGACCTTTCGCGTGTGAGGCGAACGTGATAGCCACTACACTACGGAAACCGACCCGTCCTGGTGTTTCAAATGGCTCCCATCGAAGCCGGCTGGTAAAACGCGCACAGGGGTTTCCCGTGGGCCAGCCTGTGAGATAAAGGTTTCTATTTTCACTGACCTATTTTGCATTGCTCAAGGGCACATCAGGACACTTTGGAAACTCTTTCAAAGGAAGAACGCCCTGAGCTATGACAAGACTTACACTTACCCCAACAAGGTGATGTTCAATGGCTTGTTCAAACAGCTGCTGCTCGTCTTGTGCCACCATCAGACAATCACAAAGCTATTGTGCCTTCTACACCTTACGGTAGCAACAAATCTAACTACTGCTTTACTTTAACAATAATAATGACGGCGACCACGACGACAACAAGAAAAACAAGAACAACAACAACAACAAGAACAAGAACAACAACATCATCATCATCATCATCATATTTCAATTAAAAGTGGCTACACCAGCGTTTACAATTTCAACCTGTCGACGGACGGACGCTCTGAGTGCACCGATTTCGGGACACTTAGGAAACTCTATCAAAGGCAGGTCGCCCTGCGCTCTGACAGTGCCTGCACTTAGCCCAACAAGGTGATGCTGAATGGCTTGTTCAAACGGCTGGAGGTCCTCCGTCACCACCAGACTATCAGAGCTATACTGCGCCTTCGACTACATAAGAGTAACAGCAATGTCGCTGATCCTGCTACGGTCGTATTGTAACAGCTACAACATGTATAGATTTTAAAAGTGTGAGTTCCAGCGCCTCGCAAAGCTACCCTTCTGCGATCGTTTGTTCTCAAGGTCAGGATTTCTTGCCACTCCGAGGAAGAGAAAACGACGGCCGGCCTTGGGGCAGAGAGATGGCGACGGGTAACATGGCACTGGCTCGCGTGCACCGCGGGTTGTTTCCGCCCGGTTTCGAACCGGGGACCTTTCGCGTGTGAGGCAAACGTGATAGCCACTACACTACGGAAAACGACCCGTCCTGGCGTTTCGAATGCCTCCCATCGAAGCAGGCTGATAAAACGCGCACAGGCGTTTCCCGTGGGCCAGCCTGTGAGATAAAGGTTTCTATTTTCACTGACCTATTTTGCATTGCTAAAGGGCACATCAGGACACTTCGGAAACTCTTTCAAAGGCAGGATGCCCTGCGCTCTGACAGTGCCTGCACTTAACCCAACAAGGTGATGCTGAATGGCTTGTTCAAACGGCTGGTGGTCTTCCGTCTCCACCAGACTATGAGAGCTATACTGCGCCTTCAACTACATAAGAGTAGATAGTAGGGTTTTTTGGGCGCGGCCTATTTTGTTATGACGTATGCCCTAAGCTTATTAATATTCCTACGTCATAATTGGGGGGCGTGATTTTAGGTAGAGTTATTTCCTTAATTATTCCTACGTCATATCCGTCAGAAAGTGTGCACCCATAAAACCCTGAACAACAAGGCCACCCATAAATACCCCCACCCCTCTGAAGGCAACGCCCCGAAACTCTCCTCTCTATTTAAGAACCCGCGCTTCTTTTAGGCAATACCTCTTTAATTCTCAGCTTCTGAAACATCCCGCTTCTTCAACATGTCCAGCGACATCAACATGAAACCCCGCAAGAAACAATCCCGGGCAAGGGTTCCTGTACTCACCAATTTGAAGATTGAATGCTCCTGGGTGTTGTTCTGGGGGGCTCGACGGGGTTACCGCTTTAAAAGGGATCCCAGCTATGTTGGAGTGGAGCTTCTTGCTTTGGGAGAGAAGGAGGGTACGTTGGAACCTTTTGAGACGGTAATTGAATACTCTTATGAGGACTGGTTGAAGGTGATGGCCTGGAGAGATCTGGGGCTTGTGGATAAGACTCTAGAAGGCTTGCAAGAGGGTCCAAGAGAATGCGAAATGGAGTCTCCGACTCAGGGTTTTGAAAGGTGTGAATGGGAAAGCTTGCAGAACTACGGTAGAGTGGTGAAGAGTCTATCTCAAACTACAGATCGTAAGGTTTTGTTTAGCAGTACCCTGATTACAAACCCTATTGAAGGGGGTGTGGAGGATCCAGAAAAACAGGTTACTGAAATTATGTTTGACGCCGTGGACTGGCCGTTCTTGAAAGAGGTCATAAACTGTATAAATGATGGTTTTGACATCTTGACCAAATGTTCGCAACTGGATTTGGTTAGAAGGAGAATATGCTGGATTATGGATTATATATCCCCCTTGAATGACGACGACGATGATAAAACCGACGACGTGTGGGGTTTTGGAGGGGGGTCTGACGGCTCAGGGGCTACTCTCTTCTAAGAGGGCGGTGTGTCGTGACGTAGTGAAGAGATAGGATAAAAGGCGCAACAATTCATTCATGGTTTAAAATTAAAGAGAATGTCTTACCCGAAAGCTGCGGACGTCGACAGGCTCTACAGGCCTCTTCAAACCCGGGATCACCCCTGGTTCTATTCCCCAGATTTTGTATACACTCTGGAACCCTCTGACTGCGGTTACCCTCCAAGACCTCAGACCCCGGTCCCTCAGGACGAAACAACATGCGGTGCGATGGATGTCCAAATGAGTCTCGGGGATCCCCAGCCTCTGGAGCTCATGGAGGGCCTCGATTTTGCCGAACTGTCTACCGTCTGTGCGTCTCAGGAGGGGGTCAGTCCAATGGATGTAGAAACACCCCACAAACCACCAGGCGACCCAATGAGCATCGGACTGTCCCAGGGGCGTGATGAAGACGCAGGATTTATGCCCGGGGTATGTGACCAAGTAAGCAGAGTGGTTAAAAGCACCCTGGTGTATATTCTGAGTGCTCTCATCGACCGAGCTCTGAAAGAAGTCTGTCGGGGGTGTGAAGTGAATCACCCCAGTCAGTTGAGACACAGTTGTTTGTTTGAACCAGACCGTTACTATTTCCTGTTCTATTTCAACGTGTTTTACAGAAGACTGAACAAACCGTGGCTGAAACCGGCACTAATCAAGGCGCTGTCTTACTCCCACATACATGTCACTGCGGGACAAGTCCAGAAAATCATAGATGAGATTTTGCTGGAGCTGAAAAAGGAGCCGTTTATAATAGAGAAACTTGGGCAGCTGGTCAATGACCTGGATGAGCCGAGTAGAAAAACCGCTGGCAAGCTAAAAGCTTATTTCTTCAGTAAAGAAGTTAAAGCTGGGGGCAGCGACGAGGAATTCGACATCTACGCCACTGATTCAGACTCTGACCTGAACTAAGGGACTTTGAACATGGGGAATGTTCTGGACTGCTTCTGCAACTGGTTCTGTCATCAACACTCTGTAGCTAACCTGAGAGCGCTATTACACCATGTGCTTGACAGAAAAGTAGCCAACGCGAGCCTTTTCTCTACAGATTTAACCATCGATGAGGATCAACTTTCAAACCTGGAAAAGTGAATGGCTGCTGTAACAAAGACCGGGGGGTACGAACACTGGGATGAAGCGCTCAAGGGGGCCAAGAATGATATTAGGCCATATCATCAACATCTGTATGACCTTTTGCTGAGCATGTTTAATACACCTCTGTTTACTTTTAAAATAGGTCATATTGTTGTTTTATTTACATATGTAACTGAGGTGTGTGCCTACAAGATAAAGAAACAGGTATATTTGTTGATATAGATCAAGTAACCAATCATCTGATTTCTTTTTGTCTGGACCGTAGAAAAAATTGTTGTGTATGTTATACTTTTCTCAAATGTCTAAAAAGGGGTATCTGCTCTCCTGAAGTTGAATAAAAAACCTTGTATAAAAACTTTGCGCATAGTGTGGGTCTGTTTGGTTATTTGACAGAATGACTCGGCAAGCTCCCCAAATGCAGGAACTATACTACAACCCAGCCAAGATTGGGGGTTTGGCGGGTAAGAAGGGTTTTCAAAGAGGACTCGCTGAGGCCGGAGTGAAGGTTAATGATGTGGTTGTTTCAGAATGGTTACGGGAACAAGACGCCTATACCTTACATAAACCTCTCAGGATTAACTTTAAAAGAAACCGCGTATATGCAACTGACATAGACTCACAATGGCAAATGGATCTAGTCGATATGTCAAATTTATCAAAACATAACAATGGTCACAAATTGATGTTGATGTGTATCGATGTGTTATCAAAATATGCCTGGGCTCGCATTCTACATAATAAAACAGGTCGGGCGGTGACAAGGGCCTTTGAGGATATATTGTCCCAGGGTCGATGTCCTAAAAAACTGCAGACTGATAAAGGAAAAGAGTTTCTCAACAGAGAATTTCAGAATCTACTGAAGAGACACAAAATACATCATTTCACCACCGGTAATGAGCTTAGGGCATCGGTAGTGGAGAGGTTTAACCGCACCATAAAGACCAAAATGTGGAGATATTTTACAGCGGTCAACACGTTCAAGTATTTTGATAAAGTTCAAGATTTTATCGATGCTTACAACCAAGGGTATCACACCAGTATTAAAATGAAGCCTTTAGATGTTGATCAAAGTAATTCTTTTAAGGTCTATAAAAAATTATACCGACCATTTATTAAGAAGGGAAAAACTACTTATTAGTTCAACATCGGTGATGTGGTTCGCGTTTCAAAGCTAAGGAGTACTTTTGCCAAAGGTTATGAACAAACATTTTCTGACGAATATTTTACAGTTACCGAACAGTTGGGTAGAGACCCCCCCGTGTACCGGTTAAAAGACTATGACAGGGAGGATATAGAAGGAACGTTTTACGAAGCCGAGTTACAAAAAATTATTGTGGGTAAAGACAGTGTATACAGAGTTGAAAAGATATTAGCTGAAAAAACCCAGAACCGGAAAAAATATGTGTTGATGAAATGGCTTGGATGGCCTGAAAAGTTCAATAGTTGGGTCCCGGAACAACAGGTTTGCGATATTCAATCCTTATAACAACATGCCCGCGGGTGTGTTGGGGGCATTACTTTCGATTCTCAAGATGGAATCAGGAGGCTTCTACGTGACTCTACCCAGTAATGCCTCTCTCGATATATATCCTAAAAATGAAATATCCAGTTACACGGTACAATTTGGAAAATCTATAGATCTAAGGGGGTCGTGGGAAGTGGGGTTGGCGGAAATACAGTATCCTTACACTTGGGCTGTTTTACAAGATAAGGATGCCACCTTCGCCATTTTTGATGATGTTAAAAAGAGTCAATGGACATTCACGATACAAGGAGGTTATTATGACAATGTGGATAAAATATTAGATGAGATGCATAAACAGTTCTCAGAAGGCACCCCCAACATCAAGCTATATTACAACCCTATTAAAAACAGAGTGTACAAGGTGTCAAAACCAGGTATTAGCATTCAAACCAGCGGCCAACTGGGGCGTATATTTGGGTTCTATTCTGACACAGAGAGCAGGTTCTCAGAAGTGGTGGGGCGGCTTTTACACTCTTTATGTGTATACGGATATCATAACCCACCAGAGGGTCGGGGATAGTTATGTCCCCCTTTTGAGAAATGTACTTAATAAAGGTAAAAGCAATGACATGGTCACAATTACTTATGACAAACCACACTACGTACTAGTCTCAAAGACCCACTTTGACAACATCACGATCGAAGTAAAATCGGATCAGAATATCAACGTACCCTTCCGCTTCGGTAAAGTTAATGTCAAACTACATTTTCGACCCCTGAAACAGTTTGTACATTATTAAAATGGCTACCTCGAGGGGTTATGTAGATCCTAGCGCCTATGTGGATTATTACAAGATGCAAGATGGAACGGCTTGCCCGGTATTGTAGGAGCCCCCACAATGTATGGCGCCGGTCTAGGAGGACTCTTTCGTGGTCTCTTTAGAATGGCCATACCCCTGCTTAAGAGAGGCTTTGCTATAGCCAGACCCCACTTGAAATCAGCGGCTAAAAATATTGTTAGTGACGTGTTCACCAATGTTATGAACCGGGCAGCTAGCCATGAGCATCAGGAGGGTTCGGGTCTCATGGTAATGGCGAGGAGGGGGGTAAAAGAAGAAACAGCATGTGTCCACCAGGGGGCGACAAAGATCCGTGGCTAACAAAAAACGAAGAATCTCTCATTCTCCAACATATCGTGGAAACACTCGGAGAAGGAAGCAGCACAAGAAAAAACCTGCAAAAAGAAAGTCTCAAAGAAAGAAAAATAGAGCCTCAGGATACATCTTTTAAACATGTCTTTTGTCCACAGTCTATCGGTAGAATGCGTCAAATCAGAACTGGATCTGTTTACAGTTCCATACACTCAAACGAGTATAGATAAGATCATATATGTAGAGATTCCCCCTCTTTCTGCAATTTCAGACACGGCCCCTCTGGAGTTTTTTATAGCTGGCAATGGCGAGGATTATATTGATTTGAATAACACATTTATTTTAATGAACTGTAAAGTGACTGATGAGGATGGCGATGCAATCGAGAAGACGACCAACGCTGGGGTCATCAATTACCCGGTGGCCACCATGTTTTCACAGGTGGATGTGACCCTGGGAGATCGGCTCATTAGTCAAAGCAGCAATACTTACCCCTATAGAGCCATGATGGAGTGTATACTTAATTATAGTGAGGAGACCCTAAGCAAACAGTTCAACCCCGGCCTTTTCTTCAAAGACATCCCGGAAGCTATGGACGACAAGGATCCAGAGGGACTCAATAAGGGTTTGCAAAAAAGAACGGCCTTTTCAACAGAAGGGAGGACCTTTGAGCTAAAGGGGCATATCCATGCAGACATATTTTTCCAAGAAAAACTCATGCTCAACGGGGTAGACATTAAAATTAAAATGATCCGTAGTAAAAGTGCTTTTTGTCTGATGACCCCTGATACTGAAAAATATAAACTGACCATATTATCGGCCTCGCTGTTTGTGAAAAAAGTGTCCGTCTCCCCGGCGGTTAAACTAGGACACGCGCAGGCGTTAATGACGGCAAACGCCAAGTACCCGATCGAAAGAGTCTATATGAAAGTCCACAGTATCCCCGCAGGGACACGGGTGATGAACCAGGAAAATCTGTTTCTAGGACAGCTCCCAAAACAGGTTATTATAGGTCTCGTGGATAATGATGCATTTACCGGGGTTTACAACAAGAACCCCTTTAACTTTAAACATTATAACGCGGAATTTATAGCGTTGTACTTCGATGGTGTGCAGGTTCCATCCAGACCTTTTCAACCTGACTTTGAAAACGGCAATGTGGTTCGTGAATATGACAGTCTAGTACTGGCTACGGGTCGCCATCTCAAGGATCAAACTCCCGGCTGATCGATCGCCGGGAATACTGCAGCGGTTACACCCTGTATGGTTTCAACCTGACCCCTGACGAAGAGTGTGGACAACATTTTTCACTGATGAAGATGGGCAATATGCGTTTGGAGATGCGTTTCAAGCAGCCTCTACCACGCACTGTAAATATGGTCGTGTATGCAGTGTTTGACAACATTATTGAGGTGAATCAGAGGAGAAACGTTATGTATGATTATTATTAAAATGAACACCAGAGAGCTCAACCACATCATGAATGCCCTGGCCAGCTCACGGAAACTGTTTCAAGGAGTCTACACCTGCGATCAGCTGCCTAAATTTAAGATCAAGAATTTACCTGCAATGTACATAATCAACACACACCCTAAAAATATGCCCGGAGAACATTGGCTGGCTATTTATCTAAGGGAGGACCACCGTGGTGAATTTTTTGATTCCTATGCAAACCCCCCGGATTTCAGACCTTTCCCTCGGAAGATCAATAACTTTCTGCTCAACAACTGTCAAGAAACCATTTACAGCGGTCGTCAAGTACAAAGTCTTCAGACCTTCACTTGTGGTCAACACTGTGTGTTTTTCTTATTTCATAGATCTAAAGGAAGGTCATACCCCGATATTATGGCCTTGTACAGTGAGGATTTAGGCCAAAATGATAAAAAAGTGGCAGAGTTTGTCAGGACACTGTGGACCCCCCCTTATAACACAATGACTTACGACCCTAGCCAGCCGTGTATACAGATGGGGTGTTCTTGTGAGGATTTTAAAAGATGTCATGCGTGTTAAGGTGAAAAAATAATGAAAACAGCCTTTGAATCATTAGTTTTGTTTTTATTCAACACAATTCTTATACAAAGCAGGGGTTATGGTATAAATAAATGTACAACATTTGAAAAATAAAAAATAAAAATAAAAAATTGTTTGTCGGGTCATTATTTACAGGGGAGACAAATAAAAACATGAGATTAATAAGCTTCCCAACAATGGATAGATCCTGAGGATGGTCGCTCAGCATGGTCAGAGTAATGAGATATCGGAGTCAGATCAGGCTCCACCTCTTTACACAGACGGATTTTTTGTCGCGTTTCCTGGTTAGGAACTGTTGATTGGGGCATGTTCAGACAGGCCATCGCCTGTAGGAAAGCATTCCAGCCTACAGGTCGGCGACTATCGGGTACCTTATTAGTGCTAGTGACACTCTTCAACAAATCGAACATGTGTGAACCTTTGATCAGTAGTCCTTTAAAAACAAATTCACCCTGTTCATTCCAAGCCGTTACCCGCAGTTTCTGAACCATTTTGTGCAGGATATATTGTGCATGTCTTTTGCTTCTGGCCGGCATGTTTCTCAAAACATCCGTTACAACATCTCCCTCTGAACTCTCTACAGGTTCGGTCACCGCAACATCTTTATCAACCGTTCCCCCCGCATCAGCCCCAGAACCATTTTCTTGAGAGGCCATGGTAAAAGTTAAAATGTTTTGATCTTTTTCACCCTGTCTAACCAGACGGAGGTAGCGCTGTAACGTGTTGGTATACAACTGGGCTTTGGAATACTGATTTAAATCGGCCCTGGCCTGTATAGCTTTCATTTCAGAGTCCAGGTTGTTTTCGGCCGTTTGTCTAATGGGCTCTGGCCCGACAACATTTTTTCTCAGTTTCTCAAGCTGCTCCTGAGGGATCAAAAACATTTTCTGAGCATATTCCATTATTAACCCACTCTGGAAGCTAGAAGACTGGTTAGGAAAGGCACGGCTATGCTCAACAGCGGTCCTATAAAACCCCCGGTTTGATTAATCTTCTTTCTTTTTCTTTTAATAGAATACTTCTTATTAGCGATGATCTTGATAACCGCTTTTTGTTTTTTGAGTTTAGAATGTTGAGAAGGGGTTAGGGGTATATTACCGCGTAAGATGTTAAAAGCTATTTCACACAGGGTCTCGATCAAATCCGAGGGGGCCCCTGCCAGCACAGCTTTCCTATGGCGCGGGCTCCTCTCAAATAACATTTGCAAAAGCGGCAGATTTCTTTTAATCCGAACAGACATTCTTATTTATTTCCTTTTCTTTAGCACATAGACTGCCGGCCAATCGTGCGGGCACAAACCTGTTCTTAGGCGAAAGTCTTCTGGGGTTTGTGCATTTAATTCCGCAATCAAGTACCCGTAGGGTTTTTTGGTGGCATCCTCAAATGCCTCCAAAAAGAACTTGGTCTGGTTAGGGTACATTTGACGAGCCAAGACGGTGACCTGTAGTTTATCTCTGGGGTTTTTAAAAAGAATTATATAATTGGCATATAAATTAATAGTGCGGCTTTTTTTACCTTGAAAAAATAGATTTTGAACTAAATAAATAATACTTAAATTCCTATGATGAGTGTACTTTGTGAAAGCTTTTTCCACTTCACTGTTGTCACCGGCCTGCTCCATCAGGTCATCAAGGATCACTAGGTTAGTATTACCGGGCGGGAACAAGTCATCGCCACACAACGAGGCGGGGAGACCTTGCACAAATTTCAGATTATTTTTTTTCCAAGCCAAATCATCGTAGAGAGGTTGCCAGCAAGAGAAACACCACACTATGTTGTCAAGAGCTTGGGACACGGTTGCGTCCACATCTTCTATGATGTTCTTTATAAGATAGCTCTTCCCCGAATTGGAGGGACCGGCTATAATACAGGAGAAAGGGTGTTGAAGTCTGTTTTCAAAACCACCGCTAATATCCATAAGGCAGAGTGGTATAATCAGTCTTCAACACTCTTTTATTGTACACCACCCTGAACCGTTTGTTTAGTGATCTATTTTCCAACGTGTACCCCTTTTTATTGCGATAGATCTGATTTCCGGCTGTAATAATCTCACGAGGAGGCGCGTCTTTCTCGGTTACAAAACTTTCTACCAGGGTCGTCAGAGACTTGATGTTAATGAGCTTGTTGTTACAATGGTTCAGAGTGAAACCCTTAACTTTCATACAGGTCTTACCCGCAGCCGTTCTGTATGCGTAAGTCTTAGGACCCCCTGAAACAAACTCCACTATGTGGTCCTGAGGATCTAGTTCGCTCGTTAACTCCCCAAGGTAGTCCCCGAGGGGAGGGACCCAATCCCCTGGCCTGGTGACAAAGATTACAGAGTCAGTATCATGATAGAGCGTGCGTTCCTGCAACTGATCCATTAAGTTGTACAGTTCAAGCCGGGCGTAAGCCGAGGTAAAAACCGCTATGAAAACATTAACGTTCCCCTGTTTGGTGGGGAAATCTTTAGGGGCCCTCCACTGGACCTGTGCCACGTGGTCATTTAAGAATTGAAAGTGTGATACTGCATGTTGTTTGGAAAACATAAATTCTATAAACTGTTCAGGGGTTTTAATCAAGGTTGTGTTTAGACGGTAATTTCTTTCCCCAAACTTACCCCACAGACTGTTTAAAATCAGTTTGGACATTTGTCTCTTGGCGGGGTTTACAGTTATGTTCCCCAGCTCTAGACGGATCCCTTCCTTTTCAAAATATTGCTAAACGTATCGCTCTTTGGCCGCGGAGTCAACACACCATGAGGGATAGCCCGATGCCTCCTGTTTCCCTTTCAGATGGGTCATAATGTAATCAGCAAAAAGAGTATCAGATTTTTCAGAAAAATGCCAAACCTCATACACCTTACCGACTCTGTAACCTTTCTCCACCGCCTTGTCAAGCTCAATGCTACACCAGACACCCGTCAGCGCTCTCTCTTCATCACTGTGCAGACAAGAGGTAGTTTGATTTTCAGTTTCCACACACGTTCTACACAGAGGGAACATCAATTTTCCCGAACACCTGTAAGGCAACACGGGTAAGAACAGCTCGCGAGGAGGGTACATGGTGACTTTGATCAAACCAAAGTAATGTCCGATTTCGAGTAAGTCACGTTAAACAATGGTTGGACGCCCCACCGGGTACATTTTGGTCTTGTTGACATAAGGGTACAGACTGGTGAAATCATAGTAATCTACTCTCTCACCCTCCTTTACCTCATAATGTAAACAGAGGGCGTTGGTACGACCCCCAAATAACACATCCCGGGGCTCAAGACGTTCAGGAAAGTCCAAGGTTTCCATAAACCGTTGTACCCCCGCTTCCTGTTGCTTCAGGGTCGTGTTCCCAAATCACCAGCACGTTCAAACCATAGGTGTTTTTTAAAGTTTCAATTCGTTCCTGGAAATCATAGTACATATCACTGCAGAGTTTTTGTGTTACGGGGTTAAAGGTGTTTGGGTCGAAGCACTGAGGACAGCCATGGTAAATACAACCTGCAAACTCATAAGCGGTACGCCGCCCGGACACGTCGCTAAAACCGTCTAAGTAGTAAGGCCCCATTTTGACTTCCCCTTGATTTAAAGCATGTCTGATGAAGATGTTATCCCGGGCACTCAGGTATTCCAGCCACTGTATGGAGACAGTCGAAAAGTTCTTTTGTCTAGCACGATAGTTGTCAGAAGTGGTGACCGCTATAGTGTTTTTCTGCAAGAAATCGGACCGATACATTTTCATGCAGAGAGACGCTATGGTCACACTTTGCAAAGGGTCGAGACCCGATGTGTTGATAACCTCGGCGCGGAAACGCACACAGGCTTCTTTAAGGATCACCACATCATTTTTACAATAAGCAGCCATCTCTTCTCGGTCATCAAAAACACCTCCCTTAACCGTATTGTACCATTTAAAGAATTCCTCCCTCTCATGAGACATCATAGTATCAACCCCATAATAAGTGGCGGGCAGGTAGGACCCTCGATAATTTTGAGTGTCCATAGTATTAAAAAAATGGCAGAACCAACCTTTCTTCTGAGCTTCAAAACCCAGAGCCTTAGGCAAAGCGCTCAATTTCATGGGGATGAAATTTAACGAGTCTATGTAACGTTAGTTGAAAGCTTCGTCGGTGAAACACATGATCTTGCTACCCTGAGCTATTATTTTTGGGGTCACCCCATTTTCCACCAGATACTTCATCAAAATGTAAGAATCATAACCCTTAGCATTGTGGGCAATAAATGTGTAATTGAGGTATTTTGGACCGCGATACCGCGTAAAGAAATCCCTGACACAACTCTCACCGCTAGCTGACCACTCACGATCCAACATGTCAATACAGAGTATATAATTAGCAACGTGGACCCCGTTTTCTTGCCGGCATTCAAAAGCAAAAAAGACATACCGGTTGTGCGGCGGCTCCTTTTTAACCGGCTGAATAAAGCACTGGTGTTCGGACCCCGGGGTTAAATCAGCATTACAGATCCTGCATCTCGGCTCCAGACATTTGTGTGGTTTAACCTCATGAAAACGGTACTGGAGGCAACACTGCGGGCAATATTTAGTTTGATCACAATAACTCCGTTTTTTAACCCCCTCAGCAGCGGCCCTCTGTACCTTATGCTCGGAAAAACAGAACGCTGAGAGACAAATCCTTAAGCAATCTTTACATCGGATGGTAGGGGCCAAACCCTTACGACATTGCGGATTGAAACAGACGTTACAGTAACCGTCACATCGGTGCTTAAGCTTATCATTGAAGGCCTTATAACACCAATGACAAACATACGAACAACCCAAAAAAGCCGTCAAACTCTTTATTCCAAAGTAATGACTATCACTTAGGAAGAGAAACAGTGTCTGTGTATGGGTTTCAGGATGTGTCTGAAATTTCACAAATACTTCCTTTACCTCACAACGGTACCACACAACAATTTTTAAAGACAACAACTCCTCAAACTTGGTGATGTCTGAAAAGGCAACCATCTGTTGAGAGTTTAAGCCGGCCCTCTGATGAAGCATTAAAGCTTCTTGCAGAGCTTGGGGTTCAGGCATGTCGGGGGTGAGTAGTTTTATTAAACTGTAAGCAAAACAGAGCTTATTGTCCCCACTGGAACTCACCACTAATTGCCTGAGCTTGGTCCTAATTATGTCGTTCTTCAAGCATTTCGACAGTCTTCTAAGCGCCCCACCCTCAGGGTTACGAACCACATTCATTACCAGAGACAGACTTTCATCAGCTATGATGGCTGCGTTACTTTGCAATATCGCTTCGATTTTAGCCAGACGTCTAAATTATCTCCACTCAGCATTACAGATAGGTTGCTAAACAAATCATCCCCTCTGAGTTCTAACTGTACAACATCTCGAGGTCTGACCCTTTCAGCAACCTGTTCAAGCATTTTCTGCAAGGCCTCGTGTATGTTGACAAATATTTCTGCATAATTGTCACAATTTAAAAGTTCTGCAAAATTAAAACGCTGAATCATTTCAAAATTGTTATAGGCCGGTCTATCTATAATCACGGGATCACTGGTACTCTTGGACACATCATCATTTTGAACAAAGCCTTCACCCCCTACATTCTCACAGAGCATGTCCTCCACAGCCTTATCAGTCTCAGAACCCTCCACATTCAGAACACCCCCACTGCTGACATCTACAAAACCCCCTTTTTGAGGAGGCTCATTTAAAGCCTGTAAAAGTCCTTCAAAGATATCCAACCGGTTAATGTCAAGACCCTCCTCTATAGTGATGGCTGCTTCTGCCGCCATCCTGTGTTCTAATTGTCTCAAATCATTTATAATAGGGGCAGAATTTGGTCGGGGTAGCTCCTCCAAAGCCTCCACCATTTCAAACAAATCGGGGTGAACTAGGGGGTGAACCTCTATAAGCGCTACCGGTGGGAGGTGGTTATTTAGATCATTGAACATCTGTAACAGGTCGGGGTTCACCGGTAAGTCTGTTAATTCACATTCTATCGGTGGTAATTGGGGGTTATTTAAATAATTTATCATTTGTAATAGTTCCAGGTTCATTGGGACATCAGAGGAGTTCACAACAGGGCCGGGGATGTTCTCTCGGGAAGGTCTTTTTGGGGCCCTAGCTTGTTCATAATCCTTTAGTTTGTGAGTTCTTTTACCAAGTCAGGACATTTTTTAATTTATTTTTTATTTTTCCAACAACCCACAATAGTAAGGCGTTTTGTGTCTATTAAAACATTAAATACGGTACAATTCGTTAGTAAGGGTATTAATAAGGATGTTTTGGCTCTCTATCACCAGGTTTTGCCCCACTAACACATGTCTTTGATTTTGTAACAAAGTATGTAGCAACTCATGCCGACCTTCAGGATGTAGCTCCGGGGGCTGGTGGCCTGGCTCAGCTTCAAAGGATGGTCGCTCCGGTAAATCTCGGTCGAAGGAGGCAGGGAGCGAGCGTACACTCATGGACGGAGACCAAGAAGGCCTTTGCGGTGACACCCTGGCCAAGCGCGGGGTACTGTTCCGCGTTTCTGTAGCCAAGAAACGGGTCTGGGGGGACGATGTTGAAACCAGGCCGTCGTTGGGTGGTGTGTCAGCCCTGACTGACGGCGACCCCTGAGGTTGTTGGATGCCTGTATTTGTTCCGCCCGACAATGCGGCGGGCTGAATCTGGGGTGTTGAATTACCCCCAGAAGGCTGTGGCCTGAGTAGATGTTGGGGGGTCTCCAAGACCACCGTGGGGGATCCTCTCGGTGATCTCACCGGGAAAGATGTTTGATCCCACTTAGACGGGGTAATTGTCCTCAATAGCTCATTCACAGAATGACTATCCCAAGAGTCTTGGGAAGAATAAAAATATACATTACATTTACATCTTTAAACGGCGACAGAAATCAAACTTAAAACAACATGTCCAGGACATTCAAAACCTTTAGCTTTTTTAGACCTTTGAAAATAGCCTTAGACATTCACTACAACGCCTTATTATTTACAGACAATATATTTATTAGGACTTGATAATAAATTTAAAACAGAGAAGCCGCTGTAAATAAACTGTTTCTTAAATGTTTCTTTAAAAACTGTAATATTGTTAATAAAACACACACACACACAACAACATTTCATTTTTAAACGAACCTTCCAAGTGTAAACGCTTCCTGATCCCGGGACTTCCTGTTTCACAAACGTTTTCACGATCTGTTTAAATATTAAATACAATGAACACCTTCAAGCCTTTTCCTACAACCACTTTAAAACAGAAGTATAATAGCGGGAGATAAGCCAAACAACTTACTAAACCCTTTCGGACGGCTTTACTTCCTAACCAGACGGTACGGCAATCGGTCATTTCTAAACACGTTCCCCAGAAACAAGCCTAGACCTGTCCGGACTTCTAAAGATCTTTCCCAGAACCCCCCGCCCTACAGGAAACGGTCACCCATCGCTTAAATATTAGCCCTCAACGGGCAAACAAAGCCCTTTTAAAAACATTAAAGTTTGAAAGATCTTACTTACCTCCACAGAATAATCGTTTCTTATGTTTTTCGGCTGGTTTAGCTTTTTGCACCGCTGTGAAGGTAAGAGACATGTTTAACCTTTAACCACACCGCTTTATAAAAAGCTTTAACCTCTTACAGGCTGCAGATATATACTCACAGCTATCAGATACCGGGGCTGACGGCCTTTCAGATTCTTGAAAGGTTACGGTTCTCGAAGGTAAAACGAAACAAGCCCTCGATGTGGAAGGCCTTTCGTTGTCTCGAACCACGTTTCTTAATACTGTTAGACAGGATAATTTTTTTAAATTAACAAAACTGGACTCAAACATCTTACAGAAACGTTATACAAACAAACAGGGGTTTAGTTCTTACCCGGTCGGCAGACAGCCTGTCTAGGGACAACCACTTCTCTTGGTCGATCCTCGGAGACATTAATCACAGGCCTTTCGATAGTTTCTGTGTAATTAAAAAACCACACACACCCATGCATAAGAACCCATGAGCGCAAACACAAAAATCTTACCGTCGTTGTTCCAGATGATCTCCTCAGCGTTGGGAATGAACTCCTGTTGACTGGCTGAAAAATAATTTTACAGAACTTAAAACAGATGTTATAGCCTTATTTACAATACATGCACACAACACGCTCTGAGTCAATGAAAATAATCTGAAGACTTGCCTAAAAACTCGTTTAAATCGAATCGCTGATGTTGTTTGACATTGTTGATCTTTAGTCTTAAATCGAAAGGTCAGTGTGAGTCTGTCGAGCTGAAGACCAGACCTTCATACTTATACTGATGGCCACATGCCGGATCTGCTTGTAAGGCATTGTTCTGGTCTGGCCTTTGTGCCACCCTGTTACCAATTAACATATCAAAACCAACCAATAAAATGACACTGCATCAAATTTCAAATAGAAACCAAGATGGAGACGATCTCTCTCCTCTCTACTCTAAACTTTTATTAGAACCTTTTGGTCTCTCAAAAAAACATTTTTAAGCATCAAGACCTATAGTCAACAACCACTAAGAATATTTCAGGCCTTTATAAGCGCTAAAAAACAACCTGAGCCTAGAAAATAACTATAAAGATCAAAAATAACTAGCGCTTTTACAGTGATTTTTTTATTTATTTTTTATAGCGATGCTTTGTTTGGTATTAAACAAGTCACAAACTACTCAGAACAGCGTTTATCCCCGCAAAAGAGATATTTGGGTTTATTTTACAAAGCTTATAAATTATATAGGTTAAAAGTATTCTGAATGTTTTGATATCACACGCCATACCTACTGTTGTCTTCTACACCTTACGGTAGCAACAAATCTAACTACTGCTTTACTTTAACAATAATAATGACGGCGACCACGATGACAACAAGAACAACAACAACAACAACATCATCATCATCATCATCATCAGATTTTAATTAAAAGTGGCTACACCAGCGTTTACAATTTCAACCTGTCGACGGACGGACGCTCTGAGTGCATCGATTGCGGGCACTCCAATGAAGAAAAGACACCCACCGCCTCCGGGGAACCACGAGGGCAAGCATGACGAAAAGGGCACAGTAGGCTGTTTCCGCCCGGTTTCGAACCGGGGACCTTTCGCGCGTTGGGCGAACGTGATAACCGCTACACTACGGAAACTGACACCGCTGCCTCTTGCTTCAAATGGTTACCGTTAAAGCCTGCTGGTAAAACGGGCTCAGGTGTTTCAGGTCGGCTAGGCTGTGAGATGTCGTCTGAAGTGCGGCGAAAGGATGCCATTTTCACTGACCTGTTTGGCATTGCTAAAGGGCACATCAGGACACTTTGGAAACTCTTTCAAAGGAAGAACGCCCTGAGCTATGACAAGACTTACACTTACCCCAACAAGGTGATGCTCAATGGCTTGTTCAAACAGCTGCTGCTTGTCTTGTGCCACCATCAGACAATCACAGAGCTATTGTGCCTTCTGCACCTTACGGTAGCAACAAATCTAACTACTGCTTTACTTTAACAATAATAATGACGGCGACCACGATGACAACAAGAACAACAACAAGAACAACAACAACAACATCATCATCATCATCATCATCAGATTTTAATTAAAAGTGGCTACACCAGCGTTTACAATTTCAACCTGTCGACGGACGGACGCTCTGAGAGCACCGATTTCGGGCACTCCAATGAAGAAAAGCTACCCACCGCCTCCGGGGAACCACAAGGGCAAACAGGATGAAATGGACCGGCCCACAGCAGGCTGTTTCCGCCCGGTTTCGAACCGGGGACCTTTCGCGTGTTAGGCGAACGTGATAACCGCTACACTACGGAAACTGACACCGCCACGTCTTGCTTCAAACGGTTACCGTTGAAGCCTGCTGGTAAAACGGGCTCACGCATTTCAGGTCGGCTAGACTGTGAGATGGCGTCTGAAGTGCCGCGAAAGGATGCCATTTTCACAGACCTGTTTGGCATTGCTAAAGGGCACATCAGGACACTTTGGAAACTCTTTCAAAGGCAGGTCGCCCTGCGCTTTAAAAGGGATCCCAGCTATGTTGGAGTGGAGCTTTTTGCTTTAAGAGAGAAGGAGGGTACGTTGGAACCTTTTGAGACGGTAATTGAATACTCTTATGAGGACTGGTTGAAGGTGATGGCCTGGAGAGATCTGGGGCTTGTGGATAAGACTCTAGAAGGCTTGCAAGAGGGTCCAAGAGAATGCGAAATGGAGTCTCCGACTCAGGGTTTTGAAAGGTGTGAATGGGAAAGCTTGCAGAACTACGGTAGAGTGGTGAAGAGTCTATCTCAAACTACAGATCGTAAGGTTTTGTTTAGCAGTACCCTGATTACAAACCCTATTGAAGGGGGTGTGGAGGATCCAGAAAAACAGGTTACTGAAATTATGTTTGACGCCGTGGACTGGCCGTTCTTGAAAGAGGTCATAAACTGTATAAATGATGGTTTTGACATCTTGACCAAATGTTCGCAACTGGATTTGGTTAGAAGGAGAATATGCTGGATTATGGATTATATATCCCCCTTGAATGACGACGACGATGATAAAACCGACGACGTGTGGGGTTTTGGAGGGGGGTCTGACGGCTCAGGGGCTACTCTCTTCTAAGAGGGCGGTGTGTCGTGACGTAGTGAAGAGATAGGATAAAAGGCGCAACAATTCATTCATGGTTTAAAATTAAAGAGAATGTCTTACCCGAAAGCTGCGGACGTCGACAGGCTCTACAGGCCTCTTCAAACCCGGGATCACCCCTGGTTCTATTCCCCAGATTTTGTATACACTCTGGAACCCTCTGACTGCGGTTACCCTCCAAGACCTCAGACCCCGGTCCCTCAGGACGAAACAACATGCGGTGCGATGGATGTCCAAATGAGTCTCGGGGATCCCCAGCCTCTGGAGCTCATGGAGGGCCTCGATTTTGCCGAACTGTCTACCGTCTGTGCGTCTCAGGAGGGGGTCAGTCCAATGGATGTAGAAACACCCCACAAACCACCAGGCGACCCAATGAGCATCGGACTGTCCCAGGGGCGTGATGAAGACGCAGGATTTGTGCCCGGGGTATGTGACCAAGTAAGCAGAGTGGTTAAAAGCACCCTGGTGTATATTCTGAGTGCTCTCATCGACCGAGCTCTGAAAGAAGTCTGTCGGGGGTGTGAAGTGAATCACCCCAGTCAGTTGAGACACAGTTGTTTGTTTGAACCAGACCGTTACTATTTCCTGTTCTATTTCAACGTGTTTTACAGAAGACTGAACAAACCGTGGCTGAAACCGGCACTAATCAAGGCGCTGTCTTACTCCCACATACATGTCACTGCGGGACAAGTCCAGAAAATCATAGATGAGATTTTGCTGGAGCTGAAAAAGGAGCTGTTTATAATAGAGAAACTTGGGCAGCTGGTCAATGACCTGGATGAGCCGAGTAGAAAAACCGCTGGCAAGCTAAAAGCTTATTTCTTCAGTAAAGAAGTTAAAGCTGGGGGCAGCGACGAGGAATTCGACATCTACGCCACTGATTCAGACTCTGACCTGAACTAAGGGACTTTGAACATGGGGAATGTTCTGGACTGCTTCTGCAACTGGTTCTGTCATCAACACTCTGTAGCTAACCTGAGAGCGCTATTACACCATGTGCTTGACAGAAAAGTAGCCAACGCGAGCCTTTTCTCTACAGATTTAACCATCGATGAGGATCAACTTTCAAACCTGGAAAAGTGAATGGCTGCTGTAACAAAGACCGGGGGGTACGAACACTGGGATGAAGCGCTCAAGGGGGCCAAGAATGATATTAGGCCATATCATCAACATCTGTATGACCTTTTGCTGAGCATGTTTAATACACCTCTGTTTACTTTTAAAATAGGTCATATTGTTGTTTTATTTACATATGTAACTGAGGTGTGTGCCTACAAGATAAAGAAACAGGTATATTTGTTGATATAGATCAAGTAACCAATCATCTGATTTCTTTTTGTCTGGACCGTAGAAAAAATTGTTGTGTATGTTATACTTTTCTCAAATGTCTAAAAAGGGGTATCTGCTCTCCTGAAGTTGAATAAAAAACCTTGTATAAAAACTTTGCGCATAGTGTGGGTCTGTTTGGTTATTTGACAGAATGACTCGGCAAGCTCCCCAAATGCAGGAACTATACTACAAACCAGCCAAGATTGGGGGTTTGGCGGGTAAGAAGGGTTTTCAAAGAGGACTCGCTGAGGCCGGAGTGAAGGTTAATGATGTGGTTGTTTCAGAATGGTTACGGGAACAAGACGCCTATACCTTACATAAACCTCTCAGGATTAACTTTAAAAGAAACCGCGTATATGCAACTGACATAGATTCACAATGGCAAATGGATCTAGTCGATATGTCAAATTTATCAAAACATAACAATGGTCACAAATTGATGTTGATGTGTATCGATGTGTTATCAAAATATGCCTGGGCTCGCATTCTACATAAAAAAACAGGTCGGGCGGTGACAAGGGCCTTTGAGGATATATTGTCCCAGGGTCGATGTCCTAAAAAACTGCAGACTGATAAAGGAAAAGAGTTTCTCAACAGAGAATTTCAGAATCTACTGAAGAGACACAAAATACATCATTTCACCACCGGTAATGAGCTTAAGGCATTGGTAGTGGAGAGGTTTAACCGCACCATGAAGACCAAAATCTGGAGATATTTTACAGCGGTCAACACGTTCAAGTATTTTGATAAAGTTCAGGATTTTATCGATGCTTACAACCAAGGGTATCACACCAGTATTAAAATGAAGCCTATAGATGTTGATCAAAGTAATTCTTTTAAGGTCTATAAAGAATTATACGGACCATTTATTAAGAAGGGAAAAACTACTTATAAGTTCAACATCGGTGATGTGGTTCGCGTTTCAAAGCTAAGGAGTACTTTTGCCAAAGGTTATGAACAAACATTTTCTGACGAATATTTTACAGTTACCGAACAGTTGGCTTGAGACCCCCCCGTGTACCGGTTAAAAGACTATGACGGGGAGGATATAGAAGGAACGTTTTACGAAGCCGAGTTACAAAAAATGATTGTGGGTAAAGACAGTGTATACAGAGTTGAAAAGATATTAGCTGAAAAAACCCAGAACCGGAAAAAATACGTGTTGGTGAAATGGCTTGGATGGCCTGAAAAGTTCAATAGTTGGGTCCCGGAACAACAGGTTTGCGATATTCAATCCTTATAACAACATGCCCGTGGGTAGGTTGGGGGCATTACTTTCGGTACTCAAGATGGAATCAGGAGGCTTCTACGTGACTCTACCCAGTAACGCCTCTCTCGATATATACCCTAAAAATGAAATATCCAGTTACACGGTACAATTTGGAAAATCTATAGATCTAAGGGGGTCGTGGGAAGTGGGGTTGGCGGAAATACAGTATCCTTACACTTGGGCTGTTTTACAAGATAAGGATGCCACCTTCGCCATTTTTGATGATGTTAAAAAGAGTCAATGGACATTCACGATACAAGGAGGTTATTATGACAATGTGGATAAAATATTAGATGAGATGCATAAACAGTTCTCAGAAGGCACCCCCAACATCAAGCTATATTACAACCCTATTAAAAACAGAGTGTACAAGGTGTCAAAACCAGGTATTAGCATTCAAACCAGCGGCCAACTGGGGCGTATATTAGGGTTCTATTCTGACACAGAGAGCAGGTTCTCAGAAGTGGTGGGGCGGCTTTTACACTCTTTATGTGTATACGGATATCATAACCCACCAGAGGGTCGGGGATAGTTATGTCCCCCTTTTGAGAAATGTACTTATTAAAGGTAAAAGCAATGACATGGTCACAATTACTTATGACAAGCCACACTACGTACCAGTCTCAAAGACCCACTTTGACAACATCACGATCGAAGTCAAATCGGATCAGAATATCAACGTACCCTTCCGCTTCGGTAAAGTTATTGTCAAACTACATTTTCGACCCCTGAAACAGTGTGTACATTATTAAAATGGCTACCTCGAGGGGTTATGTAGATCCTAGCGCCTATGTGGATTATTACAAGATGCAAGCCGGGAACGGCTTGCCCGGTATTGTAGGAGCCCCCACAATGTATGGCGCCGGTCTAGGAGGACTCTTTCGTGGTCTCTTTAGAATGGCCGTACCCCTGCTTAAGAGAGGCTTTGCTATAGCCAGACCCCACTTGAAATCAGCGGCTAAAAATATTGTTAGTGACGTGTTCACCAATGTTATGAACCGGGCAGCTAGCCATGAGCATCAGGAGGGTTCGGGTCTCATGGTAATGGCGAGGAGGGGGGGTAAAAGAAGAAACAGCATGTGTCCACCAGGGGGCGACGAAGATCCGTGGCTAACAAAAAACGAAGAATCTCTCATTCTCCAACATATCGTGGAAATTTCAGACACGGCCCCTCTGGAGTTTTTTATAGCTGGCAATGGCGAGGATTATATTGATTTGAATAACACATTTATTTTAATGAACTGTAAAGTGACTGATGAGGATGGCGATGCAATCGAGAAGACGGCCAACGCTGGGGTCATCAATTACCCGGTGGCCACCATGTTTTCACAGGTGGATGTGACCCTGGGAGATCGGCTCATTAGTCAAAGCAGCAATACTTACCCCTATAGAGCCATGATGGAGTGTATCCTTAATTATAGTGAGGAGACCCTGAGCAAACAGTTCAGCCCCGGCCTTTTCTTCAAAGACATCCCGGAAGCTATGGACGACAAGGATCCAGAGGGACTCAATAAGGGTTTGCAAAAAAGAACGGCCTCTTCAACAGAAGGGAGGACCTTTGAGCTAATGGGGCATATCCATGCAGACATATTTTTCCAAGAAAAACTCATGCTCAACGGGGTAGACATTAAAATTAAAATGATCCGTAGTAAAAGTGCTTTTTGTCTGATGACCCCTGATACTGAAAAATATAAACTGACCATATTATCGGCCTCGCTGTTTGTGAAAAAAGTGTCCGTCTCCCCGGCGGTTAAACTAGGACACGCGCAGGCGTTAATGACGGCAAACGCCAAGTACCCGATTGAAAGAGTCTATATGAAAGTCCACAGTATCCCCGCAGGGACACGGGTGATGAACCAGGAAAATCTGTTTCTAGGACAGCTCCCAAAACAGGTTATTATAGGTCTCGTGGATAATGATGCATTTACCGGGGTTTACAACAAGAACCCCTTTAACTTTAAACATTTTAACGCGGAATTTATAGCGTTGTACGTCGATGGTGTGCAGGTTCCATCCAGACCTTTTCAACCTGACTTTGAAATCGGCAATGCGGTTCGTGAATATGACAGTCTAGTACTGGCTACGGGTCGCCATCTCAAGGATCAAACTCTGCTGATCGATCGCCGGGAATACTGCAGCGGTTACACCCTGTACGGTTTCAACCTGACCCTTGACGAAGAGTGTGGACAACATTTTTCACTGATGAAGACGGGCAATATGCGTTTGGAGATGCGTTTCAAGCAGCCTCTACCACGCACTGTTAATATGGTCGTGTATGCAGTGTTTGACAACATTATTGAGGTGAATCAGAGGAGAAACGTTATGTATGATTATTATTAAAATGAACACCAGAGAGCTCAACCACATCATGAATGCCCTGGCCAGCTCACGGAAACTGTTTCAAGGAGTCTACACCTGCGATCAGCTGACTAAATTTAAGGTCAAGAATTTACCTGCAATGTACATAATCAACACACACCCTAAAAATATGCCCGGAGAACATTGGCTGGCTATTTATCTAAGGGAGGACCACCGTGGTGAATTTTTTGATTCCTATGCAAACCCCCCGGATTTCAGACCTTTCCCTCGGAAGATCAATAACTTTCTGCTCAAGAACTGTCAAGAAACCATTTACAGCGGTCGTCAAGTACAAAGTCTTCAGACCTTCACTTGTGGTCAACACTGTGTGTTTTTCTTATATCATAGATCTAAAGGAAGGTCATACCCCGATATTATGGCCTTGTACAGTGAGGATTTAGGCCAAAATGATAAAAAAGTGGCAGAGTTTGTCAGGACACTGTGGACCCCCCCTTATAACACAATGACTTACGACCCTAGCCAGCCGTGTATACAGATGGGGTGTTCTTGTGAGGATTTTAAAAGATGTCATGCGTGTTAAGGTGAAAAAATAATGAAAACAGCCTTTGAATCATTAGTTTTGTTTTTATTCAACACAATTCTTATACAAAGCAGGGGTTATGGTATAAATAAATGTACAACATTTGAAAAATAAAAAATAAAAATAAAAAAATGTTTGTCGAGACATTATTTACAGGGGAGACAAATAAAAACATGAGATTAATAAGCTTCCCAACGATGGATAGATCCTGAGGATGGTCGCTCAGCACGGTCAGAGTAATGAGATATCGGAGTCAGATCAGGCTCCACCTCTTTACACAGACGGATTTTTTGTCGCGTTTCCTGGTTAGGAACTGTTGATTGGGGCATGTTCAGACAGGCCATCGCCTGTAGGAAAGCATTCCAGCCTACAGGTCGGCGACTATCGGGTACCTTATTAGTGCTAGTGACACTCTTCAACAAATCAAACATGTGTGAACCTTTGATCAGTTGTCCTTTAAAAACAAATTCACCCTGTTCATTCCAAGCCGTTACCCGCGGTTTCTGAACCATTTTGTGCAGGATATATTCTGCATGTCTTTTGCTTCTGGCCGGCATGTTTCTCAAAACATCCGTTACAACATCTCCCTCTGAACTCTCAACAGGTTCGGTCACCGCAACATCTTTATCAACCGTACCCCCCGCATCAGCCCCAGAACCATTTTCTTGAGAGGCCATGGTTAAAGTTAAAATGTTTTGATCTTTTTCACCCTGTCTAACCAGACGGAGGTAGCGCTGTAACGTGTTGGTATACAACTGGGCTTTGGAATACTGATTTAAATCGGCCCTGGCCTGTATAGCTTTCATTTCAGAGTCCAGGTTGTTTTCGGCCGTTTGTCTAATGGGCTCTGGCCCGACAACATTTTTTCTCAGTTTCTCAAGCTGCTCCTGAGGGATCAAAAACATTTTCTGAGCATATTCCATTATTAACCCACTCTGGAAGCTAGAAGACTGGTTAGGAAAGGCACGGCTATGCTCAACAGCGGTCCTATAAAACCCCCGGTTTGATTAATCTTCTTTCTTTTTCTTTTAATAGAATACTTCTTATTAGCGATGATCTTGATAACCGCTTTTTGTTTTTTGAGTTTAGAATGTTGAGAAGGGGTTAGGGGTATATTACCGCGTAAGATGTTAAAAGCTATTTCACACAGGGTCTCGATCAAATCCGAGGGGGCCCCTGCCAGCACAGCTTTCCTATGGCGCGGGCTCCTCTCAAATAACATTTGCAAAAGCGGCAGATTTCTTTTAATCCGAACAGACATTCTTATTTATTTCCTTTTCTTTAGCACATACACTGCCGGCCAATCGGGCGGGCACAAACCTGTTCTGAGGCGAAAGTCTTCTGGGGTTTGTGCTTTTAAGTCCGCAATCAAGTACCCGTAGGGTTTTTTGGTGGCATCCTCAAATGCCTCCAAAGAGAACTTGGTCTGGTTAGGGTACATTTGACGAGCCAAGACGGTGACCTGTAGTTTATCTCTGGGGTTTTTAAAAATAATTATATCATTGGCATATAAATTAATAGTGCGGCTTTTTTTACCTTGAAAAAATAGATTTTGAACTAAATAAATAATACTTAAATTCCTATGATGAGTGTACTTTGTGAAAGCTTTTTCCACTTCACTGTTGTCACCGGCCTGCTCCATCAGGTCATCAAGGATCACTAGGTTAGTTTGACCGGGCGGGAACAAGTCATCACCACACAACGAGGCGGGGAGACCTTGCACAAATTTCAGATTATTTTTTTTCGAAGCCAAATCATCGTAGAGAGGTTGCCAGCAAGAGTAACACCACACTATGTTGTCAAGAGCTTGGGACACGGTTGCGTCCACATCTTCTATGATGTTCTTTATAAGATAGCTCTGCCCCGAATTGGAGGGACCGGCTATAATACAGGAGAAAGGGTGTTGAAGTCTGTTATCAAAACCACCGCTAATATCCATAAGGCAGAGTGGTATAATCAGTCTTCAACACTCTTTTATTGTACACCACTCTGAACCGTTTGTTTAGTGATCTATTTTCCAACGTGTACCCCTTTTTATTGCGATAGATCTGATTTCCGGCTGTAATAATCTCACGAGGAGGCGCGTCTTTCTCGTTACATAACTTTCTACCAGGGTCGTCAGAGACTTGATGTTAATGAGCTTGTTGTTACAATGGTTCAGAGTGAAACCCTTAACTTTCATACAGGTCTTACCCGCAGCCGTTCTGTATGCGTAAGTCTTAGGACCCCCTGAAACAAACTCCACTATGTGGTCCTGAGGATCTAGTTCGCTCGTTAACTCCCCAAGGTAGTCCCCGAGGGGAGGGACCCAATCCCCTGGCCTGGTGACAAAGATTACAGAGTCAGTATCATGATAGAGCGTGCGTTCCTGCAACTGATCCATTAAGTTGTACAGTTCAAGCCGGGCGTAAGCCGTGGTAAAAACCGCTATGAAAACATTAACGTTCCCCTGTTTGGTGGGGAAATCTTTAGGGGCCCTCCACTGGACCTGTGCCACGTGGTCATTTAAGAATTGAAAGTGTGATACTGCATGTTGTTTGGAAAACATAAATTCTATGAACAGTTCAGGGGTTTTAATCAAGGTTGTGTTTAGACGGTAATTTCTTTCCCCAAACTTACCCCACAGACTGTTTAAAATCAGTTTGGACATTTGTCTCTTGGCGGGGTTTACAGTTATGTTCCCCGGCTCTAGACGGATCCCTTCCTTTTCAAAATATTGCTGAACGTATCGCTCTTTGGCCGCGGAGTCAACACACCATGAGGGATAGCCCGATGCCTCCTGTTTCCCTTTCAGATGGGTCATAATGTAATCAGCAAAAAGAGTATCAGTTTTTTCAGAAAAATGCCAAACCTCATACACCTTACCGACTCTGTAACCTTTCTCCACCGCCTTGTCAAGCTCAATGCTACACCAGACACCCGTCAGCGCTCTCTCTTCATCACTGTGCAGACAAGAGGTAGTTTGATTTTCAGTTTCCACACACGTTCTACAAAGTGGGAACATCAATTTTCCCGAACACCTGTAAGGCAACACGGGTAAGAACAGCTCGCGAGGAGGGTACATGGTGACTTTGATCAAACGAAAGTAATGTCCGATTTCGAGAAAGTCACGATAAACAATGGTTGGACGCCCCACCGGGTACATTTTGGTCTTGTTGACATAAGGGTACAGACTGGTGAAATCATAGTAATCTACTCTCTCACCCTCCTTTACCTCATAATGTAAACAGAGGGCATTGGTACAACCCCCAAATAACGCATCCCGGGGCTCTAGACATTCAGGAAAGTCCAAGGTTTCCATAAACCGTTATACCCCCGCATCCTGTTGCTTCAGGGTCGTCCACTCGTGTTCCCAAATCACCAGCATGTTCAAACCATAGGTGTTTTTTAAAGTTTCAATTCGTTTCTGGAAATCATAGTACATATCACCGCAGAGTTTTAGTGTTACGGGGTTAAAGGTGTTTGGGTCGAAGCACTGAGGACAGCCATGGTAAATACAACCGGCAAACTCATAAGCGGTACGCCGCCCGGACACGTCGCTAAAACCGTCTAAGTAGTAAGGCCCCATTTTTACTTCCCCTTGATTTAAAGCATGTCTGATGAAGATGTTATCCCGGGCACTCAGGTATTCCACCCACTGTATGGAGACAGTCGAAAAGTTCTTTTGTCAAGCACGATAGTTGTCAGAAGTGGTGACCGCTATAGTGTTTTTCTGCAAGAAATTGGACCGATACATTTTCATGCAGAGAGACGCTATGGTCACACTTTGCAAAGGGTTGAGACCCGATGTGTTGATAACCTCGGCGCAGAAACGCACACAGGCTTCTTTAAGGATCACCACATCATTTTTACAATAAGCGGCCATCTCTTCTCGGAAATCAAAAACACCTCCCTTAACCGTATTGTACCATTTAAAGAATTCCTCCCTCTCATGAGACATCATAGTATCAACCCCATAATAAGAGGCGGGCGGGTAGGACCCTTGATAATTTTGAGTGTCCTTAGTATTAAAAAAATGGCAGAACCAACCTTTCTTCTGAGCCTCAAAACCCAGAGCCTTAGGCAAAGCGCTCAATTTCATGGGGAGGAAATTTAACAAGTCTATGTAACGTTAGTTGAAAGCTTCGTCGGTGAAACACATGATCTTGCTACCCTGAGCTATTATTTTTGGGGTCACCCCATTTTCCACCAGATACTTCATCAAAATGTAAGAATCATAACCCTTAGCATTGTGGGCAATAAATGTGTAATTGAGGTATTTTGGACCTCGATACCGCGTAAAGAAATCCCTGACACAACTCTCACCGCTAGCTGACCACTCACGATCCAACATGTCAATACAGTGTATATAATTAGCAACGTGGACCCCGTTTTCTTGCCGGCATTCAAAATCAAAAAAGACATACCAGTTGTGCGGCGGCTCCTTTTTAACCGGCTGAATAAAGCACTGGTGTTCGGACCCCGGGGTTAAATCAGCATTACAGATCCTGCATCTCGGCTCCAGACATTTGTGTGGTTTAACCTCATGAAAACGGTACTGGAGGCAACACTGCGGGCAACATTTAGTTTGATCACAATAACTCCATTTTTTAACCCCTCTCAGCAGCGGCCCTCTGTACCTTATGTTCGGAAAAACAGAACGCTGAGAGACAAATCCTTAAGCAATCTTTACATCGGATGGTAGGGGCCAAACCCTTACGACATTGCGGATTGAAACAGACATTACAGTAACCGTCACATCGGTGCTTAAGCTTATCATTGAAGGCCTTATAACACCAATGACAAACATACGAACAACCCAAAAAAGCCGTCAAACTCTTTATTCCAAAGTAATGACTATCACTTAGGAAGAGAAACAGTGTCTGTGTATGGGTTTCAGGATGTGTCTGAAATTTCACAAATACTTCCTTTACCTCACAACGGTACCACACAACAATTTTTAAAGACAACAACTCCTCAAACTTGGTGATGTCTGAAAAGGCAACCATCTGTTGAGAGTTTAAGCCGGCCCTCTGATGAAGCATTAAAGCCTCTTGCAGAGCTTGGGGTTCAGGCATGTCGGGGGTGAGTAGTTTTATTAAACTGTAAGCAAAACAGAGCTTATTGTCCCCACTGGATCTCACCACTAATTGCCTGAGCTTGGTCCTAATTATGTCGTTCTTCAAGCATTTCGACAGTCTTCTAAGCGCCCCACCCTCAGGGTTACGAACCACATTCATTACCAGAGACAGACTTTCATCAGCTAAGATGGCTGCGTTACTTTGCAATAACGCTTCGATTTTAGCCAGACATCTAAATTATCTCCACTCAGCATTACAGATAGGTTGCTAAACAAATCATTCCCTCTGAGTTCTAACTGTACAACATCTCGAGGTCTGACCCTTTCAGCAACCTGTTCAAGCATTTTCTGCAAGGCCTCGTGTATGTTGACAAATATTTCTGCATAATTGTCACAATTTAAAAGTTCTGCAAAATTAAAACGCTGAATCATTTCAAAATTGTTATAGGCCGGTCTATCTATAATCACGGGATCACTGGTACTTTTGGACACATCATCATTTTGAACAAAGCCTTCACCCCCTACATTCTCACAGAGCATGTCCTCCACAGCCTTATCAGTCTCAGAACCCTCCACATTCCGAACACCCCCACTGCTGACATCTACAAAACCCCCTTTTTGAGGAGGCTCATTTAAAGCCTGTAAAAGTCCTTCAAAGATATCCAACCGGTTAATGTCAAGACCCTCCTCTATAGTGATGGCTGCTTCTGCCGCCATCCTGTGTTCTAATTGTCTCAAATCATTTATGATAGGGGCAGAATTTGGTCGGGGTAGCTCCTCCAAAGCCTCCACCATTTCAAACAAATCGGGGTGAACTAGGGGGTGAACCTCTATAAGCGCTACCGGTGGGAGGTGGTTATTTAGATCATTGACCATCTGTAACAGGTCGGGGTTCACCGGTAAGTCTGTTAATTCACATTCTATCGGTGGTAATTGGGGGTTATTAAAATCATTTATCATTTGTAATAGTTCCAGGTTCATTGGGACATCAGAGGAGTTCACAACAGGGCCGGGGATGTTCTCTCGGGAAGGTCTTTTTGGGGCCCTAGCTTGTTCATAATCCTTTAGTTTGTGAGTTCTTTTACCAAGTCAGGACATTTTTTAATTTATTTTTTATTTTTCCAACAACCCACAATAGTAAGGCGTTTTGTGTCTATTAAAACATTAAATACGGTACAATTCGTTAGTAAGGGTATTAACAAGGATGTTTTGGCTCTCTATCACCAGGTTTTGCCCCACTAACACAAGTCTTTGATTTTGTAACAAAGTATGTAGCAACTCATGCCGACCTTCAGGATGTAGCTCCGGGGGCTGGTGGCCTGGCTCAGCTTCAAAGGATGGTCGCTCCGGTAAATCTCGGTCGAAGGAGGCAGGGAGCGAGCGTATACTCATGGACGGAGACCAAGAAGGCCTTTGCGGTGACACCCTGGCCAAGCGCGGGGTACTGTTCCGCGTTTCTGTAGCCAAGAAACGGGTCTGGGGGGACGATGTTGAAACCAGGCCGTCGTTGGGTGGTGTGTCAGCCCTGACTGACGGCGACCCCTGAGGTTGTTGGATGCCTGTATTTGTTCCGCCCGACAATGCGGCGGGCTGAATCTGGGGTGTTGAATTACTCCCAGAAGGCTGTGGCCTGAGTAGATGTTGGGGGGTCTCCAAGACCACCGTGGGGGATCCTCTCGGTGATCTCACCGGGGAAGATGTTTGATCCCACTTAGACGGGGTAATTGTCCTCAATAGCTCATTCACAGAATGACTATCCCAAGAGTCTTGGGAAGAATAAAAATATACATTACATTTACATCTTTAAACGGTGACAGAAATCAAACTTAAAACAACATGTCCAGGACATTCAAAACCTTTAGCTTTTTTAGACCTTTGAAAATAGCCTTAGACATTCACTACAACGCCTTATTATTTACAGACAATATATTTATTAGGACTTGATAATAAATGTAAAACAGAGAAGCCGCTGTAAATAAACTGTTTCTTAAATGTTTCTTTAAAAACTGTAATATTGTTAATAAAACACACACACACACAACAACATTTCATTTTTAATCGAACCTTCCAAGTGTAAACGCTTCCTGATCCCGGGACTTCCTGTTTCACAAACGTTTTCACGATCTGTTTAAATATTAAATACAATGAACACCTTCAAGCCTTTTCCTACAACCACTTTAAAACAGAAGTATAATAGCGGGATATAAGCCAAACAACTTACTAAACCCTTTCGGACGGCTTTACTTCCTAACCAGACGGTACAGCAATCGGTCATTTCTAAACACGTTCCCCAGAAACAAGCCTAGACCTGTCCGGACTTCTAAAGATCTTTCCCAGAACCCCCCGCCCTACAGGAAACGGTCACCCATCGCTTAAATATTAGCCCTCAACGGGCAAAAAAGCCCTTTTAAAAACATTAAAGTTTGAAAGATCTTACTTACCTCCACAGAATAATCGTTTCTTATGTTTTTCGGCTGGTTTAGCTTTTTGCACCGCTGTGAAGGTAAGAGACATGTTTAACCTTTAACCACACCGCTTTATAAAAAGCTTTAACCTCTTACAGGCTGCAGATATATACTCACAGCTATCAGATACCGGGGCTGACGGCCTTTCAGATTCTTGAAAGGTTACGGTTCTCGAAGGTAAAACGAAACAAGCCCTCGATGTGGAAGGCCTTTCGTTGTCTCGAACCACGTTTCTTAATACTGTTAGACAGGATAATTTTTTTAAATTAACAAAACTGGACTCAAACATCTTACAGAAACGTTATACAAACAAACAGGGGTTTAGTTCTTACCCGGTCGGCAGACAGCCTGTCTAGGGACAACCACTTCTCTTGGTCGATCCTCGGAGACATTAATCACAGGCCTTTCGATAGTTTCTGTGTAATTAAAGAGACCGGCATTAATATATATTAAAACGTTTTCATAACTCTAATGAGCCGCTTCAAAACCACACACACCCATGCATAAGAACCCATGAGCGCAAACACAAAAATCTTACCGTCGTTGTTCCAGATGATCTCCTCAGCGTTGGGAATTAACTCCTGTTGACTGGCTGAAAAATAATTTTACAGAACTTAAAACAGATGTTATAGCCTTATTTACAATACATGCACACAACACGCTCTGAGTCAATGAAAATAATCTGAAGACTTGCCTAAAAACTCGTTTAAATCGAATCGCTGATGTTGTTTCCGGACATTGTTGATCTTTAGTCTTAAATCGAAAGGTCAGTGTGAGTCTGTCGAGCTGAAGACCAGACCTTCATACTTATACTGATGGCCACATGCCGGATCTGCTTGTAAGGCATTGTTCTGGTCTGGCCTTTGTGCCACCCTGTTACCAATTAACATATCAAAACCAACCAATAAAATGACACTGCATCAAATTTCAAATAGAAACCAAGATGGAGACGATCTCTCTCCTCTCTACTCTAAACTTTTATTAGAACCTTTTGGTCTCTCAAAAAAACATTTTTAAGCATCAAGACCTATAGTCAACAACCACTAAGAATATTTCAGGCCTTTATAAGCGCTAAAAAACAACCTGAGCCTAGAAAATAACTATAAAGATCAAAAAGAACTAGCACTTTTACAGTGATTTTTTTATTTATTTTTTATAGCGATGCTTTGTTTGGTATTAAACAAGTCACAAACTACTCAGAACAGCGTTTATCCCCGCAAAAGAGATATTTGGGTTTATTTTACAAAGCTTATAAATTATATAGGTTAAAAGTATTCTGAATGTTTTGATATCACACGCCATACCTACTGTTGTCTTCTACACCTTACGGTAGCAACAAATCTAACTACTGCTTTACTTTAACAATAATAATGACGGCGACCACGATGACAACAAGAACAACAACAACAACAACAACAACAACAACAACATCATCATCATCATCATCATCAGATTTTAATTAAAAGTGGCTACACCAGCGTTTACAATTTCAACCTGTCGACGGACGGACGCTCTGAGTGCATCGATTACGGGCACTCCAATGAAGAAAAGACACCCACCGCCTCCGGGGAACCACGAGGGCAAGCATGACGAAAAGGGCCAGCCCACAGTAGGCTGTTTCCGCCCGGTTTCGAACCGGGGACCTTTCGCGCGTTAGGCAAACGTGATAACCGCTACACTACGGAAACTGACACCGCTGCCTCTTGCTTCAAATGGTTACCGTTAAAGCCTGCTGGTAAAACGGGCTCAGGTGTTTCAGGTCGGCTAGGCTGTGAGATGTCGTCTGAAGTGCGGCGAAAGGATGCCATTTTCACTAACCTGTTTGGCATTGCTAAAGGGCACATCAGGACACTTCGGAAACTCTTTTAAAGGCAGGACGCCCTGCGCTCTGACAGTGCCTGCACTTAGCCCAACAAGGTGATGCTGAATGGCTTGTTCAAACGTCTGGTGGTCTTCCTTCACCACCAGACTATCAGAGCTATTGTGCCTTCTACACCTTACGGTAGCAACAAATCTAACTACTGCTTTACTTTAACATTAATAATGACGGCGACTACGACGACAACAAGAATAACAACAACAACATCATCATCATCAGATTTTAATTAAAAGTGGTTACACCAGCGTTTACAATTTCAACCTGTCGACGGACGGACGCTCTGAGTGCACCGATTTCGGGACACTTCGGAAACTCTTTCAAAGGCAGGACGACCTGCGCTCTGACAGTGCCTGCGTTTAGCCCAACAAGGTGATGCTGAATGGCTTGTTCAAACGGCTGGTGGTCTTCCGTCACCACCAGACTATCAGAGCTATACTGCACCTTCAACTAGATAAGAGTAACAGCAATGTCGCCGATCCTGCTACGGTCGTATTGTAACAGCAACAACATGTATCGATTTTAAAAGTGTCAGTTCCAGTGCCTCACAAAGCTACCCTTCTGCGATCGTTTGTTCTCAAGGTCAGGATTTCTTGCCACTCCGAGGAAGAGAAAACGACGGCCGGCCTTGGAGCAGAGAGATGGCGACGGGTAACACGGCACTGGCACGCGTGCACCGCGGGTTGTTTCCGCCCGGTTTCGAACCAGGGACCTTTCGCGTGTGAGGCGCACGTGATAGCCACTACACTACGGAAACCGACCCGTCCTGGTGTTTCAAATGGCTCCCATCGAAGCCGGCTGGTAAAACGCGCACAGGGGTTTCCCGTGGGCCAGCCTGTGAGATAAAGGTTTCTATTTTCACTGACCTATTTTGCATTGCTCAAGGGCACATCAGGACACTTTGGAAACTCTTTCAAAGGAAGAACGCCCTGAGCTATGACAAGACTTACACTTACCCCAACAAGGTGATGCTCAATGGCTTGTTCAAACAGCTGCTGCTCGTCTTGTGCCACCATCAGACAATCACAGAGCTATTGTGCCTTCTACACCTTACGGTAGCTACAAATCTAACTACTGCTTTACTTTAACAATAATAATGACGGCGACCACGACGACAACAAGAAAAACAAGAACAACAACAACAACAAGAACAAGAACAAGAACAACAACATCATCATCATCATCATCATATTTTAATTAAAAGTGGCTACACCAGCGTTTACAATTTCAACCTGTCGACGGACGGACGCTCTGAGTGCACCGATTTCGGGACACTTAGGAAACTCTATCAAAGGCAGGTCGCCCTGCGCTCTGACAGTGCCTGCACTTAGCCCAACAAGGTGATGCTGAATGGCTTGTTCAAACGGCTGGAGGTCTTCCGTCACCACCAGACTATCAGAGCTATACTGCGCCTTCGACTACATAAGAGTAACAGCAATGTCGCTGATCCTGCTACGGTCGTATTGTAACAGCTACAACATGTATCGATTTTAAAAGTGTGAGTTCCAGCGCCTCGCAAAGCTACCCTTCTGCGATCGATTGTTTTTAAGGTCAGGATTTCTTGCCACTCCGAGGAAGAGAAAACGACGGCCGGCCTTGGGGCAGAGAGAAGGCGACGGGTAACATGGCACTGGCACGCGTGCACCGCGGGTTGTTTCCGCCCGGTTTCGAACCGGGGACCTTTCGCGTGTGAGGCAAACGTGATAGCCACTACACTACGGAAAACAACCCGTCCTGGTGTTTCGAATGGCTTCCATCGAAGCAGGCTGATAAAACGCGCACAGGCGTTTCCCGTGGGCCAGCCTGTGAGATAAAGGTTTCTATTTTCACTGACCTATTTTGCATTGCTAAAAGGCACATCAGGACACTTTGGAAACTCTTTCAAAGGCAGGACGCCCTGCGCTCTGACAGTGCCTGCACTTAGCCCAACAAGGTGATGCTGAATGGCTTGTTCAAACGTCTGGTGGTCTTCCTTCACCACCAGACTATCAGAGCTATTGTGCCTTCTACACCTTACGGTAGCAACAAATCTAACTACTGCTTTACTTTAACAATAATAATGACGGAGACTACGACGACAACAAGAACAACAAGAACAACAACAACAACAACATCATCATCATCATCATCAGATTTTAATTAAAAGTGGCTACACCAGCGTTTACAATTTCAACCTGTCGACGGACGGACGCTCTGAGAGCACCGATTTCGGGCACTCCAATGAAGAAAAGCCACCCACCGCCTGCGGGGAACCACGAGGGCAAGCAGGACGAAAAGGGCCGGCCCAAAGCAGGCTGTTTCCGCCCGGTTTCGAACCGGGGACCTTTCGCGCGTTAGGCGAATGTGATAACCGCTACACTACGGAAACTGACAACGCCACCTCTTGCTTCAAACGGTTACCGTAGGAGCCTGCTGGTAAAACGGGCTCAGGCGTTTCAGGTCGGCTAGACTGTGAGATGGCGTCTGAAGTGCCGCGAAATGATGCCATTTTCACAGACCTGTTTGGCATTGCTAAAGGGCACATCAGGACACTTCGGAAACTCTTTCAAAGGCAGGACGCCCTGCGCTCTGACAGTGCCTGCACTTAACCCAACAAGGTGATGCTGAATGGCTTGTTCAAACGGCTGGTGGTCTTCCGTCACCACCAGACTATGAGAGCTATACTGCGCCTTCAACTACATAAGAGTAGATAGTAGGGTTTTTTGGGCGCGGCCTATTTTGTTATGACGTATGCCCTAAGCTTATTAATATTCCTACGTCATAATTGGGGGGCGTGATTTTAGGTAGAGTTATTTCCTTAATTATTCCTACGTCATATCCGTCAGAAAGTGTACACCCATAAAACCCTGAACAACAAGGCCACCCATAAATACCCCCACCCCTCTGAAGGCAACGCCCCGAAACTCTCCTCTCTATTTAAGAACCCGCGCTTCTTTTAGGCAATACCTCTTTAATTCTCAGCTTCTGAAACATCCCGCTTCTTCAACATGTCCAGCGACATCAACATGAAACCCCGCAAGAAACAATCCCGGGCAAGGGTTCCTGTACTCACCAATTTGAAGATTGAACGCTCCTGGGTGTTGTTCTGGGGGGCTCGACGGGGTTACCGCTTTAAAAGGGATCCCAGCTATGTTGGAGTGGAGCTTCTTGCTTTGGGAGAGAAGGAGGGTACGTTGGAACCTTTTGAGACGGTAATTGAATACTCTTATGAGGACTGGTTGAAGGTGATGGCCTGGAGAGATCTGGGGCTTGTGGATAAGACTCTAGAAGGCTTGCAAGAGGGTCCAAGAGAATGCGAAATGGAGTCTCCGACTCAGGGTTTTGAAAGGTGTGAATGGGAAAGCTTGCAGAACTACGACAGACGACGTGTGGGGTTTTGGAGGGGGGTCTGACGGCTCAGGGGCTACTCTCTTCTAAGAGGGCGGTGTGTCATGACGTAGTGAAGAGATAGGATAAAAGGTGCAACAATTCATTCATGGTTTAAAATTAAAGAGAATGTCTTACCCGAAAGCTGCGGACGTCGACAGGCTCTACAGGCCTCTTCAAACCCGGGATCACCCCTGGTTCTATTCCCCAGATTTTGTTTACACTCTGGAACCCTTTGACTGTGGTTACTCTCCAAGACCTCAGACCCCGGTCCCTCAGGACGAAACAACATGCGGTGCGATGGATGTCCAAATGAGTCTCGGGGATCCCCAGCCTCTGGAGCTCATGGAGGGCCTCGATTTTGCCGAACTGTCTACCGTCTGTGCGTCTCAGGAGGGGGTCAGTCCAATGGATGGAGAAACACCCCACAAACCACCAGGCGACCCAATGAGCATCGGACTGTCCCGGGGGCGTGATGAAGACGCAGGATTTATGCCCGGGGTATGTGACCAAGTAAGCAGAGTGGTTAAAAGCACCCTGGTGTATATTCTGAGTGCTCTCTTCGACCGAGCTCTGAAAGAAGTCTGTCGGGGGTGTGAAGTGAATCACCCCAGTCAGTTGAGACACAGTTGTTTGTTTGAACCAGACCGTTACTATTTCCTGTTCTATTTCAATGTGTTTTACAGAAGACTGAACAAACCGTGGCTGAAACCGGCACTAATCAAGGCGCTCTCTTACTCCCACATACATGTCACTGTGGGACAAGTCCAGAAAATCATAGATGAGATTTTGCTGGAGCTGAAAAAGGAGCCGTTTATAATAGAGAAACTTGGGCAGCTGCTCAATGACCTGGATGAGCCGAGTAGAAAAACCGCTGGCAAGCTAAAAGCTTATTTCTTCCGTAAAGAAGTTAAAGCTGGGGGCAGCGACGAAGAATTCGACATCTACGCCACTGATTCAGACTCTGACCTGAACTAAGGGACTTTGAACATGGGGAATGTTCTGGACTGCTTCTGCAACTGGTTCTGTAATCAACACTCTGCAGCTAACCTGAGAGCGCTATTACACCATGTGCTTGACAGAAAAGTAGCCAACGCGAGCCTTTTCTCTACAGATTTAACCATCGATGAGGATCAACTTTCAAACCTGGAAAAGTGAATGGCTGCTGTAACAAAGACCGGGGGGTACGAACACTGGGATGAAGGGCTCAAGGGGGCCAAGAATGATATTAGGCCATTTCATCAACATCTGTATGACCTTTTACTGAGCATGTTTAATACACCTCTGTTTACTTTTAAAATAGGTCATATTGTTGTTTTATTTACATATGTAACTGAGGTGTGTGCCTACAAGATAAAGAAACAGGTATATTTGTTGATATAGATCAAGTAACCAATCATCTGATTTCTTTTTTTCTGGACCGTAGAAAAAATTGTTGTGTATGTTATACTTTTCTCAAATGTCTAAAAAGGGGTATCTGCTCTCCTGAAGTTGAATAAAAAACCTTGTATAAAAACTTTGCGCATAGTGTGGGTCTGTGTGGTTATTTGACAGAATGACTCGGCAAGCTCCCCAAATGCAGGAACTATACTACAACCCAGCCAAGATTGGGGGTTTGGCGGGTAAGAAGGGTTTTCAAAGAGGACTCGCTGAGGCCGGAGTGAAGGTTAATGATGTGGTTGTTTCAGAATGGTTACGGGAACAAGACGCCTATACCTTACATAAACCTCTCAGGATTAACTTTAAAAGAAACCGCGTATATGCAACTGACATAGATTCACAATGGCAAATGGATCTAGTCGATATGTCAAATTTATCAAAACATAACAATGGTCACAAATTGATGTTGATGTGTATCGATGTGTTATCAAAATATGCCTGGGCTCGCATTCTACATAATAAAACAGGTCGGGCGGTGACAAGGGCCTTTGAGGATATATTGTCCCAGGGTCGATGTCCTAAAAAACTGCAGACTGATAAAGGAAAAGAGTTTCTCAACAGAGAATTTCAGAATCTACTGAAGAGACACAAAATACATCATTTCACCACTGGTAATGAGCTTAGGGCATCGGTAGTGGAGAGGTTTAACCGCACCATAAAGACCAAAATGTGGAGATATTTTACAGCGGTCAACACGTTCAAGTATTTTGATAAAGTTCAGGATTTTATCGATGCTTACAACCAAGGGTATCACACCAGTATTAAAATGAAGCCTATAGATGTTGATCAAAGTAATTCTTTTAAGGTCTATAAAAAATTATACGGACCATTTATTAAGAAGGGAAAAACTACTTATTAGTTCAACATCGGTGATGTGGTTCGCGTTTCAAAGCTAAGGAGTACTTTTGCCAAAGGTTATGAAGAAACATTTTCTGACGAATATTTTACAGTTACCGAACAGTTGGCTAGAGACCCCCCCGTGTACCGGTTAAAAGACTATGACAGGGAGGATATAGAAGGAACGTTTTACGAAGCCGAGTTACAAAAAATTATTGTGGGTAAAGACAGTGTATACAGAGTTGAAAAGATATTAGCTGAAAAAACCCAGAACCGGAAAAAATATGTGTTGATGAAATGGCTTGGATGGCCTGAAAAGTTCAATAGTTGGGTCCCGGAACAACAGGTTTGCGATATTCAATCCTTATAACAACATGCCCGCGGGTGTGTTGGGGGCATTACTTTCGATTCTCAAGATGGAATCAGGAGGCTTCTACGTGACTCTACCCAGTAATGCCTCTCTCGATATATATCCTAAAAATGAAATATCCAGTTACACGGTACAATTTGGAAAATCTATAGATCTAAGGGTGTCGTGGGAAGTGGGGTTGGCGGAAATACAGTATCCTTACACTTGGGCTGTTTTACAAGATAAGGATGCCACCTTCGCCATTTTTGATGATGTTAAAAAGAGTCAATGGACATTCACGATACAAGGAGGTTATTATGACAATGTGGATAAAATATTAGATGAGATGCATAAACAGTTCTCAGAAGGCACCCCCAACATCTAGCTATATTACAACCCTATTAAAAACAGAGTGTACAAGGTGTCAAAACCAGGTATTAGCATTCAAACCAGCGGCCAACTGGGGCGTATATTTGGGTTCTATTCTGACACAGAGAGCAGGTTCTCAGAAGTGGTGGGGCGGCTTTTACACTCTTTATGTGTATACGGATATCATAACCCACCAGAGGGTCGGGGATAGTTATGTCCCCCTTTTGAGAAATGTACTTATTAAAGGTAAAAGCAATGACATGGTCACAATTACTTATGACAAACCACACTACGTACCAGTCTCAAAGACCCACTTTGACAACATCACGATCGAAGTAAAATTGGATCAGAATATCAACGTACCCTTCCGCATCGGTAAAGTTAATGTCAAACTACATTTTCGACCCCTGAAACAGTGTGTACATTATTAAAATGGCTACCTCGAGGGGTTATGTAGATCCTAGCGCCTATGTGGATTATTACAAGATGCAAGATGGAACGGCTTGCCCGGTATTGTAGGAGCCCCCACAATGTATGGCGCCAGTCTAGGAGGACTCTTTCGTGGTCTCTTTAGAATGGCCATACCCCTGCTTAAGAGAGGCTTTGCTATAGCCAGACCCCACTTGAAATCAGCGGCTAAAAATATTGTTAGTGACGTGTTCACCAATGTTATGAACCGGGCAGCTAGCCATGAGCATCAGGAGGGTTCGGGTCTCATGGTAATGGCGAGGAGGGGGGGTAAAAGAAGAAACAGCATGTGTCCACCAGGGGGCGACAAAGATCCGTGGCTAACAAAAAACGAAGAATCTCTCATTCTCCAACATATCGTGGAAACACTCGGAGAAGGAAGCAGCACAAGAAAAAACCTGCAAAAAGAAAGTCTCAAAGAAAGAAAAATAGAGCCTCAGGATACATCTTTTAAACATGTCTTTTGTCCACAGTCTATCGGAAGAATGCGTCAAATCAGAACTGGATCTGTTTACAGTTCCATACACTCAAACGAGTATAGATAAGAGCATATATGTAGAGATTCCCCCTCTTTCTGCAATTTCAGACACGGCCCCTCTGGAGTTTTTTATAGCTGGCAATGGCGAGGATTATATTGATTTGAATAACACATTTATTTTAATGAACTGTAAAGTGACTGATGAGGATGGCGATGCAATCGAGAAGACGACCAACGCTGGGGTCATCAATTACCCGGTGGCCACCATGTTTACACAGGTGAATGTGACCCTGGGAGATCGGCCCATTAGTCAAAGCAGCAATACTTACCCCTATAGAGCCATGATGGAGTGTATACTTAATTATAGTGAGGAGACCCTAAGCAAACAGTTCAGCCCCGGCCTTTTCTTCAAAGACATCCCGGAAGCTATGGACGACAAGGATCCAGAGGGACTCAATAAGGGTTTGCAAAAAAGAACGGCCTCTTCAACAGAAGGGAGGACCTTTGAGCTAATGGGGCATATCCATGCAGACATATTTTTCCAAGAAAAACTCATGCTCAACGGGGTAGACATTAAAATTAAAATGATCCGTAGTAAAAGTGCTTTTTGTCTGATGACCCCTGATACTGAAAAATATAAACTGACCATATTATCGGCCTCGCTGTTTGTGAAAAAAGTGTCCGTCTCCCCGGCGGTTAAACTAGGACACGCGCAGGCGTTAATGACGGCAAACGCCAAGTACCCGATCGAAAGAGTCTATATGAAAGTCCACAGTATCCCCGCAGGGACACGGGTGATGAACCAGGAAAATCTGTTTCTAGGACAGCTCCCAAAACAGGTTATTATAGGTCTCGAAGATAATGATGCAATTACCGGGGTTTACAACAAGAACCCCTTTAACTTTAAACATTATAACGCGGAATTTATAGCGTTGTACGTCGATGGTGTGCAGGTTCCATCCAGACCTTTTCAACCTGACTTTGAAAACGGCAATGCGGTTCGTGAATATGACAGTCTAGTACTGGCTACGGGTCGCCATCTCAAGGATCAAACTCTGCTGATCGATCGCCGGGAATACTGCAGCGGTTACACCCTGTACGGTTTCAACCTGACCCCTGACGAAGAGTGTGGACAACATTTTTCACTGATGAAGACGGGCAATATGCGTTTGGAGATGCGTTTCAAGCAGCCTCTACCACGCACTGTAAATATGGTCGTGTATGCAGTGTTTGACAACATTATTGAGGTGAATCAGAGGAGAAACGTTATGTATGATTATTATTAAAATGAACACCAGAGAGCTCAACCACATCATGAATGCCCTGGCCGGCTCACGGAAACTGTTTCAAGGAGTCTACGCCTGCGATCAGCTGCCTAAATTTAAGATCAAGAATTTACCTGCAATGTACATAATCAACACACACCCTAAAAATATGCCCGGAGAACATTGGCTGGCTATTTATCTAAGGGAGGACCACCGTGGTGAATTTTTTGATTCCTATGCAAACCCCCCGGATTTCAGACCTTTCCCTCGGAAGATCAATAACTTTCTGCTCAACAACTGTCAAGAAACCATTTACAGCGGTCGTCAAGTACAAAGTCTTCAGACCTTCACTTGTGGTCAACACTGTGTGTTTTTCTTATATCATAGATCTAAAGGAAGGTCATACCCCGATATTATGGCCTTGTACAGTGAGGATTTAGGCCAAAATGATAAAAAAGTGGCAGAGTTTGTCAGGACACTGTGGACCCCCCCTTATAACACAATGACTTACGACCCTAGCCAGCCGTGTATACAGATGGGGTGTTCTTGTGAGGATTTTAAAAGATGTCATGCGTGTTAAGGTGAAAAAATAATGAAAACAGCCTTTGAATCATTAGTTTTGTTTTTATTCAACACAATTCTTATACAAAGCAGGGGTTATGGTATAAATAAATGTACAACATTTGAAAAATAAAAAATAAAAATAAAAAATTGTTTGTCGGGTCATTATTTACAGGGGAGACAAATAAAAACATGAGATTAATAAGCTTCCCAACGATGGATAGATCCTGAGGATGGTCGCTCAGCACGGTCAGAGTAATGAGATATCGGAGTCAGATCAGGCTCCACCTCTTTACACAGACGGATTTTTTGTCGCGTTTCCTGGTTAGGAACTGTTGATTGGGGCATGTTCAGACAGGCCATCGCCTGTAGGAAAGCATTCCAGCCTACAGGTCGGCGACTATCGGGTACCTTATTAGTGCTAGTGACACTCTTCAACAAATCAAACATGTGTGAACCTTTGATCAGTTGTCCTTTAAAAACAAATTCACCCTGTTCATTCCAAGCCGTTACCCGCGGTTTCTGAACCATTTTGTGCAGGATATATTCTGCATGTCTTTTGCTTCTGGCCGGCATGTTTCTCAAAACATCCGTTACAACATCTCCCTCTGAACTCTCAACAGGTTCGGTCACCGCAACATCTTTATCAACCGTTCCCCCCGCATCAGCCCCAGAACCATTTTCTTGAGAGGCCATGGTTAAAGTTAAAACACCCTGTCTAACCAGACGGAGGTAGCGCTGTAACGTGTTGGTATACAACTGGGCTTTGGAATACTGATTTAAATCGGCCCTGGCCTGTATAGCTTTCATTTCAGAGTCCAGGTTGTTTTCGGCCGTTTGTCTAATGGGCTCTGGCCCGACAACATTTTTTCTCAGTTTCTCAAGCTGCTCCTGAGGGATCAAAAACATTTTCTGAGCATATTCCATTATTAACCCACTCTGGAAGCTAGAAGACTGGTTAGGAAAGGCACGGCTATGCTCAACAGCGGTCCTATAAAACCCCCGGTTTGATTAATCTTCTTTCTTTTTCTTTTAATAGAATACTTCTTATTAGCGATGATCTTGATAACCGCTTTTTGTTTTTTGAGTTTAGAATGTTGAGAAGGGGTTAGGGGTATATTACCGCGTAAGATGTTAAAAGCTATTTCACACAGGGTCTCGATCAAATCCGAGGGGGCCCCTGCCAGCACAGCTTTCCTATGGCGCGGGCTCCTCTCAAATAACATTTGCAAAAGCGGCAGATTTCTTTTAATCCGAACAGACATTCTTATTTATTTCCTTTTCTTTAGCACATAGACTGCCGGCCAATCGGGCGGGCACAAACCTGTTCTGAGGCGAAAGTCTTCTGGGGTTTGTGCTTTTAAGTCCGCAATCAAGTACCCGTAGGGTTTTTTGGTGGCATCCTCAAATGCCTCCAAAAAGAACTTGGTCTGGTTAGGGTACATTTGACGAGCCAAGACGGTGACCTGTAGTTTATCTCTGGGGTTTTTAAAAAGAATTATATAATTGGCATTTAAATTAATAGTGCGGCTTTTTTTACCTTGAAAAAATAGATTTTGAACTAAATAAATAATACTTTAATTCCTATGATGAGTGTACTTTGTGAAAGCTTTTTCCACTTCACTGTTGTCACCGGCCTGCTCCATCTGGTCATCAAGGATCACTAGGTTAGTTTGACCGGGCGGGAACAAGTCATCGCCACACAACGAGGCGGGGAGACCTTGCACAAATTTCAGATTATTTTTTTCCGAAGCCAAATCATCGTAGAGAGGTTGCCAGCAAGAGTAACACCACACTATGTTGTCAAGAGCTTGGGACACGGTTGCGTCCACATCTTCTATGATGTTCTTTATAAGATAGCTCTTCCCCGAATTGGAGGGACCGGCTATAATACAGGAGAAACGGTGTTGAAGTCTGTTATCAAAACCACCGCTAATATCCATAAGGCAGAGTGGTATAATCAGTCTTCAACACTCTTTTATTGTACACCACCCTGAATCGTTTGTTTAGTGATCTATTTTCCAACGTGTACCCCTTTTTATTGCGATAGATCTGATTTCCGGCTGTAATAATCTCACGAGGAGGCGCGTCTTTCTCGGTTAAAAAACTTTCTACCAGGGTCGTCAGAGACTTGATGTTAATGAGCTTGTTGTTACAATGGTTCAGAGTGAAACCCTTAACTTTCATACAGGTCTTACCCGCAGCCGTTCTGTATGCGTAAGTCTTAGGACCCCCTGAAACAAACTCCACTATGTGGTCCTGAGGATCTAGTTCGCTCGTTAACTCCCCAAGGTAGTCCCCGAGGGGAGGGACCCAATCCCCTGGCCTGGTGACAAAGATTACAGAGTCAGTATCATGATAGAGCGTGCGTTCCTGCAACTGATCCATTAAGTTGTACAGTTCAAGCCGGGCGTAAGCCGTGGTAAAAACCGCTATGAAAACATTAACGTTCCCCTGTTTGGTGGGGAAATCTTTAGGGGCCCTCCACTGGACCTGTGCCACGTGGTCATTTAAGAATTGAAAGTGTGATACTGCATGTTGTTTGGAAAACATAAATTCTATGAACAGTTCAGGGGTTTTAATCAAGGTTGTGTTTAGACGGTAATTTCTTTCCCCAAACTTACCCCACAGACTGTTTAAAATCAGTTTGGACATTTGTCTCTTGGCGGGGTTTACAGTTATGTTCCCCGGCTCTAGACGGATCCCTTCCTTTTCAAAATATTGCTGAACGTATCGCTCTTTGGCCGCGGAGTCAACACACCATGAGGGATAGCCCGATGCCTCCTGTTTCCCTTTCAGATGGGTCATAATGTAATCAGCAAAAAGAGTATCAGTTTTTTCAGAAAAATGCCAAACCTCATACACCTTACCGACTCTGTAACCTTTCTCCACCGCCTTGTCAAGCTCAATGCTACACCAGACACCCGTCAGCGCTCTCTCTTCATCACTGTGCAGACAAGAGGTAGTTTGATTTTCAGTTTCCACACACGTTCTACACAGAGGGAACATCAATTTTCCCGAACACCTGTAAGGCAACACGGGTAAGAACAGCTCGCGAGGAGGGTACATGGTGACTTTGATCAAACTAAAGTAATGTCCGATTTCGAGAAAGTCACGATAAACAATGGTTGGACGCCCCACCGGGTACATTTTGGTCTTGTTGACATAAGGGTACAGACTGGTGAAATCATAGTAATCTACTCTCTCACCCTCCTTTACCTCATAATGTAAACAGAGGGCATTGGTACAACCCCCAAATAACGCATCCCGGGGCTCTAGACATTCAGGAAAGTCCAAGGTTTCCATAAACCGTTGTACCCCCGCATCCTGTTGCTTCAGGGTCGTCCACTCGTGTTCCCAAATCACCAGCACTTTCAAACCATAGGTGTTTTTTAAAGTTTCAATTCGTTCCTGGAAATCATAGTACATATCACCGCAGAGTTTTAGTGTTACGGGGTTAAAGGTGTTTGGGTCAAAGCACTGAGGACAGCCATGGTAAATACAACCGGCAAACTCATAAGCGGTACGCCGCCCGGACACGTCGCTAAAACCGTCTAAGTAGTAAGGCCCCATTTTTACTTCCCCTTGATTTAAAGCATGTCTGATGAAGATGTTATCCCGGGCACTCAGGTATTCCACCCACTGTATGGAGACAGTCGAAAAGTTCTTTTGTCTAGCACGATAGTTGTCAGAAGTGGTGACCGCTATAGTGTTTTTCTGCAAGAAATTGGACCGATACATTTTCATGCAGAGAGACGCTATGGTCACACTTTGCAAAGGGTTGAGACCCGATGTGTTGATAACCTCGGCGCAGAAACGCACACAGGCTTCTTTAAGGATCACCACATCATTTTTACAATAAGCGGCCATCTCTTCTCGGAAATCAAAAACACCTCACTTAACCGTATTGTACCATTTAAAGAATTCCTCCCTCTCATGAGACATCATAGTATCAGCCCCATAATAAGAGGCGGGCGGGTAGGACCCTTGATAATTTTGAGTGTCCTTAGTATTAAAAAAATGGCAGAACCAACCTTTCTTCTGAGCCTCAAAACCCAGAGCCTTAGGCAAAGCGCTCAATTTCATGGGGAGGAAATTTAACAAGTCTATGTAACGTTAGTTGAAAGCTTCGTCGGTGAAACACATGATCTTGCTACCCTGAGCTATTATTCTTGGGGTCACCCCATTTTCCACCAGATACTTCATCAAAATGTAAGAATCATAACCCTTAGCATTGTGGGCAATAAATGTGTAATTGAGGTATTTTGGACCTCGATACCGCGTAAAGAAATCCCTGACACAACTCTCACCGCTAGCTGACCACTCACGCTCCAACATGTCAATACAGTGTATATAATTAGCAACGTGGACCCCGTTTTCTTGCCGGCATTCAAAATCAAAAAAGACATACCAGTTGTGCGGCGGCTCCTTTTTAACCGGCTGAATAAAGCACTGGTGTTCGGACCCCGGGGTTAAATCAGCATTACAGATCCTGCATCTCGGCTCCAGACATTTGTGTGGTTTAACCTCATGAAAACGGTACTGGAGGCAACACTGCGGGCAACATTTAGTTTGATCACAATAACTCCATTTTTTAACCCCTCTCAGCAGCGGCCCTCTGTACCTTATGCTCGGAAAAACAGAACGCTGAGAGACAAATCCTTAAGCAATCTTTACATCGGATGGTAGGGGCCAAACCCTTACGACATTGCGGATTGAAACAGACGTTACAGTAACCGTCACAGCGGTGCTTAAGCTTATCATTGAAGGCCTTATAACACCAATGACAAACATACGAACAACCCAAAAAAGCCGTCAAACTCTTTATTCCAAAGTAATGACTATCACTTAGGAAGAGAAACAGTGTCTGTGTATGGGTTTCAGGATGTGTCTGAAATTTCACAAATACTTCCTTTACCTCACAACGGTACCACACAACAATTTTTAAAGACAACAACTCCTCAAACTTGGTGATGTCTGAAAAGGCAACCATCTGTTGAGAGTTTAAGCCGGCCCTCTGATGAAGCATTAAAGCCTCTTGCAGAGCTTGGGGTTCAGGCATGTCGGGGGTGAGTAGTTTTATTAAACTGTAAGCAAAACAGAGCTTATTGTCCCCACTGGAACTCACCACTAATTGCCTGAGCTTGGTCCTAATTATGTCGTTCTTCAAGCATTTCGACAGTCATCTAAGCGCCCCACCCTCAGGGTTACGAACCACATTCATTACCAGAGACAGACTTTCATCAGCTAAGATGGCTGCGTTACTTTGCAATAACGCTTCGATTTTAGCCAGACGTCTAAATTATCTCCACTCAGCATTACAGATAGGTTGCTAAACAAATCATCCCCTCTGAGTTCTAACTGTACAACATCTCGAGGTCTGACCCTTTCAGCAACCTGTTCAAGCATTTTCTGCAAGGCCTCGTGTATGTTGACAAATATTTCTGCATAATTGTCACAATTTAAAAGTTCTGCAAAATTAAAACGCTGAATCATTTCAAAATTGTTATAGGCCGGTCTATCTATAATCACGGGATCACTGGTACTCTTGGACACATCATCATTTTGAACAAAGCCTTCACCCCCTACATTCTCACAGAGCATGTCCTCCACAGCCTTATCAGTCTCAGAACCCTCCACATTCCGAACACCCCCACTGCTGACATCTACAAAACCCCCTTTTTGAGGAGGCTCATTTAAAGCCTGTAAAAGTCCTTCAAAGATATCCAACCGGTTAATGTCAAGACCCTCCTCTATAGTGATGGCTGCTTCTGCCGCCATCCTGTGTTCTAATTGTCTCAAATCATTTATAATAGGGGCAGAATTTGGTCGGGGTAGCTCCTCCAAAGCCTCCACCATTTCAAACAAATCGGGGTGAACTAGGGGGTGAACCTCTATAAGCGCTACCGGTGGGAGGTGGTTATTTAGATCATTGACCATCTGTAACAGGTCGGGGTTCACCGGTAAGTCTGTTAATTCACATTCTATCGGTGGTAATTGGGGGTTATTTAAATCATTTATCATTTGTAATAGTTCCAGGTTCATTGGGACATCAGAGGAGTTCACAACAGGGCCGGGGATGTTCTCTCGGGAAGGTCTTTTTGGGGCCCTAGCTTGTTCATAATCCTTTAGTTTGTGAGTTCTTTTACCAAGTCAGGACATTTTTTAATTTATTTTTTATTTTTCCAACAACCCACAATAGTAAGGCGTTTTGTGTCTATTAAAACATTAAATACGGTACAATTCGTTAGTAAGGGTATTAATAAGGGTGTTTTGGCTCTCTATCACCAGGTTTTGCCCCACTAACACAAGTCTTTGATTTTGTAACAAAGTATGTAGCAACTCATGCCGACCTTCAGGAAGTAGCTCCGGGGGCTGGTGGCCTGGCTCAGCTTCAAAGGATGGTCGCTCCGGTAAATCTCGGTCGAAGGAGGCAGGGAGCGAGCGTATACTCATGGACGGAGACCAAGAAGGCCTTTGCGGTGACACCCTGGCCAAGCGCGGGGTACTGTTCCGCGTTTCTGTAGCCAAGAAACGGGTCTGGGGGGACGATGTTGAAACCAGGCCGTCGTTGGGTGGTGTGTCAGCCCTGACTGACGGCGACCCCTGAGGTTGTTGGATGCCTGTATTTGTTCCGCCCGACAATGCGGCGGGCTGAATCTGGGGTGTTGAATTACCCCCAGAAGGCTGTGGCCTGAGTAGATGTTGGGGGGTCTCCAAGACCACCGTGGGGGATCCTCTCGGTGATCTCACCGGGGAAGATGTTTGATCCCACTTAGACGGGGTAATTGTCCTCAATAGCTCATCCACAGAATGACTATCCCAAGAGTCTTGGGAAGAATAAAAATATACATTACATTTACATCTTTAAACGGTGACAGAAATCAAACTTAAAACAACATGTCCAGGACATTCAAAACCTTTAGCTTTTTTAAACCTTTGAAAATAGCCTTAGACATTCACTACAACGCCTTATTATTTACAGACAATATATTTATTAGGACTTGATAATAAATGTAAAACAGAGAAGCCGCTGTAAATAAACTGTTTCTTAAATGTTTCTTTAAAAACTGTAATATTGTTAATAAAACACACACACACACAACAACATTTCATTTTTAAACGAACCTTCCAAGTGTAAACGCTTCCTGATCCCGGGACTTCCTGTTTCACAAATGTTTTCACGATCTGTTTAAATATTAAATACAATGAACACCTTCAAGCCTTTTCCTACAACCACTTTAAAACAGAAGTATAATAGCGGGAGATAAGCCAAACAACTTACTAAACCCTTTCGGACGTCTTTACTTCCTAACCAGACGGTACGGCAATCGGTCATTTCTAAACACGTTCCCCAGAAACAAGCATAGACCTGTCCGGACTTCTAAAGATCTTTCCCAGAACCCCCCGCCCTACAGGAAACGGTCACCCATCGCTTAAATATTAGCCATCAACGGGCAAACAAAGCCCTTTTAAAAACATTAAAGTTTGAAAGATCTTACTTACCTCCACAGAATAATCGTTTCTTATGTTTTTCGGCTGGTTTAGCTTTTTGCACCGCTGTGAAGGTAAGAGACATGTTTAACCTTTAACCACACCGCTTTATAAAAAGCTTTAACCTCTTACAGGCTGCAGACATATACTCACAGCTATCAGATACCGGGGCTAACGGCCTTTCAGATTCTTGAAAGGTTACGGTTCTCGAAGGTAAAACGAAACAAGCCCTCGATGTGGAAGGCCTTTCGTTGTCTCGAACCACGTTTCTTAATACTGTTAGACAGGATAATTTTTTAAAATTAACAAAACTGGACTCAAACATCTTACAGAAACGTTATACAAACAAACAGGGGTTTAGTTCTTACCCGGTCGGCAGACAGCCTGTCTAGGGACAACCACTTCTCTTGGTCGATCCTCGGAGACATTAATCACAGGCCTTTCGATAGTTTCTGTGTAATTAAAGAGACCGGCATTAATATATATTAAAACGTTTTCATAACTCTAATGAGCCGCTTCAAAACCACACACACCCATGCATAAGAACCCATGAGCGCAAACACAAAAATCTTACCGTCGTTGTTCCAGATGATCTCCTCAGCGTTGGGAATTAACTCCTGTTGACTGGTTGAAAAATAATTTTACAGAACTTAAAACAGATGTTATAGCCTTATTTACAATACATGCACACAACACGCTCTGAGTCAATGAAAATAATCTGAAGACTTGCCTAAAAACTCGTTTAAATCGAATCGCTGATGTTGTTTCCGGACATTGTTGATCTTTAGTCTTAAATCGAAAGGTCAGTATGAGTCTGTCGAGCTGAAGACCAGACCTTCATACTTATACTGATGGCCACATGCCGGATCTGTTTGTAAGGCATTGTTCTGGTCTGGCCTTTGTGCCACCCTGTTACCAATAAACATATCAAAACCAACCAATAAAATGACACTGCATCAAATTTCAAATAGAAACCAAGATGGAGACGATCTCTCTCCTCTCTACTCTAAACTTTTATTAGAACCTTTTGGTCTCTCAAAAAAACATTTTTAAACATCAAGACCTATAGTCAACAACCACTAAGAATATTTCAGGCCTTTATAAGCGCTAAAAAACAACCTGAGCCTAGAAAATAACTATAAAGATCAAAAATAACTAGCGCTTTTACAGTGATTTTTTTTTTTTTTTTATAGCGATGCTTTGTTTGGTATTAAACAAGTCACAAACTACTCAGAACAGCGTTTATCCCCGCAAAAGAGATATTTGGGTTTATTTTACAAAGCTTATAAATTATATAGGTTAAAAGTATTCTGAATGTTTTGATATCACACGCCATACCAACTGTTGTCTTCTACACCTTACGGTAGCAACAAATCTAACTACTGCTTTACTTTAACAATAATAATGACGGCGACCACGATGACAACAAGAACAACAACAACAAGAACAACAACAACAACATCATCATCATCATCATCATCAGATTTTAATTAAAAGTGGCTACACCAGCGTTTACAATTTCAACCTGTCGACGGACGGACGCTCTGAGTGCATCGATTGCGGGCACTCCAATGAAGAAAAGACACCCACCGCCTCCGGGGAACCACGAGGGCAAGCATGACGAAAAGGGCCAGCCCACAGTAGGCTGTTTCCGCCCGGTTTCGAACCGGGGACCTTTCGCGCGTTAGGCGAACATGATAACCACTACACTACGGAAACTGACACCGCTGCCTCTTGCTTCAATTGGTTACCGTTAAAGCCTGCTGGTAAAACGGGCTCAGGTGTTTCAGGTCGGCTAGGCTGTGAGAAGTGCGGCGAAAGGATGCCATTTTCACAGACCTGTTTGGCATTGCTAAAGGGCACATCAGGACACTTCGGAAACTCTTTCAAAGGCAGGACGCCCTGCGCTCTGACAGTGCCTGCACTTAACCCAACAAGGTGATGCTGAATGGCTTGTTCAAACGGCTGGTGGTCTTCCGTCACCACCAGACTATGAGAGCTATACTGCGCCTTCAACTACATAAGAGTAGATAGTAGGGTTTTTTGGGCGCGGCCTATTTTGTTATGACGTATGCCCTAAGCTTATTAATATTCCTACGTCATAATTGGGGGGCGTGATTTTAGGTAGAGTTATTTCCTTAATTATTCCTACGTCATATCCGTCAGAAAGTGTGCACCCATAAAACCCTGAACAACAAGGCCACCCATAAATACCCCCACCCCTCTGAAGGCAACGCCCCGAAACTCTCCTCTCTATTTAAGAACCCGCGCTTCTTTTAGGCAATACCTCTTTAATTCTCAGCTTCTGAAACATCCCGCTTCTTCAACATGTCCAGCGACATCAACATGAAACCCCGCAAGAAACAATCCCGGGCAAGGGTTCCTGTACTCACCAATTTGAAGATTGAACGCTCCTGGGTGTTGTTCTGGGGGGCTCGACGGGGTTACCGCTTTAAAAGGGATCCCAGCTATGTTGGAGTGGAGCTTTTTGCTTTGGGAGAGAAGGAGGGTACGTTGGAACCTTTTGAGACGGTAATTGAATACTCTTATGAGGACTGGTTGAAGGTGATGGCCTGGAGAGATCTGGGGCTTGTGGATAAGACTCTAGAAGGCTTGCAAGAGGGTCCAAGAGAATGCGAAATGGAGTCTCCGACTCAGGGTTTTGAAAGGTGTGAATGGGAAAGCTTGCAGAACTACGACAGACGACGTGTGGGGTTTTGGAGGGGGGTCTGACGGCTCAGGGGCTACTCTCTTCTAAGAGGGCGGTGTGTCGTGACGTAGTGAAGAGATAGGATAAAAGGTGCAACAATTCATTCATGGTTTAAAATTAAAGAGAATGTCTTACCCGAAAGCTGCGGACGTCGACAGGCTCTACAGGCCTCTTCAAACCCGGGATCACCCCTGGTTCTATTCCCCATATTTTGTATACACTCTGGAACCCTTTGACTGTGGTTACTCTCCAAGACCTCAGACCCCGGTCCCTCAGGACGAAACAACATGCGGTGCGATGGATGTCCAAATGAGTCTCGGGGATCCCCAGCCTCTGGAGCTCATGGAGGGCCTCGATTTTGCCGAACTGTCTACCGTCTGTGCGTCTCAGGAGGGGGTCAGTCCAATGGATGGAGAAACACCCCACAAACCACCAGGCGACCCAATGAGCATCGGACTGTCCCGGGGGCGTGATGAAGACGCAGGATTTATGCCCGGGGTATGTGACCAAGTAAGCAGAGTGGTTAAAAGCACCCTGGTTTATATTCTGAGTGCTCTCATCGACCGAGCTCTGAAAGAAGTCTGTCGGGGGTGTGAAGTGAATCACCCCAGTCAGTTGAGACACAGTTGTTTGTTTGAACCAGACCGTTACTATTTCCTGTTCTATTTCAATGTGTTTTACAGAAGACTGAACAAACCGTGGCTGAAACCGGCACTAATCAAGGCGCTCTCTTACTCCCACATACATGTCACTGTGGGACAAGTCCAGAAAATCATAGATGAGATTTTGCTGGAGCTGAAAAAGGAGCCGTTTATAATAGAGAAACTTGGGCAGCTGCTCAATGACCTGGATGAGCCGAGTAGAAAAACCGCTGGCAAGCTAAAAGCTTATTTCTTCCGTAAAGAAGTTAAAGCTGGGGGCAGCGACGAAGAATTCGACATCTACGCCACTGATTCAGACTCTGACCTGAACTAAGGGACTTTGAACATGGGGAATGTTCTGGACTGCTTCTGCAACTGGTTCTGTCATCAACACTCTGCAGCTAACCTGAGAGCGCTATTACACCATGTGCTTGACAGAAAAGTAGCCAACGCGAGCCTTTTCTCTACAGATTTAACCATCGATGAGGATCAACTTTCAAACCTGGAAAAGTGAATGGCTGCTGTAACAAAGACCGGGGGGTACGAACACTGGGATGAAGGGCTCAAGGGGGCCAAGAATGATATTAGGCCATTTCATCAACATCTGTATGACCTTTTACTGAGCATGTTTAATACACCTCTGTTTAATTTTAAAATAGGTCATAATGTTGTTTTATTTACATATGTAACTGAGGTGTGTGCCTACAAGATAAAGAAACAGGTATATTTGTTGATATAGATCAAGTAACCAATCATCTGATTTCATTTTGTCTGGACCGTAGAAAAAATTGTTGTGTATGTTATACTTTTCTCAAATGTCTTAAAAGGGGTATCTGCTCTCCTGAAGTTGAATAAAAAACCTTGTATAAAAACTTTGCGCATAGTGTGGGTCTGTGTGGTTATTTGACAGAATGACTCGGCAAGCTCCCCAAATGCAGGAACTATACTACAACCCAGCCAAGATTGGGGGTTTGGCGGGTAAGAAGGGTTTTCAAAGAGGACTCGCTGAGGCCGGAGTGAAGGTTAATGATGTGGTTGTTTCAGAATGGTTACGGGAACAAGACGCCTATACCTAACATAAACCTCTCAGGATTAACTTTAAAAGAAACCGCGTATATGCAACTGACATAGACTCACAATGGCAAATGGATCTAGTCGATATGTCAAATTTATCAAAACATAACAATGGTCACAAATTGATGTTGATGTGTATCGATGTGTTATCAAAATATGCCTGGGCTCGCATTCTACATAATAAAACAGGTCGGGCGGTGACAAGGGCCTTTGAGGATATATTGTCCCAGGGTCGATGTCCTAAAAAACTGCAGACTGATAAAGGAAAAGAGTTTCTCAACAGAGAATTTCAGAATCTACTGAAGAGACACAAAATACATCATTTCACCACCGGTAATGAGCTTAGGGCATCGGTAGTGGAGAGGTTTAACCGCACCATAAAGACCAAAATGTGGAGATATTTTACAGCGGTCAACACGTTCAAGTATTTTGATAAAGTTCAGGATTTTATCGATGCTTACAACCAAGGGTATCACACCAGTATTAAAATGAAGCCTAAAGATGTTGATCAAAGTAATTCTTTTAAGGTCTATAAAAAATTATACGGACCATTTATTAAGAAGGGAAAAACTACTTATAAGTTCAACATCGGTGATGTGGTTCGCGTTTCAAAGCTAAGGAGTACTTTTGCCAAAGGTTATGAAGAAACATTTTCTGACGAATATTTTACAGTTACCGAACAGTTGGCTAGAGACCCACCCGTGTACCGGTTAAAAGACTATGACGGGGAGGATATAGAAGGAACGTTTTACGAAGCCGAGTTACAAAAAATTATTGTGGGTAAAGACAGTGTATACAGAGTTGAAAAGATATTAGCTGAAAAAACCCAGAACCGGAAAAAATATGTGTTGATGAAATGGCTTGGATGGCCTGAAAAGTTCAATAGTTGGGTCCCGGAACAACAGGTTTGCGATATTCAATCCTTATAACAACTTGCCCGCGGGTGTGTTGTGGGCATTACTTTCGATACTCAAGATGGAATCAGGAGGCTTCTACGTGACTCTACCCAGTAACGCCTCTCTCGATATATACCCTAAAAATGAAATATCCAGTTACACGGTACAATTTGGAAAATCTATAGATCTAAGGGGGTCGTGGGAAGTGGGGTTGGCGGAAATACAGTATCCTTACACTTGGGCTGTTTTACAAGATAAGGATGCCACCTTCGCCATTTTTGATGATGTTAAAAAGAGTCAATGGACATTCACGATACAAGGAGGTTATTATGACAATGTGGATAAAATATTAGATGAGATGCATAAACAGTTCTCAGAAGGCACCCCCAACATCAAGCTATATTACAACCCTATTAAAAACAGAGTGTACAAGGTGTCAAAACCAGGTATTAGCATTCAAACCAGCGGCCAACTGGGGCGTATATTTGGGATCTATTCTGACACAGAGAGCAGGTTCTCAGAAGTGGTGGGGCGGCTTTTACACTCTTTATGTGTATACGGATATCATAACCCACCAGAGGGTCGGGGATAGTTATGTCCCCCTTTTGAGAAATGTACTTATTAAAGGTAAAAGCAATGACATGGTCACAATTACTTATGACAAGCCACACTACGTACCAGTCTCAAAGACCCAATTTGACAACATCACGATCGAAGTAAAATCGGATCAGAATATCAACGTACCCTTCCGCTTCAGTAAAGTTATTGTCAAACTACATTTTCGACCCCTGAAACAGTTTGTACATTATTAAAATGGCTACCTCGAGGGGTTATGTAGATCCTAGCGCCTATGTGGATTATTACAAGATGCAAGCCGGGAACGGCTTGCCCGGTTTTGTAGGAGCCCCCACAATGTATGGCGCCGGTCTAGGAGGACTCTTTCATGGTCTCTTTAGAATGGCCGTACCCCTGCTTAAGAGAGGCTTTGCTATAGCCAGACCCCACTTGAAATCAGCGGCTAAAAATATTGTTAGTGACGTGTTCACCAATGTTATGAACCGGGCAGCTAGCCATGAGCATCAGGAGGGTTCGGGTCTCATGGTAATGGCGAGGAGGGGGGGTAAAAGAAGAAACAGCATGTGTCCACCAGGGCGACGAAGATCCGTGGCTAACAAAAAACGAAGAATCTCTCATTCTCCAACATATCGTGGAAACACTCGGAGAAGGAAGCAGCACAAGAAAAAACCTGCAAAAAGAAAGTCTCAAAGAAAGAAAAATAGAGCCTCAGGATACATCTTTTAAACATGTCTTTTGTCAACAGTCTATCGGAAGAATGCGTCAAATCAGAACTGGATCTGTTTACAGTTCCATACACTCAAACGAGTATAGATAAGATCATATATGTAGAGATTCCCCCTCTTTCTGCAATTTCAGACACGGCCCCTCTGGAGTTTTTTATAGCTGGCAATGGCGAGGATTATATTGATTTGAATAACACATTTATTTTAATGAACTGTAAAGTGACTGATTAGGATGGCGATGCAATCGAGAAGACGGCCAACGCTGGGGTCATCAATTAATCAATTACCCGGTGGCCACCATGTTTTCACAGGTGGATGTGACCCTGGGAGATCGGCTCATTAGTCAAAGCAGCAATACTTACCCCTATAGAGTCATGATGGAGTGTATCCTTAATTATAGTGAGGAGACCCTAAGCAAACAGTTCAGCCCCGGCCTTCTCTTCAAAGACATCCCGGAAGCTATGGACGACAAGGATCCAGAGGGACTCAATAAGGGTTTGCAAAAAAGATCGGCCTCTTCAACAGAAGGGAGGACCTTTGAGCTAATGGGGCATATCCATGCAGACATATTTTTCCAAGAAAAACTCATGCTCAACGGGGTAGACATTAAAATAAAATGATCCGTAGTAAAAGTGCTTTTTGTCTGATGACCCCTGATACGGAAAAATATAAACTGACCATATTATCGGCCTCGCTGTTTGTGAAATAAGTGTCCGTCTCCCCGGCGGTTAAACTAGGACACGCGCTGGCGTTAGTGACGGCAAACGCCAAGTACCCGATCGAAAGAGTCTATATGAAAGTCCACAGTATCCCCGCAGGGACACGGGTGATGAACCAGGAAAATCTGTTTCTAGGACAGCTCCCAAAACAGGTTATTATAGGTCTCGTGGATAATGATGCATTTACCGGGGTTTACAACAAGAACACCTTTAACTTTAAACATTATAACGCGGAATTTATAGCATTGTACGTCGATGGTGTGCAGGTTCCATCCAGACCTTTTCAACCTGACTTTGAAAACGGCAATGCGGTTCGTGAATATTACAGTCTAGTACTGGCTACGGGTCGCCATCTCAAGGATCAAACTCTGCTGATCGATCGCCGGGAATACTGCAGCGGTTACACCCTGTATGGTTTCAACCTGACCCCTGACGAAGAGTGTGGACAACATATTTCACTGATGAAGACGGGCAATATGCGTTTGGAGATGCGTTTCAAGCAGCCTCTACCACACACTGTAAATATGGTCGTGTATGCTGTGTTTGACAACATTATTGAGGTGAATCAGAGGAGAAACGTTCCGTATGATTATTATTAAAATGAACACCAGAGAGCTCAACCACATCATGAATGCCCTGGCCGGCTCACGGAAACTGTTTCAAGGAGTCTACGCCTGCGATCAGCTGCCTAAATTTAAGATCAAGAATTTACCTGCAATGTACATAATCAACACACACCCTAAAAATATGCCCGGAGAACATTGGCTGGCTATTTATCTAAGGGAGGACCACCGTGGTGAATTTTTTGATTCCTATGCAAACCCCCCGGATTTCAGACCTTTCCCTCGGAAGATCAATAACTTTCTGCTCAACAACTGTCAAGAAACCATTTACAGCGGTCGTCAAGTACAAAGTCTTCAGACCTTCACTTGTGGTCAGCACTGTGTGCACTAGCACGCATGCACCGCGGGTTGTTTCCGCCCGGTTTCGAACCAGGGACCTTTCGCGTGTGAGGCGAACGTGATAGCCACTACACTACGGAAACCGACCTGTCCTGGTGTTTCGAATGGCTCCCATCGAAGCCGGCTGGTAAAACGCGCACAGGCGTTTCCCGTGGGCCAGCCTGTGAGATAAAGGTTTCTACACTCACCTAAAGGATTATTAGGAACACCTGTTCAATAACCAACCAATCATATGGCAGTTGCTTCAATGCATTTAGGGGTGTGGTCCTGGTCAAGACAATCTCCTGAACTCCAAACTGAAAGTCTGAATGGGAAAGAAAGGTGATTTAAGCAATTTTGAGCGTGGCATGGTTGTTGGTGCCAGACGGGCTGGTCTGAGTATTTCACAATCTGCTCAGTTACTGGGATTTTCACGCACAACCATTTCTAGGGTTTACAAAGAATGGTGTGAAAAGGGAAAAACATCCAGTATGCGGCAGTCCTGTGGGCGAAAATGCCTTGTTGATGCTAGAGGTCAGAGGAGAATGGGCCGACTGATTCAAGCTGATAGAAGAGCAACTTTGACTGAAATAACCACTCGTTACAACCGAGGTATGCAGCAAAGCATTTGTGAAGCCACAACACGTACAACCTTGAGGCGGATGGGCTACAACAGCAGAAGACCCCACCGGGTACCACTCATCTCCACTACAAATAGGAAAAAGAGGCTACAATTTGCACAAACTCACCAAAATTGGACAGTTGTTGCCTGGTCTGATGAGTCTCGATTTCTGTTGAGACAGAATTTGACGTAAACAGAATGAGAACATGGATCCATCATGCCTTGTTACCACTGTGCAGGCTGGTGGTGGTGGTGTAATGGTGTGGGGGATGTTTTCTTGGCACACTTTAGGCTCCTTAGTGCCAATTGGGCATCGTTTAAATGCCACGGCCTACCTGAGCATTGTTTCTGACCATGTCCATCCCTTTATGACCACCATGTACCCATCCTCTGATGGCTACTTCCAGCAGGATAATGCACCATGTCACAAAGGTTGAATCATTTCAAATTGGTTTCTTGAACATGACAATGAGTTCACTGTACTAAACTGGCCCCCACAGTCACCAGATCTCAACCCAATAGAGCATCTTTGGGATGTGGTGGAACGGGAGCTTCGTGCCCTGGATGTGCATCCCACAAATCTCCATCAACTGCAAGATGCTATCCTATCAATTTGGGCCAACATTTCTAAAGAATGCTTTCAGCACCTTGTTGAATCAATGCCACGTAGAATTAAGTCAGTTCTGAAGGCGAAAGGGTGTCAAACATAGTATTAGTATGGTGTTCCTAATAATCCTTTAGGTGAGTGTATTTTCACTGACCTATTTTGCATTGCTCAAGGACACATCAGGACACTTTGGAAACTCTTTCAAAGGAAGAACGCCCTGAGCTATGACAAGACTTACACTTACCCCAACAAGGTGATGCTCAATGGCTTGTTCAAACAGCTGATGCTCGTCTTGTGCCACCATCAGACAATCACAGAGCTATTGTGCCTTCTACACCTTACGGTAGCTTTACTTTAACAATAATAATGACGGCGACCACGACGACAAAAAGAAAAACAAGAACAACAACAACAACAACAAGAACAATAACATCATCATCAGATTTTAATTAAAAGTGGCTACACCAGCGTTTACAATTTCAACCTGTCGACGGACGGACGCTCTGAGTGCACCGATTTCGGGATACTTCGGAAACTCTTTCAAAGGCAGGACGCCCTGCGATCAGACAGTGCCTGCACTTAGCCCAACAAGGTGATGCTGAATGGCTTGTTCAAACGGCTGGTGGTCTTCCGTCACCACCAGACTATCAGAGCTATTTTGCGCCTTCAACTACATAAGAGTAACAGCAATGTCACCGATCCTGCTACGGTCGTATTGCAACAGCAACGACATGTATCGATTTTAAAAGTGTCAGTTCCAGCGCCTCGCAAAGCTACCCTTCTGCGATCATTTGTTCTCAAGGTCAGGATTTCTTGCCACTCCGAGGAAGAGAAAACGACGGCCGGCCATGGGGCAGAGAGATGAGGACGGGTAACACGGCACTGGCACGCGTGCACCGCGGGTTGTTTCCGCCCAGTTTCGAACCAGGGACTTCTCGCGTGTGAGGCGAACATGATAGCCACTACACTACAGAAACCAACCTGTCCTGGGGTTTCGATTGGCTCCCATCGAAGCAGGCTGGTAAAACGCGCACAGGCGTTTCCCGTGGGCCTGCCTGTGAGATAAAGGTTTCTATTTTCACTGACCTATATTGCATTGCTCAAGGGCACATCAGGACACTTTGGAAACTCTTTTAAAGGAAGAATGCCCTGAGCTATGACAAGACTTACACTTACCCCAACAAGGTGATGCTCAATGGCTTGTTCAAACAGCTGCTGCTCGTCTTGTGCCACCATCAGACAATCACAGAGCTATTGTGCCTTCTACACCTTACGGTAGCAACAAATCTAACTACTGCTTTACTTTAACAATAATAATGACGGCGACCACGATGACAACAAGAACAACAACAACAACATCATCATCATCATCATCATCATCATCAGATTTTAATTAAAAGTGGCTACACCAGCGTTTACAATTTCAACCTGTCGACGGACGGACGCTCTGAGAGCACCGATTTCGGGCACTCCAATGAAGAAAAGCTACCCACCGCCTCCGGGGAACCACGAGGGCAAACAGGACGAAAAGGGCCGGCCCACAGCAGGCTGTTTCCGCCCGGTTTCGAACCGGGGACCTTTCGCGTGTTAGGCGAACGTGATAACCGCTACACTACGGAAACTGACACCGCCACGTCTTGCTTCAAACGGTTACCGTTGAAGCCTGCTGGTAAAACGGGCTCAGGCATTTCAGGTCGGCTAGACTGTGAGATGGCGTCTGAAGTGCCGCGAAAGGATGCCATTTTCACAGACCTGTTTGGCATTGCTAAAGGGCACATCAGGACACTTCGGAAACTCTTTCAAAGGCAGGACGCCCTGCGCTCTGACAGTGCCTGCACTTAGCCCAACAAGGTGATGCTGAATGGCTTGTTCAAACGGCTGGTGGTCTTCCGTCACCACCAGACTATCAGAGCTATACTGCGCCTTCAACTACATAAGAGTAGATAGTAGGGTTTTTTGGGCGCGGCCTATTTTGTTATGACGTATGCCCTAAGCTTATTAATATTCCTACGTCATAATTGGGGGGCGTGATTTTAGGTAGAGTTATTTCCTTAATTATTCCTACGTCATATCCGTCAGAAAGTGTACACCCATAAAACCCTGAACATCAAGGCCACCCATAAATACCCCCACCCCTCTGAAGGCAACGCCCCGAAACTCTCCTCTCTATTTAAGAACCCGCGCTGCTTTTAGGCAATACCTCTTTAATTCTCAGCATCAGAAACATCCCGCTTCTTCAACATGTCCAGCGACATCAACATGAAACCCCGCAAGAAACAATCCCGGGCAAGGGTTCCTGTACTCACCAATTTGAAGATTGAACGCTCCTGGGTGTTGTTCTGGGGGGCTCGACGGGGTTACCGCTTTAAAAGGGATCCCAGCTATGTTGGAGTGGAGCTTTTTGCTTTGGGAGAGAAGGAGGGTACGTTGGAACCTTTTGAGACGGTAATTGAATACTCTTATGAGGACTGGTTGAAGGTGATGGCCTGGAGAGATCTGGGGCTTGTGGATAAGACTCTAGAAGGCTTGCAAGAGGGTCCAAGAGAATGCGAAATGGAGTCTCCGACTCAGGGTTTTGAAAGGTGTGAATGGGAAAGCTTGCAGAACTACGGTAGAGTGGTGAAGAGTCTATCTCTAACTACAGATCGTAAGGTTTTGTTTAGCAGTACTCTGATTACAAACCCTATTGAAGGGGGTGTGGAGGATCCAGAAAAACAGGTTACTGAAATTATGTTTGACGCCGTGGACTGGCCGTTCTTGAAAGAGGTCATAAACTGTATAAATGATGGTTTTGACATCTTGACCAAATGTTCGCAACTGGATTTGGTTAGAAGGAGAATATGCTGGATTATGGATTATATATCCCCCTTGAATGACGACGACGATGATAAAACAGACGACGTGTGGGGTTTTGGAGGGGGGTCTGACGGCTCAGGGGCTACTCTCTTCTAAGAGGGCGGTGTGTCGTGACGTAGTGAAGAGATAGGATAAAAGGCGCAACAATTCAATCATGGTTTAAAATTAAAGAGAATGTCTTACCTGAAAGCTGCGGACGTCGACAGGCTCTACAGGCCTCTTCAAACCCGGGATCACCCCTGGTTCTATTCCCCAGATTTTGTATACACTCTGGAACCCTTTGACTGCGGTTACTCTCCAAGACCTCAGACCCTGGACTGCTTCTGCAACTGGTTCTGTCATCAACACTCTGCAGCTAACCTGAGAGCGCTATTACACCATGTGCTTGACAGAAAAGTAGCCAACGCGAGCCTTTTCTCTACAGATTTAACCATCGATGAGGATCAACTTTCAAACCTGGAAAAGTTAATGGCTGCTGTAACAAAGACCGGGGGGTACGAACACTGGGATGAAGCGCTCAAGGGGGCCAAGAATGATATTAGGCCATTTCATCAACATCTGTATGACCTTTTACTGAGCATGTTTAATACACCTCTGTTTACTTTTAAAATAGGTCATATTGTTGTTTTATTTACATATGTAACTGAGGTGTGTGCCTACAAGATAAAGAAACAGGTATATTTGTTGATATAGATCAAGTAACCAATCATCTGATTTCTTTTTGTCTGGACCGTAGAAAAAATTGTTGTGTATGTTATACTTTTCTCAAATGTCTAAAAAGGGGTATCTGCTCTCCTGAAGTTGAATAAAAAACCTTGTATAAAAACTTTGCGCATAGTGTGGGTCTGTGTGGTTATTTGACAGAATGACTCGGCAAGCTCCCCAAATGCAGGAACTATACTACAACCCAGCCAAGATTGGGGGTTTGGCGGGTAAGAAGGGTTTTCAAAGAGGACTCGCTGAGGCCGGAGTGAAGGTTAATGATGTGGTTGTTTCAGAATGGTTACGGGAACAAGACGCCTATACCTTACATAAACCTCTCAGGATTAACTTTAAAAGAAACCGCGTATATGCAACTGACATAGACTCACAATGGCAAATGGATCTAGTCGATATGTCAAATTTATCAAAACATAACAATGGTCACAAATTGATGTTGATGTGTATCGATGTGTTATCAAAATATGCCTGGGCTCGCATTCTACATAATAAAACAGGTCGGGCGGTGACAAGGGCCTTTGAGGATATATTGTCCCAGGGTCGATGTCCTAAAAAACTGCAGACTGATAAAGGAAAAGAGTTTCTCAACAGAGAATTTCAGAATCTACTGAAGAGACACAAAATACATCATTTCACCACCGGTAATGAGCTTAGGGCATCGGTAGTGGAGAGGTTTAACCGCACCATAAAGACCAAAATGTGGAGATATTTTACAGCGGTCAACACGTTCAAGTATTTTGATAAAGTTCAGGATTTTATCGATGCTTACAACCAAGGGTATCACACCAGTATTAAAATGAAGCCTAAAGATGTTGATCAAAGTAATTCTTTTAAGGTCTATAAAAAATTATACGGACCATTTATTAAGAAGGGAAAAACTACTTATAAGTTCAACATCGGTGATGTGGTTCGCGTTTCAAAGCTAAGGAGTACTTTTGCCAAAGGTTATGAAGAAACATTTTCTGACGAATATTTTACAGTTACCGAACAGTTGGCTAGAGACCCACCCGTGTACCGGTTAAAAGACTATGACGGGGAGGATATAGAAGGAACGTTTTACGAAGCCGAGTTACAAAAAATTATTGTGGGTAAAGACAGTGTATACAGAGTTGAAAAGATATTAGCTGAAAAAACCCAGAACCGGAAAAAATATGTGTTGATGAAATGGCTTGGATGGCCTGAAAAGTTCAATAGTTGGGTCCCGGAACAACAGGTTTCCGATATTCAATCCTTATAACAACTTGCCCGCGGGTGTGTTGTGGGCATTACTTTCGATACTCAAGATGGAATCAGGAGGCTTCTACGTGACTCTACCCAGTAACGCCTCTCTCGATATATACCCTAAAAATGAAATATCCAGTTACACGGTACAATTTGGAAAATCTATAGATCTAAGGGGGTCGTGGGAAGTGGGGTTGGCGGAAATACAGTATCCTTACACTTGGGCTGTTTTACAAGATAAGGATGCCACCTTCGCCATTTTTGATGATGTTAAAAAGAGTCAATGGACATTCACGATACAAGGAGGTTATTATGACAATGTGGATAAAATATTAGATGAGATGCATAAACAGTTCTCAGAAGGCACCCCCAACATCAAGCTATATTACAACCCTATTAAAAACAGAGTGTACAAGGTGTCAAAACCAGGTATTAGCATTCAAACCAGCGGCCAACTGGGGCGTATATTTGGGATCTATTCTGACACAGAGAGCAGGTTCTCAGAAGTGGTGGGGCGGCTTTTACACTCTTTATGTGTATACGGATATCATAACCCACCAGAGGGTCGGGGATAGTTATGTCCCCCTTTTGAGAAATGTACTTATTAAAGGTAAAAGCAATGACATGGTCACAATTACTTATGACAAGCCACACTACGTACCAGTCTCAAAGACCCAATTTGACAACATCACGATCGAAGTAAAATCGGATCAGAATATCAACGTACCCTTCCGCTTCAGTAAAGTTATTGTCAAACTACATTTTCGACCCCTGAAACAGTTTGTACATTATTAAAATGGCTACCTCGAGGGGTTATGTAGATCCTAGCGCCTATGTGGATTATTACAAGATGCAAGCCGGGAACGGCTTGCCCGGTTTTGTAGGAGCCCCCACAATGTATGGCGCCGGTCTAGGAGGACTCTTTCATGGTCTCTTTAGAATGGCCGTACCCCTGCTTAAGAGAGGCTTTGCTATAGCCAGACCCCACTTGAAATCAGCGGCTAAAAATATTGTTAGTGACGTGTTCACCAATGTTATGAACCGGGCAGCTAGCCATGAGCATCAGGAGGGTTCGGGTCTCATGGTAATGGCGAGGAGGGGGGGTAAAAGAAGAAACAGCATGTGTCCACCAGGGCGACGAAGATCCGTGGCTAACAAAAAACGAAGAATCTCTCATTCTCCAACATATCGTGGAAACACTCGGAGAAGGAAGCAGCACAAGAAAAAACCTGCAAAAAGAAAGTCTCAAAGAAAGAAAAATAGAGCCTCAGGATACATCTTTTAAACATGTCTTTTGTCAACAGTCTATCGGAAGAATGCGTCAAATCAGAACTGGATCTGTTTACAGTTCCATACACTCAAACGAGTATAGATAAGATCATATATGTAGAGATTCCCCCTCTTTCTGCAATTTCAGACACGGCCCCTCTGGAGTTTTTTATAGCTGGCAATGGCGAGGATTATATTGATTTGAATAACACATTTATTTTAATGAACTGTAAAGTGACTGATTAGGATGGCGATGCAATCGAGAAGACGGCCAACGCTGGGGTCATCAATTAATCAATTACCCGGTGGCCACCATGTTTTCACAGGTGGATGTGACCCTGGGAGATCGGCTCATTAGTCAAAGCAGCAATACTTACCCCTATAGAGTCATGATGGAGTGTATCCTTAATTATAGTGAGGAGACCCTAAGCAAACAGTTCAGCCCCGGCCTTCTCTTCAAAGACATCCCGGAAGCTATGGACGACAAGGATCCAGAGGGACTCAATAAGGGTTTGCAAAAAAGATCGGCCTCTTCAACAGAAGGGAGGACCTTTGAGCTAATGGGGCATATCCATGCAGACATATTTTTCCAAGAAAAACTCATGCTCAACGGGGTAGACATTAAAATTAAAATGATCCGTAGTAAAAGTGCTTTTTGTCTGATGACCCCTGATACGGAAAAATATAAACTGACCATATTATCGGCCTCGCTGTTTGTGAAATAAGTGTCCGTCTCCCCGGCGGTTAAACTAGGACACGCGCTGGCGTTAGTGACGGCAAACGCCAAGTACCCGATCGAAAGAGTCTATATGAAAGTCCACAGTATCCCCGCAGGGACACGGGTGATGAACCAGGAAAATCTGTTTCTAGGACAGCTCCCAAAACAGGTTATTATAGGTCTCGTGGATAATGATGCATTTACCGGGGTTTACAACAAGAACACCTTTAACTTTAAACATTATAACGCGGAATTTATAGCATTGTACGTCGATGGTGTGCAGGTTCCATCCAGACCTTTTCAACCTGACTTTGAAAACGGCAATGCGGTTCGTGAATATTACAGTCTAGTACTGGCTACGGGTCGCCATCTCAAGGATCAAACTCTGCTGATCGATCGCCGGGAATACTGCAGCGGTTACACCCTGTACGGTTTCAACCTGACCCCTGACGAAGAGTGTGGACAACATATTTCACTGATGAAGACGGGCAATATGCGTTTGGAGATGCGTTTCAAGCAGCCTCTACCACACACTGTAAATATGGTCGTGTATGCTGTGTTTGACAACATTATTGAGGTGAATCAGAGGAGAAACGTTCCGTATGATTATTATTAAAATGAACACCAGAGAGCTCAACCACATCATGAATGCCCTGGCCGGCTCACGGAAACTGTTTCAAGGAGTCAACGCCTGCGATCAGCTGCCTAAATTTAAGATCAAGAATTTACCTGCAATGTACATAATCAACACACACCCTAAAAATATGCCCGGAGAACATTGGCTGGCTATTTATCTAAGGGAGGACCATCGTGGTGAATTTTTTGATTCCTATGCAAACCCCCCGGATTTCAGACCTTTCCCTCGGAAGATCAATAACTTTCTGCTCAACAACTGTCAAGAAACCATTTACAGCGGTCGTCAAGTACAAAGTCTTCAGACCTTCACTTGTGGTCAGCACTGTGTGCACTAGCACGCATGCACCGCGGGTTGTTTCCGCCCGGTTTCGAACCAGGGACCTTTCGCGTGTGAGGCGAACGTGATAGCCACTACACTACGGAAACCGACCTGTCCTGGTGTTTCGAATGGCTCCCATCGAAGCCGGCTGGTAAAACGCGCACAGGCGTTTCCCGTGGGCCAGCCTGTGAGATAAAGGTTTCTACACTCACCTAAAGGATTATTAGGAACACCTGTTCAATAACCAACCAATCATATGGCAGTTGCTTCAATGCATTTAGGGGTGTGGTCCTGGTCAAGACAATCTCCTGAACTCCAAACTGAAAGTCTGAATGGGAAAGAAAGGTGATTTAAGCAATTTTGAGCGTGGCATGGTTGTTGGTGCCAGACGGGCTGGTCTGAGTATTTCACAATCTGCTCAGTTACTGGGATTTTCACGCACAACCATTTCTAGGGTTTACAAAGAATGGTGTGAAAAGGGAAAAACATCCAGTATGCGGCAGTCCTGTGGGCGAAAATGCCTTGTTGATGCTAGAGGTCAGAGGAGAATGGGCCGACTGATTCAAGCTGATAGAAGAGCAACTTTGACTGAAATAACCACTCGTTACAACCGAGGTATGCAGCAAAGCATTTGTGAAGCCACAACACGTACAACCTTGAGGCGGATGGGCTACAACAGCAGAAGACCCCACCGGGTACCACTCATCTCCACTACAAATAGGAAAAAGAGGCTACAATTTGCACAAACTCACCAAAATTGGACAGTTGTTGCCTGGTCTGATGAGTCTCGATTTCTGTTGAGACATTCAGATGGTAGAGTCAGAATTTGACGTAAACAGAATGAGAACATGGATCCATCATGCCTTGTTACCACTGTGCAGGCTGGTGGTGGTGGTGTAATGGTGTGGGGGATGTTTTCTTGGCACACTTTAGGCTCCTTAGTGCCAATTGGGCATCGTTTAAATGCCACGGCCTACCTGAGCATTGTTTCTGACCATGTCCATCCCTTTATGACCACCATGTACCCATCCTCTGATGGCTACTTCCAGCAGGATAATGCACCATGTCACAAAGGTTGAATCATTTCAAATTGGTTTCTTGAACATGACAATGAGTTCACTGTACTAAACTGGCCCCCACAGTCACCAGATCTCAACCCAATAGAGCATCTTTGGGATGTGGTGGAACGGGAGCTTCGTGCCCTGGATGTGCATCCCACAAATCTCCATCAACTGCAAGATGCTATCCTATCAATATGGGCCAACATTTCTAAAGAATGCTTTCAGCACCTTGTTGAATCAATGCCACGTAGAATTAAGTCAGTTCTGAAGGCGAAAGGGTGTCAAACATAGTATTAGTATGGTGTTCCTAATAATCCTTTAGGTGAGTGTATTTTCACTGACCTATTTTGCATTGCTCAAGGACACATCAGGACACTTTGGAAACTCTTTCAAAGGAAGAACGCCCTGAGCTATGACAAGACTTACACTTACCCCAACAAGGTGATGCTCAATGGCTTGTTCAAACAGCTGCTGCTCGTCTTGTGCCACCATCAGACAATCACAGAGCTATTGTGCCTTCTACACCTTACGGTAGCTTTACTTTAACAATAATAATGACGGCGACCACGACGACAAAAAGAAAAACAAGAACAACAACAACAACAACAAGAACAATAACATCATCATCAGATTTTAATTAAAAGTGGCTACACCAGCGTTTACAATTTCAACCTGTCGACGGACGGACGCTCTGAGTCCAACAATTTCGGGAACTCCAATGAAGAAAAGCCACCTACCGCCTCTGGGGAACCACGAGGGCAAGCAGGACGAAAAGGGCCGGCCCACAGCAGGCTCTTTCCGCCCGGTTTCAAACCGGGGACCTTTTGTGCATTAGGCGAACGTGATAGCCACTACACTACGGAAACCAACCCGTCCTGGTGTTTCGAATAACTCCTATCGAAGCCGGCTGGTAAAACGCACACAGGCGTTTCCCGTGGGCCAGCCTGTGAGATAAAGGTTTCTATTTTCACTGACCTATTTTGCATTGCTCAAGGGCACATCAGGACACTTTGGAAACTCTTTCAAAGGAAGAACGCCCTGAGCAATGACAAGACTTACACTTACCCCAACAAGGTGATGCTCAATGGCTTGTTCAAACAGCTGCTGCTCGTCTTGTGCCACCATCAGACAATCACAGAGCTATTGTGCCTTCTGCACCTTACGGTAGCAACAAATCTAACTACTGCTTTACTTTAACATTAATAATGACGGCGACTACGACGACAACAAGAACAACAACAACAACAACAACATCAACAAGAACAACAACAACATCATCATCATCATCATCAGATTTTAATTAAAAGTGGCTACACCAGCGTTTACAATTTCAACCTGTCGACGGACGGACGCTCTGAGTGCACCGATTTCGGGATACTTCGGAAACTCTTTCAAAGGCAGGACGCCCTGCGATCAGACAGTGCCTGCACTTAGCCCAACAAGGTGATGCTGAATGGCTTGTTCAAACGGCTGGTGGTCTTCCGTCACCACCAGACTATCAGAGCTATTTTGCGCCTTCAACTACATAAGAGTAACAGCAATGTCACCGATCCTGCTACGGTCGTATTGCAACAGCAACGACATGTATCGATTTTAAAAGTGTCAGTTCCAGCGCCTCGCAAAGCTACCCTTCTGCGATCATTTGTTCTCAAGGTCAGGATTTCTTGCCACTCCGAGGAAGAGAAAACGACGGCCGGCCATGGGGCAGAGAGATGAGGACGGGTAACACGGCACTGGCACGCGTGCACCGCGGGTTGTTTCCGCCCAGTTTCGAACCAGGGACTTCTCGCGTGTGAGGCGAACATGATAGCCACTACACTACAGAAACCAACCTGTCCTGGGGTTTCGATTGGCTCCCATCGAAGCAGGCTGGTAAAACGCGCACAGGCGTTTCCCGTGGGCCTGCCTGTGAGATAAAGGTTTCTATTTTCACTGACCTATATTGCATTGCTCAAGGGCACATCAGGACACTTTGGAAACTCTTTTAAAGGAAGAATGCCCTGAGCTATGACAAGACTTACACTTACCCCAACAAGGTGATGCTCAATGGCTTGTTCAAACAGCTGCTGCTCGTCTTGTGCCACCATCAGACAATCACAGAGCTATTGTGCCTTCTACACCTTACGGTAGCAACAAATCTAACTACTGCTTTACTTTAACAATAATAATGACGGCGACCACGATGACAACAAGAACAACAACAACAACATCATCATCATCATCATCATCAGATTTTAATTAAAAGTGGCTACACCAGCGTTTACAATTTCAACCTGTCGACGGACGGACGCTCTGAGAGCACCGATTTCGGGCACTCCAATGAAGAAAAGCTACCCACCGCCTCCGGGGAACCACGAGGGCAAACAGGACGAAAAGGGCCGGCCCACAGCAGGCTGTTTCCGCCCGGTTTCGAACCGGGGACCTTTCGCGTGTTAGGCGAACGTGATAACCGCTACACTACGGAAACTGACACCGCCACGTCTTGCTTCAAACGGTTACCGTTGAAGCCTGCTGGTAAAACGGGCTCAGGCATTTCAGGTCGGCTAGACTGTGAGATGGCGTCTGAAGTGCCGCGAAAGGATGCCATTTTCACAGACCTGTTTGGCATTGCTAAAGGGCACATCAGGACACTTCGGAAACTCTTTCAAAGGCAGGACGCCCTGCGCTCTGACAGTGCCTGCACTTAGCCCAACAAGGTGATGCTGAATGGCTTGTTCAAACGGCTGGTGGTCTTCCGTCACCACCAGACTATCAGAGCTATACTGCGCCTTCAACTACATAAGAGTAGATAGTAGGGTTTTTTGGGCGCGGCCTATTTTGTTATGACGTATGCCCTAAGCTTATTAATATTCCTACGTCATAATTGGGGGGCGTGATTTTAGGTAGAGTTATTTCCTTAATTATTCCTACATCATATCCGTCAGAAAGTGTACACCCATAAAACCCTGAACATCAAGGCCACCCATAAATACCCCCACCCCTCTGAAGGCAACGCCCCGAAACTCTCCTCTCTATTTAAGAACCCGCGCTGCTTTTAGGCAATACCTCTTTAATTCTCAGCATCAGAAACATCCCGCTTCTTCAACATGTCCAGCGACATCAACATGAAACCCCGCAAGAAACAATCCCGGGCAAGGGTTCCTGTACTCACCAATTTGAAGATTGAACGCTCCTGGGTGTTGTTCTGGGGGGCTCGACGGGGTTACCGCTTTAAAAGGGATCCCAGCTATGTTGGAGTGGAGCTTTTTGCTTTGGGAGAGAAGGAGGGTACGTTGGAACCTTTTGAGACGGTAATTGAATACTCTTATGAGGACTGGTTGAAGGTGATGGCCTGGAGAGATCTGGGGCTTGTGGATAAGACTCTAGAAGGCTTGCAAGAGGGTCCAAGAGAATGCGAAATGGAGTCTCCGACTCAGGGTTTTGAAAGGTGTGAATGGGAAAGCTTGCAGAACTACGGTAGAGTGGTGAAGAGTCTATCTCTAACTACAGATCGTAAGGTTTTGTTTAGCAGTACCCTGATTACAAACCCTATTGAAGGGGGTGTGGAGGATCCAGAAAAACAGGTTACTGAAATTATGTTTGACGCCGTGGACTGGCCGTTCTTGAAAGAGGTCATAAACTGTATAAATGATGGTTTTGACATCTTGACCAAATGTTCGCAACTGGATTTGGTTAGAAGGAGAATATGCTGGATTATGGATTATATATCCCCCTTGAATGACGACGACGATGATAAAACAGACGACGTGTGGGGTTTTGGAGGGGGGTCTGACGGCTCAGGGGCTACTCTCTTCTAAGAGGGCGGTGTGTCGTGACGTAGTGAAGAGATAGGATAAAAGGCGCAACAATTCAATCATGGTTTAAAATTAAAGAGAATGTCTTACCTGAAAGCTGCGGACGTCGACAGGCTCTACAGGCCTCTTCAAACCCGGGATCACCCCTGGTTCTATTCCCCAGATTTTGTATACACTCTGGAACCCTTTGACTGCGGTTACTCTCCAAGACCTCAGACCCTGGACTGCTTCTGCAACTGGTTCTGTCATCAACACTCTGCAGCTAACCTGAGAGCGCTATTACACCATGTGCTTGACAGAAAAGTAGCCAACGCGAGCCTTTTCTCTACAGATTTAACCATCGATGAGGATCAACTTTCAAACCTGGAAAAGTTAATGGCTGCTGTAACAAAGACCGGGGGGTACGAACACTGGGATGAAGCGCTCAAGGGGGCCAAGAATGATATTAGGCCATTTCATCAACATCTGTATGACCTTTTACTGAGCATGTTTAATACACCTCTGTTTACTTTTAAAATAGGTCATATTGTTGTTTTATTTACATATGTAACTGAGGTGTGTGCCTACAAGATAAAGAAACAGGTATATTTGTTGATATAGATCAAGTAACCAATCATCTGATTTCTTTTTGTCTGGACCGTAGAAAAAATTGTTGTGTATGTTATACTTTTCTCAAATGTCTAAAAAGGGGTATCTGCTCTCCTGAAGTTGAATAAAAAACCTTGTATAAAAACTTTGCGCATAGTGTGGGTCTGTGTGGTTATTTGACAGAATGACTCGGCAAGCTCCCCAAATGCAGGAACTATACTACAACCCAGCCAAGATTGGGGGTTTGGCGGGTAAGAAGGGTTTTCAAAGAGGACTCGCTGAGGCCGGAGTGAAGGTTAATGATGTGGTTGTTTCAGAATGGTTACGGGAACAAGACGCCTATACCTTACATAAACCTCTCAGGATTAACTTTAAAAGAAACCGCGTATATGCAACTGACATAGACTCACAATGGCAAATGGATCTAGTCGATATGTCAAATTTATCAAAACATAACAATGGTCACAAATTGATGTTGATGTGTATCGATGTGTTATCAAAATATGCCTGGGCTCGCATTCTACATAATAAAACAGGTCGGGCGGTGACAAGGGCCTTTGAGGATATATTGTCCCAGGGTCGATGTCCTAAAAAACTGCAGACTGATAAAGGAAAAGAGTTTCTCAACAGAGAATTTCAGAATCTACTGAAGAGACACAAAATACATCATTTCACCACCGGTAATGAGCTTAAGGCATCGGTAGTGGAGAGGTTTAACCGCACCATAAAGACCAAAATGTGGAGATATTTTACAGCGGTCAACACGTTCAAGTATTTTGATAAAGTTCAGGATTTTATCGATACTTACAACCAAGGGTATCACACCAGTATTAAAATGAAGCCTTTAGATGTGGATCAAAGTAATTCTTTTAAGGTCTATAAAAAATTATACGGACCATTTATTAAGAAGGGAAAAACTACTTATAAGTTCAACATCTGTGATGTGGTTCGCGTTTCAAAGCTAAGGAGTACTTTTACAGTTACCAAACAGTTGGCTAGAGACCCCCCCGTGTACCGGTTAAAAGACTATGACGGGGAGAATATAGAAGGAACGTTTTACGAAGCCGAGTTACAAAAAATTATTGTGGGTAAAGACAGTGTATACAGAGTTGAAAAGATATTAGCTGAAAAAACCCAGAACCGGAAAAAATATGTGTTGATGAAATGGCTTGGATGGCCTGAAAAGTTCAATAGTTGGGTCCCGGAACAACAGGTTTGCGATATTCAATCCTTATAACAACTTGCCCGCGGGTGTGTTGGGGGCATTACTTTCGATACTCAAGATCGAATCAGGAGGCTTCTACGTGACTCTACCCAGTAACGCCTCTCTCGATATATACCCTAAAAATGAAATATTTGGAATTTGGAAAATCTATAGATCTAAGGGGGTCGTGGGAAGTGGGGTTGGCGGAAATACAGTATCCTTACACTTGGGCTGTTTTACAAGATAAGGATGCCACTTTCGCCATTTTTGATGATGTTAAAAAGAGTCAATGGACATTCACGATACAAGGAGGTTATTATGACAATGTGGATAAAATATTAGATGAGATGCATAAACAGTTCTCAGAAGGCACCCCCAACATCAAGCTATATTACAACCCTATTAAAAACAGAGTGTACAAGGTGTCAAAACCAGGTATTAGCATTCAAACCAGCGGCCAACTGGGGCGTATATTAGGGTTCTATTCGGACACAGAGAGCAGGTTCTCAGAAGTGGTGTGGCGGCTTTTACACTCTTTATGTGTATACGGATATCATAACCCACCAGAGGGTCTGGGATAGTTATGTCCCCCTTTTGAGAAATGTACTTATTAAAGGTAAAAGCAATGACATGGTCACAATTACTTATGACAAACCACACTACGTACCAGTCTCAATGACCCACTTTGACAACATCACGATCGAAGTAAAATCGGATCAGAATATCAACGTACCCTTCCGCTTCGGTAAAGTTAATGTCAAACTACATTTTCGACCCCTGAAACAGTGTGTACATTATTAAAATGGCTACCTCGAGGGGTTATGTAGATCCTAGCGCCTATGTGGATTATTACAAGATGCAAGATGGAACGGCTTGCCCGGTTTTGTAGGAGCCCCCACAATGTATGGCGCCGGTCTAGGAGGACTCTTTCATGGTCTCTTTAGAATGGCCGTACCCCTGCTTAAGAGAGGCTTTGCTATAGCCAGACCCCACTTGAAATCAGCGGCTAAAAATATTGTTAGTGACGTGTTCACCAATGTTATGAACCGGGCAGCTAGCCATGAGCATCAGGAGGGTTCGGGTCTCATGGTAATGGCGAGGAGGGGGGGTAAAAGAAGAAACAGCATGTGTCCACCAGGGCGACGAAGATCCGTGGCTAACAAAAAACGAAGAATCTCTCATTCTCCAACATATCGTGGAAACACTCGGAGAAGGAAGCAGCACAAGAAAAAACCTGCAAAAAGAAAGTCTCAAAGAAAGAAAAATAGAGCCTCAGGATACATCTTTTAAACATGTCTTTTTTCCACAGTCTATCGGAAGTATGCGTCAAATCAGAACTGGATCTGTTTACAGTTCCATACACTCAAACGAGTATAGATAAGATCATATATGTAGAGATTCCCCCTCTATCTGCAATTTCAAACACGGCCCCTCTGGAGTTTTTTATAGCTGGCAATGGCGAGGATTATATTGATTTGAATAACACATTTATTTTAATGAACTGTAAAGTGACTGATTAGGATGGCGATGCAATCGAGAATACGGCCATCGCTGGGGTCATCAATTACCCGGTGGCCACCATGTTTTCACAGGTGGATGTGACCCTGGGAGATCGGCTCATTAGTCAAAGCAGCAATACTTACCCCTATAGAGCCATGATGGAGTGTAAACTTAATTATAGTGAGGAGACCCTAAGCAAACAGTTCAGCCCCGGCCTTTTCTTCAAAGACATCTCGGAAGCTATGGACGACAAGGATCCAGAGGGACTCAATAAGGGTTTGCAAAAAAGAACGGCCTCTTCAACAGAAGGGAGGACCTTTGAGCTAATGGGGCATATCCATGCAGACATATTTTTCCAAGAAAAACTCATGCTCAACGGGGTAGACATTAAAATTAAAATGATCCGTAGTAAAAATGCTTTTTGTCTGATGACCCCTGATACGGAAAAATATAAACTGACCATATTATCGGCCTCGCTGTTTGTGAAAAAAGTGTCCGTCTCCCCGGCGGTTAAACTAGGACACGCGCAGGCGTTAATGACGGCAAACGCCGAGTACCCGATCGAAAGAGTCTATATGAAAGTCCACAGTATCCCTGCAGGGACACGGGTGATGAACCAGGAAAATCTGTTTCTAGGACAGCTCCCAAAACAGGTTATTATTGGTCTCGTGGATAATGATGCATTTACCGGGGTTTACAACAAGAACCTTTTTAACTTTAAACATTATAACGCGGAATTTATAGCGTTGTACGTCGATGGTGTGCAGGTTCCATCCAGACCTTTTCAACCTGACTTTGAAAACGGCAATGCGGTTCGTGAATATTACAGTGTAGTACTGGCTACGGGTCGCCATCTCAAGGATCAAACTCTGCTGATCGATCGCCGGGAATACTGCAGCGGTTACACCCTGTACGGTTTCAACCTGACCCCTGACGAAGAGTGTGGACAACATTTTTCACTGATGAAGACGGGCAATATGCGTTTGGAGATGCGTTTCAAGCAGCCTCTACCACGCACTGTAAATATGGTCGTGTATGCTGTGTTTGACAACATTATTGAGGTGAATCGGAGGAGAAACGTTCTGTATGATTATTATTAAAATGAACACCAGAGAGCTCAACCACATCATGAATGCCCTGGCCGGCTCACGGAAACTGTTTCAAGGAGTCTACGCCTGCGATCAGCTACCTAAATTTAAGATCAAGAATTTACCTGCAATGTACATAATCAACACACACCCTAAAAATATGCCCGGAGAACATTGGCTGGCTATTTATCTAAGGGAGGACCACCGTGGTGAATTTTTTGATTCCTATGGAAACCCCCCGGATTTCAGACCTTTCCCTCGGAAGATCAATAACTTTCTGCTCAACAACTGTCAAGAAACCATTTACAGCGGTCGTCAAGTACAAAGTCTTCAGACCTTCACTTGTGGTCAGCACTGTGTGTTTTTCTTATATCATAGATCTAAAGGAAGGTCATACCCCGATATTATGGCCTTGTACAGTGAGGATTTAGGCCAAAATGATAAAAAAGTGGCAGAGTTTGTCAGTACACTGTGGACCCCCCTTATAACACAATGACTTACGACCCTAGCCAGTCATGTATACAGATGGGGTGTTCTTGTGAGGATTTTAAAAGATGTCATGCGTGTTAAGGTGAAAAAATAATGAAAACAGCCTTTGAATCATTAGTTTTGTTTTTATTCAAAACAATTCTTATACAAAGCAGGGGTTATGTTATAAATAAATGTACAACATTTGAAAATAAAAAAAAATAAATAAAAAATTGTTTGTCGGGTCATTATTTACAGGGGAGACAAATAAAAACATGAGATTAATAAGCTTCCCAACGATGGATAGATCCTGAGGATGGTCGCTAAGCACGGTCAGAGTAATGAGATATCGGAGTCAGATCAGGCTACACCTCTTTACACAGATGGATTTTTTGTCGCGTTTCCTGGTTAGGAACTGTGGATTGGGGCATGTTCAGACAGGCCATCGCCTGTAGGAAAGCATTCCAGCCTACAGGTCGGCGACTCTCGGGTACCTTATTAGTGCTATTGACACTCTTCAACAAATCAAACATGTGTGAACCTTTGATCAGTTGTCCTTTAAAAACAAATTCACCCTGTTCATTCCAAGCCGTTACCCGCGGTTTCTGAACCATTTTGCGCAGGATATATTCTGCATGTCTCCTGCTTCTGGCCGGCATGTTTCTCAAAACATCCGTTACAACATCTCCCTCTGAACTCTCAACAGGTTCGGTCACCGCAACATCTTTATCAACCGTACCCCCCGCATCAGCCCCAGAACCATTTTCTTGAGAGGCCATGGTTAAAGTTAAAATGTTTTGATCTTTTTCACCCTGTCTAACCAGACGGAGGTAACGCTGTAACGTGTTGGTATACAACTGGGCTTTGGAATACTGATTTAAATCGGCCCTGGCCTGTATAGCTTTCATTTCAGAGTCCAGGTTGTTTTCGGCCGTTTGTCTAATGGGCTCTTGCCCGACAACATTTTTTCTCAGTTTCTCAAGCTGCTCCTGAGGGATCAAAAACATTTTCTGAGCATATTCCATTATTAACCCACTCTGGAAGCTAGAAGACTGGTTAGGAAAGGCACGGCTATGCTCAACAGCGGTCCTATAAAACCCCTGGTTTGATTAATCTTCTTTCTTTTTCTTTTAATAGAATACTTCTTATTAGCGATGATCTTGATAACCGCTTTTTGTTTTTTGAGTTTAGAATGTTAAGAAGGGGTTAGGGGTATATTACCGTGTAAGATGTTAAAAGCTATTTCACACATGGTCTCGATCAAATCCGAGGGGGCCCCTGCCAGCACAGCTTTCCTATGGCGCAGGCTCCCCTCAAATAACATTTGCAAAAGTGGCAGATTTCTTTTAATCCGAACAGACATTCTTATTTATTTCCTTTTCTTTAGCACATACACTGCCGGCCAATCGGGCGGGCACAAACCTGTTCTGAGGCGAAAGTCTTCTGGGGTTTGTGCTTTTAAGTCCGCAATCAAGTACCCGTAGGGTTTTTTGGTGGCATCCTCAAATGCCTCCAAAAAGAACTTGGTCTGGTTAGGGTACATTTGACGAGCCAAGACGGTGACCTGTAGTTTATCTCTGGGGTTTTTAAAAAGAATTATATAATTGGCATTTAAATTAATAGTGCGGCTTTTTTTACCTTGAAAAAATAGATTTTGAACTAAATAAAGAATACTTAAATTCCTATGATGAGTGTACTTTGTGAAAGCTTTTTCCACTTCACTGTTGTCACCGGCCTGCTCCATCAGGTCATCAAGGATCACTAGGTTAGTTTGACCGGGCGGGAACAAGTCATCGTCTTACAACGAGGCGGGGAGACCTTGCACAAATTTCAGATTATTTTTTTTCGAAGCCAAATCATCGTAGAGAGGTTGCCAGCAAGAGTAACACCACACTATGTTGTCAAGAGCTTGGGACACGGTTGCGTCCACATCTTCTATGATGTTCCTTATAAGATAGCTCTTCCCCGAATTGGAGGGACCAGCTATAATACAGGAGAAAGGGTGTTGAAGTCTGTTATCAAAACCACCGCTAATATCCATAAGGCAGAGTGGTATAATCAGTCTTCAACACTCCTTTATTGTACACCACCCTGAACCGTTTGTTTAGTGATCTATTTTCCAACGTGTACTCCTTTTTATTGCGATAGATCTGATTTCCGGCTGTAATAATCTCACGAGGAGGCGCGTCTTTCTCGGTTACAAAACTTTCTACCAGGGTCGTCAGAGACTTGATGTTAATGAGCTTGTTGTTACAATGGTTCAGAGTGAAACCCTTAACTTTCATACAGGTCTTACCCGCAGCCGTTCTGTATGCGTCTTAGGACCCCCTGAAACAAACTCCACTATGTGGTCCTGAGGATCTAGTTCGCTCGTTAACTCCCCAAGGTAGTCCCCGAGGGGAGGGACCCAATCCCCTGGCCTGGTGACAAAGATTACAGAGTCAGAATCATGATAGAGTGTGCGTTCCTGCAACTGATCCATTAAGTTGTACAGTTCAAGCCGGGCGTAAGCCGTGGTAAAAACCGCTATGAAAACATTAACGTTCCCCTGTTTGGTGGGGAAATCTTTAGGGGCCCTCCACTGGACCTGTGCCACGTGGTCATTTAAGAATTGAAAGTGTGATACTGCATGTTGTTTGGAAAACATAAATTCTATAAACTGTTCAGGGGTTTTAATCAAGGTTGTGTTTAGACGGTAATTTCTTTCCCCAAACTTACCCCACAGACTGTTTAAAATCAGTTTGGACATTTGTCTCTTGGCGGGGTTTACAGTTATGTTCCCCGGCTCTAGACGGATCCCTTCCTTTTCAAAATATTGCTGAACGTATTGCTCTTTGGCCGCGGAGTCAACACACCATGAGGGATAGCCCGATGCCTCCTGTTTCCCTTTCAGATGGGTCATAATGTAATCAGCAAAAAGAGTATCAGGTTTTTCAGAAAAATGCCAAACCTCATACACCTTACCGACTCTGTAACCTTTCTCCACCGCCTTGTCAAGCTCAATGCTACACCAGACACCCGTCAGCGCTCTCTCTTCATCACTGTGCAGACAAGAGGTAGTTTGATTTTCAGTTTCCACACACGTTCTACACAGAGGGAACATCAATTTTCCCGAACACCTGTAAGGCAACACGGGTAAGAACAGCTCGCGAGGAGGGTACATGGTGACTTTGATCAAACCAAAGTAATGTCCGATTTCGAGAAAGTCACGATAAACAATGGTTGGACGCCCCATCGGGTACATTTTGGTCTTGTTGACATAAGGGTACAGACTGGTGAAATCATAGTAATCTACTCTCTCACCCTCCTTTACCTCATAATGTAAACAGAGGGCATTGGTACGACCCCCAAATAACGCATCCCGGGGCTCTAGACGTTCAGGAAAGTCCAAGGTTTCCATAAACCGTTGTACCCCCGCATCCTGTTGCTTCAGGGTCGTCCACTCGTGTTCCCAAATCACCAGCACGTTCAAACCATAGGTGTTTTTTAAAGTTTCAATTCGTTCCTGGAAATCATAGTACATATCACCGCAGAGTTTTTGTGTTACAGGGTTAAAGGTGTTTGGGTCGAAGCACTGAGGACAGCCATGGTAAATACAACCTGCAAACTCATAAGCGGTACGCCGCCCGGACACGTCGCTAAAACCGTCTAAGTAGTAAGGCCCCATTTTTACTTCCCCTTGATTTAAAGCATGTCTGATGAAGATGTTATCCCGGGCACTCAGGTATTCCAGCCACTGTATGGAGACAGTCGAAAAGTTATTTTGTCTAGCACGATAGTTGTCAGAAGTGGTGACCGCTATAGTGATTTTCTGCAAGAAATTGGACCGATACATTTTCATGCAGAGAGACGCTATGGTCACACTTTGCAAAGGGTCGAGACCCGATGTGTTGATAACCTCGGCGCGGAAACGCACACAGGCTTCTTTAAGGATCACCACATCATTTTTACAATAAGCGGCCATCTCTTCTCGGTAATCAAAAACACCTCCCTTAACCGTATTGTACCATTTAAAGAATTCCTCCCTCTCATGAGACATCATAGTATCAACCCCATAATAAGAGGCGGGCAGGTAGGACCCTCGATAATTTTGAGTGTCCAGAGTATTAAAAAAATGGCAGAACCAACCTTTCTTCTGAGCCTCAAAACCCAGAGCCTTAGGCAAAGCGCTCAATTTCATGGGGAGGAAATTTAACGAGTCTATGTAACGTTAGTTGAAAGCTTCGTCGGTGAAACACATGATCTTGTCACCCTGAGCTATTATTTTTGGGGTCACCCCATTTTCCACCAGATACTTCATCAAAATGTAAGAATCATAACCCTTAGCATTGTGGGCAATAAATGTGTAATTGAGGTATTTTGGACCGCGATACCGCGTAAATCCCTGACACAACTCTCACCGCTAGCTGACCACTCACGATCCAACATGTCAATACAGTGTATATAATTAGCAACGTGGACCCCGTTTTCTTGCCGGCATTCAAAAGCAAAAAAGACATACCGGTTGTGCGGCGGCTCCTTTTTAACCGGCTGAATAAAGCACTGGTGTTCGGACCCCGGGGTTAAATCAGCATTACAGATCCTGCATCTCGGCTCCAGACATTTGTGTGGTTTTATCTCATGAAAACGGTACTGGAGGCAACACTGCGGGCAATATTTAGTTTGATCACAATAACTCAATTTTTTAACCCCCTCAGCAGCGCCCTCTGTACCTTATGCTCGGAAAAACAGAACGCTGAGAGACAAATCCTTAAGCAATCTTTACATCGGATGGTAGGGGCCAAACCCTTACGACATTGCGGATTGAAACAGACGTTACAGTAACCGTCACAGCGGTGCTTAAGCTTATCATTGAAGGCCTTATAACACCAATGACAAACATACAAACAACCCAAAAAAGCCGTCAAACTCTTTATTCCATAGTAATGACTATCACTTAGGAAGAGAAACAGTGTCTGTGTATGGGTTTCAGGATGTGTCTGAAATTTCACAAATACTTCCTTTACCTCACAACGGTACCACACAACAATTTTTAAAGACAACAACTCCTCAAACTTGGTGATGTCTGAAAAGGCAACCATCTGTTGAGAGTTTAAGCCGGCCCTCTGATGAAGCATTAAAGCCTCTTGCAGAGCTTGGGGTTCAGGCATGTCGGGGGTGAGTAGTTTTATTAAACTGTAAGCAAAACAGAGCTTATTGTCCCCACTGGAACTCACCACTAATTGCCTGAGCTTGGTCCTAATTATGTTGTTCTTCAAGCATTTCGACAGTCTTCTAAGCGCCCCACCCTCAGGGTTATGAACCACATTCATTACCAGAGACAGACTTTCATCAGCTAAGATGGCTGCGTTACTTTGCAATAACGCTTCGATTTTAGCCAGACATCTAAATTATCTCCACTCAGCATTACAGATAGGTTGCTAAACAAATCATCCCCTCTGAGTTCTAACTGTACAACATCTCGAGGTCTGACCCTTTCAGCAACCTGTTCAAGCATTTTCTGCAAGGCCTCGTGTATGTTGACAAATATTTCTGCATAATTGTCACAATTTAAAAGTTCTGCAAAAGTAAAACGCTGAATCATTTCAAAATTGTTATAGGCCGGTCTATCTATAATCACGGGATCACTGGTACTCTTGGACACATCATCATTTTGAACCAAGCCTTCACCCCCTACATTCTCACAGAGCATGTCCTCCACAGCCTTATCAGTCTCAGAACCCTCCACATTCCGAACACCCCCACTGCTGACATCTACAAAACCCCCTTTTTGAGGAGGCTCATTTAAAGCCTGTAAAAGTCCTTCAAAGATATCCAACCGGTTAATGTCAATACCCTCCTCTATAGTGATGGCTGCTTCTGCCGCCATCCTGTGTTCTAATTGTCTCAAATCATTTATAATAGGGGCAGAATTTGGTAGGGGTAGCTCCTCCAAAGCCTCCACCATTTCAAACAAATCGGGGTGAACTAGGGGGTGAACCTCTATAAGCGCTACCGGTGGGAGGTGGTTATTTAGATCATTGACCATCTGTAACAGGTCGGGGTTCACCGGTAAGTCTGTTAATTCACATTCTATCGGTGGTAATTGGGGGTTATTTGAATCATTTATCATTTGTAATAGTTCCAGGTTCATTGGGACATCAGAGGAGTTCACAACAGGGCCGGGGATGTTCTCTCGGGAAGGTCTTTTTGGGGCCCTAGCTTGTTCATAATCCTTTAGTTTGTGAGTTCTTTTACCAAGTCAGGACATTTTTAAAAAAAAAAAATATTTTTCCAACAACCCACAATAGTAAGGCATTTTGTGTCTATTAAAACATTAAATACGGTACAATTCGTTAGTAAGGGGATTAATAAGGGTGTTTTGGCTCTCTATCATCAGGTTTTGCCCCACTAACACAAGTCTTTGATTTTGTAACAAAGTATGTAGCAACTCATGCCGACCTTCAGGAAGTAGCTCCGGGGGCTGGTGGCCTGGCTCAGCTTCAAAGGATGGTCGCTCCGGTAAATCTCGGTCGAAGGAGGCAGGGAGCGAGCGTATACTCATGGACGGAGACCAAGAAGGCCTTTGCGGTTACACCCTGGCCAAGCGCGGGGTACTGTTCCGCGTTTCTGTAGCCAAGAAACGGGTCTGGGGGGACGATGTTGAAACCAGGCCGTCGTTGGGTGGTGTGTCAGCCCTGACTGACGGCGACCCCTGAGGTTGTTGGATGCCTGTATTTGTTCCGCCCGACAATGCGGCGGGCTGAATCTGGGGTGTTGAATTACCCCCAGAAGGCTGTGGCCTGAGTAGATGTTGGGGTGTCTCCAAGACCACCGTGGGGGATCCTCTCGGTGATCTCACCGGGGAAGATGTTTGATCCCACTTAGACGGGGTAATTGTCCTCAATAGCTCATCCACAGAATGACTATCCCAAGAGTCTTGGGAAGAATAAAAATATACATTACATTTACATCTTTAAACGGCGACAGAAATCAAACTTAAAACAACATGTCCAGGACATTCAAAACCTTTAGCTTTTTTAGACCTTTGAAAATAGCCTTAGACATTCACTACAACGCCTTATTATTTACAGACAATATATTTATTAGGACTTGATAATAAATGTAAAACAGAGAAGCCGCTGTAAATAAACTGTTTCTTAAATGTTTCTTTAAAAACTGAAATATTGTTAATAAAACACACACACACACAACAACATTTCATTTTTAAACGAACCTTCCAAGTGTAAACGCTTCCTGATCCCGGGACTTCCTGTTTCACAAACGTTTTCACGATCTGTTTAAATATTAAATACAATGAACACCTTCAAGCCTTTTCCTACAACCACTTTAAAACAGAAGTATAATAGCGGGAGATAAGCCAAACAACTTACTAAACCCTTTCGGACGGCTTTACTTCCTAACCAGACGGTACGGCAATCGGTCATTTCTAAACACGTTCCCCAGAAACAAGCCTAGACCTGTCCGGACTTCTAAAGATCTTTCCCAGAACCCCCCGCCCTACAGGAAACGGTCACCCATCGCTTAAATATTAGCCCCCAACGGGCAAAACAAAGCCCTTTTAAAAACATTAAAGTTTGAAAGATCTTACTTACCTCCACAGAATAATCGTTTCTTATGTTTTTCGGCTGGTTTAGCTTTTTGCACCGCTGTGAATGTAAGAGACATGTTTAACCTTTAACCACACCGCTTTATAAAAAGCTTTAACCTCTTACAGGCTGCAGATATATACTCACAGCTATCAGATACCGGGGCTGACGGCCTTTCAGATTCTTGAAAGGTTACGGTTCTCGAAGGTAAAACGAAACAAGCCCTCGATGTGGAAGGCCTTTCGTTGTCTCGAACCACGTTTCTTAATACTGCTAGACAGGATAATTTTTTAAAATTAACAAAACTGGACTCAAACATCTTACAGAAACGTTATACAAACAAACAGGGGTTTAGTTCTTACCCGGTCGGCAGACAGCCTGTCTAGGGACAACCACTTCTCTTGGTCGATCCTCGGAGACATTAATCACAGGCCTTTCGATAGTTTCTGTGTAATTAACGAGACCGGCATTAATATATATTAAAACGTTTTCATAACTCTAATGAGCCGCTTCAAAACCACACACACCCATACATAAGAACCCATGAGCGCAAACACAAAAATCTTACGTCGTTGTTCCAGATGATCTCCTCAGCGTTGGGAATTAACTCCTGTTGACTGGCTGAAAAATAATTTTACAGAACTTAAAACAGATGACGCTCTGAGTCAATGAAAATAATCTGAAGACTTGCCTAAAAACTCGTTTAAATCGAAGTCGCTGATGTTGTTTCCGGACATTGTTGATCTTTAGTTTTAAATCGAAAGGTCAGTGTGAGTCTGTCGAGCTGAAGACCAGACCTTCATACTTATACTGATGGCCACATGCCGGATCTGCTTGTAAGGCATTGTTCTGGTCTGGCCTTTGTGCCGCCCTGTTACCAATTAACATATCAAAACCAACCAATAAAATGACACTGCATCAAATTTCAAATAGAAACCAAGATGGAGACGATCTCTCTCCTCTCTACTCTAAACTTTTATTAGAACCTTTTGGTCTCTCAAAAAACATTTTTAAGCATCAAGACCTATAGTCAACAACCACTAAGAATATTTCAGGCCTTTATAAGCGCTAATAAACAACCTGAGCCAAGAAAATAACTATAAAGATCTAAAATAACTAGCGCTTTTACAGTGATTTTTTTTTTTTTTTTTTATAGCGATGCTTTGTTTGGTATTAAACAAGTCACAAACTACTCAGAACAGCGTTTATCCCCGCAAAAGAGATATTTGGGTTTATTTTACAAAGCTTATAAATTATATAGGTTAAAAGTATTCTGAATGTTTTGATACCACACGCCATACGTACTGTTGTCTGAGCCCACCCCCGCCCCCCATGGTGTGAGTGATTTAGCCTTGAGTGTTGTGATCTATTTAGCATTGAGTGATCAGTTGTTTTTATTTTTTAAACGATTCCTTATCATCAGGGATTGAGACTGCTAAAATACCTTAAAAGCATATCCTTATCTTAAGTCTAACTCTTATGAGCTTTAAGACCCTAGAATGTATTTAAGTAAAACGACTGAACACATTATGTGAGAGATAAAATTTAACCACAGCTTTTTTTGTTTTTGTTTTACAAAAACAATTAACCTATACACACAAACACCCACACACACACCCTCTTTTTTAATTTTATTTTTAATTAAATTTGAGGGGAGAGACAGAGCCAGATACAGTGTGGATAACATAAGAACCCTATGCAAAACAGGCATTGTTAGGACCTGGGATCATAACAGACAACAGAACTTGTTGATCTTATAAAATGATTGGGCGAGAGAGAGAGAGAGACAGACAGAGACAGTGTGAATATGATAAACGCACTATTCAAAACTGGCATTGTTAAGACCTGGGACCATTACAGACAACAGAACTTGTTGATCTTATAACGGTTTAGATTTACTAAACCATTACATGTATATTTAAAAAAGACCCCCAACCACTACAGGAAGAGCCGACCCATTCACACTCTACAGTTGACCAACAAGAACAACAAGAACAACAGGATATGGGCGGCCTTGTTGTTCAGGGTTTTATGGGTGTACACTTTCTGACGGATATGACGTAGGAATAATTAAGGATATAACTCTACCTAAAATCACGCCCCCCAATTATGACGTAGGAATATTAATAAGCTTAGGGCATACGTCATAACAAAATAGGCCGCGCCCAAAAAACCCTACTATCTACTCATAAGAGTAACAGCAATGTCGCTGATCCTGCTACGGTCGTATTGTAACAGCAACAACATGTATCGATTTTAAAAGTGTCAGTTCCAGCGCTTCGCAAAGCTACCCTTCTGCGATCGTTTGTTCTCAAGGTCAGGATTTCTTGCCACTCCGATGAAGAGAAAACGATGGCCAGCCTTGGGGCAGAGAGATGGCGACAGGTAACACGGCACTGGCACGCGTGCACCGCGGGTTGTTTCCGCACAGTTTCGAACCAGGGACCTTTCGCATGTGAGGCGTATGTGATAACGCTATGCTACGGAAACCGACACTGCCGCTTCTTGCTTCGAACGGTTACTGTTGAAGCCTGCTGGTAAAACGGGCTGTGGCGATTCAGGTCGGTTAGACTGTGAGATGGCGTCTGAAGTGCCGCGAAAGGATGCCATTTTCACAGACCTGTTTGGCATTGCTAAAGGGCACATCAGGACACTTTGGAAACTCTTTCAAAGGCAGGACGCCCTGCGCTCTGACAGTGCCTGCACTTAGCCCAACAAGGTGATGCTGAATGGCTTGTTCAAACGGCTGGTGGTCTTCCGTCACCACCAGACTATCAGAGCTATACTGCGCCTTCAACTACATAAGAGTAGATAGTAGGGTTTTTTGGGCGCGGCCTATTTTGTTATGACGTATGCCCTAAGCTTATTAATATTCCTACGTCATAATTGGGGGGCGTGATTTTAGGTAGAGTTATTTCCTTAATTATTCCTACGTCATATCCGTCAGAAAGTGTACACCCATAAAACCCTGAACAACAAGGCCACCCATAAATACCCCCACCCCTCTGAAGGCAACGCCCCGAAACTCTCCTCTCTATTTAAGAACCCGCGCTGCTTTTAGGCAATACCTCTTTAATTCTCAGCATCTGAAACATCCCGCTTCTTCAACATGTCCAGCGACATCAACATGAAACCCCGCAAGAAACAATCCCAGGCAAGGGTTCCTGTACTCACCAATTTGAAGATTGAACGCTCCTGGGTGTTGTTCTGGGGGGCTCGACGGGGTTACCGCTTTAAAAGGGATCCCAGCTATGTTGGAGTGGAGCTTTTTGCTTTGGGAGAGAAGGAGGGTACGTTGGAACCTTTTGAGACGGTAATTGAATACTCTTATGAGGACTGGTTGAAGGTGATGGCCTGGAGAGATCTGGGGCTTGTGGATAAGACTCTAGAAGGCTTGCAAGAGGGACCAAAAGAATGCGAAATGGAGTCTCCGACTCAGGGTTTTGAAAGGTGTGAATGGGAAAGCTTGCAGAACTACGGTAGAGTGGTGAAGAGTCTATCTCTAACTACAGATCGTAAGGTTTTGTTTAGCAGTACCCTGATTACAAACCCTATTGAAGGGGGTGTGGAGGATCCAGAAAAACAGGTTACTGAAATTATGTTTGACGCCGTGGACTGGCCGTTCTTGAAAGAGGTCATAAACTGTATAAATGATGGTTTTGACATCTTGACCAAATGTTCGCAACTGGATTTGGTTAGAAGGAGAATATGCTGGATTATGGATTATATATCCCCCTTGAATGACGACGACGATGATAAAACAGATGACGTGTGGGGTTTTGGAGGGGGGTCTGACGGCTCAGGGGCTACTCTATTCTAAGAGGGCGGTGTGTCGTGACGTAGTGAAGAGATAGGATAAAAGGCGCAACAATTCATTCATGGTTTAAAATTAAAGAGAATGTCTTACCCGAAAGCTGCGGATGTCGACAGGCTCTACAGGCCTCTTCAAACCCGGGATCACCCCTGGTTCTATTCCCCAGATTTTGTATACACTCCGGAACCCTCTGACTGCGGTTACTCTCCGAGACCTCAGACCCCGGTCCCTCATTACGAAACAACATGCGGTGCGATGGATGTCCAAATGAGTCTCGGGGATCCCCAGCCTCTGGAGCTCATGGAGGGCCTCGATTTTGCCGAACTGTCTACCGTCTGTGCGTCTCAGGAGGGGGTCAGTCCAATTGATGTTGAAACACCCCACAAACCACCAGGCGACCCAATGAGCATCGGACTGTCCCGGGGGGTGATGAAGACGCAGGATTTATGCCCGGGGTATGTGACCAAGTAAGCAGAGTGGTTAAAAGCACCCTGGTGTATATTCTGAGTGCTCTCATCGACCGAGCTCTGAAAGAAGTCTGTCGGGGGTGTGAAGTGAATCACCCCAGTCAGTTGAGACACAGTTGTTTGTTTGAACCAGACCGTTACTATTTCCTGTTCTATTTCAACGTGTTTTACAGAAGACTGAACAAACCGTGGCTGAAACCGGCACTAATCAAGGCGCTGTCTTACTCCCACATACATGTCACTGCGGGACAAGTCCAGAAAATCATAGATGAGATTTTGCTGGAGCTGAAAAAGGAGCCGTTTATAATAGAGAAACTTGGGCAGCTGGTCAATGACCTGGATGAGCCGAGTAGAAAAACCGCTGGCAAGCTAAAAGCTTATTTCTTCCGTAAAGAAGTTAAAGCTGGGGGCAGCGACGAAGAATTCGACATCTACGCCACTGATTCAGACTCTGACCTGAACTAAGGGACTTTGAACATGGGGAATGTTCTGGACTGCTTCTGCAACTGGTTCTGTCATCAACACTCTGCAGCTAACCTGAGAGCGTTATTACACCATGTGCTTGACAGAAAAGTAGCCAACGCGAGCCTTTTCTCTACAGATTTAACCATCGATGAGGATCAACTTTCAAACCTGGCAAAGTGAATGGCTGCTGTAACAAAGACCGGTGGGTACGAACACTGGGATGAAGGGCTCAAGGGGGCCAAGAATGATATTAGGCCATTTCATCAACATCTGTATGACCTTTTACTGAGCATGTTTAATACACCTCTGTTTACTTTTAAAATAGGTCATATTGTTGTTTTATTTACATATGTAACTGAGGTGTGTGCCTACAAGATAAAGAAACAGGTATATTTGTTGATATAGATCAAGTAACCAATCATCTGATTTCTTTTTGTCTGGACCGTAGAAAAAATTGTTGTGTATGTTATACTTTTCTCAAATGTCTAAAAAGGGGTATCTGCTCTCCTGAAGTTGAATAAAAAACCTTGTATAAAAACTTTGCGCATAGTGTGGGTCTGTGTGGTTATTTGACAGAATGACTCGGCAAGCTCCCCAAATGCAGGAACTATACTACAACCCAGCCAAGATTGGGGGTTTGGCGGGTAAGAAGGGTTTTCAAAGAGGACTCGCTGAGGCCGGAGTGAAGGTTAATGATGTGGTTGTTTCAGAATGGTTACGGGAACAAGACGCCTATACCTTACATAAACCTCTCAGGATTAACTTTAAAAGAAACCGCGTATATGCAACTGACATAGACTCACAATGGCAAATGGATCTAGTCGATATGTCAAATTTATCAAAACATAACAATGGTCACAAATTTATGTTGATGTGTATCGATGTGTTATCAAAATATGCCTGGGCTCGCATTCTACATAATAAAACAGGTCGGGCGGTGACAAGGGCCTTTGAGGATATATTGTCCCAGGGTCGATGTCCTAAAAAACTGCAGACTGATAAAGGAAAAGAGTTTCTCAACAGAGAATTTCAGAATCTACTGAAGAGACACAAAATACATCATTTCACCACCGGTAATGAGCTTAAGGCATCGGTAGTGGAGAGGTTTAACCGCACCATAAAGACCAAAATGTGGAGATATTTTACAGCGGTCAACACGTTCAAATATTTTGATAAAGTTCAGGATTTTATCGATACTTACAACCAAGGGTATCACACCAGTATTAAAATGAAGCCTATAGATGTGGATCAAAGTAATTCTTTTAAGGTCTATAAAAAATTATACGGACCATTTATTAAGAAGGGAAAATCTACTTATAAGTTCAACATCGGTGATGTGGTTCGCGTTTCAAAGCTAAGGAGTACTTTTGCCAAAGGTTATGAACAAACATTTTCTTACGAATATTTTACAGTTACCGAACAGTTGGCTAGAGACCCCCCCGTGTACCGGTTAAAAGACTATGACGGGGAGGATATAGAAGGAACGTTTTACGAAGCCGAGTTACAAAAAATTATTGTGGGTAAAGACAGTGTATACAGAGTTGAAAAGATATTTGCTGAAAAATCCCAGAACCGGAAAAAATATGTGTTGGTGAAATGGCTTGGATGGCCTGAAAAGTTCAATAGTTGGGTCCCGGAACAACAGGTTTGCGATATTCAATCCTTATAACAACATGCCCGCGGGTGTGTTGGGGGCATTACTTTCGATACTAAAGATCGAATCAGGAGGCTTCTACGTGACTCTACCCAGTAACGCCTCTCTCGATATATACCCTAAAAATGAAATATCCAGTTACACGGTACAATTTGGAAAATCTATAGATCTAAGGGGGTCGTGGGAAGTGGGGTTGGCGGAAATACAGTATCCTTACACTTGGGCTGTTTTACAAGATAAGGATGCCACCTTCGCCATTTTTGATGATGTTAAAAAGAGTCAATGGACATTCACGATACAAGGAGTTTATTATGACAATGTGGATAAAATATTAGATGAGATGCATAAACAGTTCTCAGAAGGCACCCCCAACATCAAGCTATATTACAACCCTATTAAAAACAGAGTGTACAAGGTGTCAAAACCAGGTATTAGCATTCAAACCAGGGGCCAACTGGGGCGTATATTAGGGTTCTATTCTGACACAGAGAGCAGGTTCTCAGAAGTGGTGTGGCGGCTTCTACACTCTTTATGTGTATACGGATATCATAACCCACCAGAGGGTTGGGGATAGTTATGTCCCCCTTTTGAGAAATGTACTTATTAAAGGTAAAAGCAATGACATGGTCACAATTACTTATGACAAACCACACTACGTACCAGTCTCAAAGACCCACTTTGACAACATCACGATCAAAGTAAAATCGGATCAGAATATCAACGTACCCTTCCGCTTCGGTAAAGTTAATGTCAAACTACATTTTCGACCCCTGAAACAGTGTGTACATTATTAAAATGGCTACCTCGAGGGGTTATGTAGATCCTAGCGCCTATGTGGATTATTACAAGATGCAAGATGGAACGGCTTGCCCGGTTTTGTAGGAGCCCCCACAATGTATGGCGTCAGTCTAGGAGGACTCTTTCGTGGTCTCTTTAGAATGGCCGTACCCCTGCTTAAGAGAGGCTTTGCTATAGCCAGACCCCACTTGAAATCAGCGGCTAAAAATATTGTTAGTGACGTGTTCACCAATGTTATGAACCGGGCAGCTAGCCATGAGCATCAGGAGGGTTCGGGTCTCATGGTAATGGCGAGGAGGGGGGGTAAAAGAAGAAACAGCATGTGTCCACCAGGGCGACGAAGATCCGTGGCTAACAAAAAACGAGGAATCTCTCATTCTTCAACATATCGTGGAAACACTCGGAGAAGGAAGCAGCACAAGAAAAAACCTGCAAAAAGAAAGTCTCAAAGAAAGAAAAATAGAGCCTCAGGATACATCTTTTAAACATGTCTTTTGTCCACAGTCTATCGGAAGAATGCGTCAAATCAGAACTGGATCTGTTTACAGTTCCATACACTCAAACGAGTATAGATAAGATCATATATGTAAAGATTCCCCCTCTTTCTGCAATTTCAGACACGGCCTCTCTGGAGTTTTTTAAAGCTGGCAATGGCGAGGATTATATTGATTTGAATAACACATTTATTTTAATGAACTGTAAAGTGACTGATTAGGATGGCGATGCAATCGAGAAGACGGCCAACGCTGGGGTCATCAATTACCCGGTGGCCACCATGTTTTCACAGGTGGATGTGACCCTGGGAGATCGGCTCATTAGTCAAAGCAGCAATACTTACCCCTATAGAGCCATGATGGAGTGTAAACTTAATTATAGTGAGGAGACCCTAAGCAAACAGTTCAGCCCCGGCCTTTTCTTCAAAGACATCCCGGAAGCTATGGACGACAAGGATCCAGAGGGACTCAATAAGGGTTTGCAAAAAAGAACGGCCTCTTCAACAGAAGGGAGGACCTTTGAGCTAATGGGGCATATCCATGCAGACATATTTTTCCAAGAAAAACTCATGCTCAACGGGGTAGACATAAAAATTAAAATGATCCGTAGTAAAAGTGCTTTTTGTCTGATGACCCCTGATACTGAAAAATATAAACTGAGCATATTATCGGCCTCGCTGTTTGTGAAAAAAGTGTCCGTCTCCCCGGCGGTTAAACTAGGACACGCGCAGGCGTTAAGTACCCGATCGAAAGAGTCTATATGAAAGTCCACAGTATCCCCGCAGGGACACGGGTGATGAACCAGGAAAATCTGTTTCTAGGACAGCTCCCAAAACAGGTTATTATAGGTCTCGTGGATAATGATGCATTTACCGGGGTTTACAACAAGAACCCCTTTAACTTTAAACATTATAACGTGGAATTTATAGTATTGTACGTCGATGGTGTGCAGGTTCCATCCAGACCTTTTCAACCTGACTTTGAAAACGGCAATGCGGTTCGTGAATATTACAGTCTAGTACTGGCTAAGGGTCGCCATCTCAAGGATCAAACTCTGCTGATCGATCGCCGGGAATACTGCAGCGGTTACACCCTGTACGGTTTCAACCTGACCCCTGACGAAGAGTGTGGACAACATTTTTCACTGATGAAGACGGGCAATATGCGTTTGGAGATGCGTTTCAAGCAGCCTCTACCACGCACTGTAAATATGGTCGTGTATGCTGTGTTTGACAACATTATTGAGGTGCATCAGAGGAGAAACGTTCTGTATGATTATTATTAAAATGAACACCAGAGAGCTCAACCACATCATGAATGCCCTGGCCGGCTCACGGAAACTGTTTCAAGGAGTCTACGCCTGCGATCAGCTGCCTAAATTTAAGATCAAGAATTTACCTGCAATGTACATAATCAACACACACCCTAAAAATATGCCCGGAGAACATTGGCTGGTTATTTATCTAAGGGAGGACCAACGTGGTGAATTTTTTGATTCCTATGGAAACCCCCCAGATTTCAGACCTTTCCCTCGGAAGATCAATAACTTTCTGCTCAACAACTGTCAAGAAAGCATTTACAGCTGTCGTCAAGTACAAAGTCTTCAGACCTTCACTTGTGGTCAACACTGTGTGTTTTTCTTATATCATAGATCTAAAGGAAGGTCATACCCCGATATTATGGCCTTGTACAGTGAGGATTTAGGCCAAAATGATAAAAAAGTGGCAGAGTTTGTCAGGACACTGTGGACCCCCCCTTATAACACAATGACTTACGACCCTAGCCAGCCATGTATACAGATGGGGTGTTCTTGTGAGGATTTTAATAGATGTCATGCGTGTTAAGGTGAAAAAATAATGAAAACAGCCTTTTAATCATTAGTTTTGTTTTTATTCAACACAATTCTTATACAAAGCAGGGGTTATGTTATAAATAAATGTACAACATTTGAAAATAAAAAAAATAAAATAAAAAATTGTTTGTCGGGTCATTATTTACAGGGGAGACAAATAAAAACATGAGATTAATAAGCTTCCCAACGATGGATAGATCCTGAGGATGGTCGCTCAGCACGGTCAGAGTAATGAGATATCGGAGTCAGATCAGGCTCCACCTCTTTACACAGACGGATTTTTTGTCGCGTTTCCTGGTTAGGAACTGTGGATTGGGGCATGTTCAGACAGGCCATCGCCTGTAGGAAAGCATTCCAGCCTACAGGTCGGCGACTATCGGGTACCTTATTAGTGCTAGTGACACTCTTCAACAAATCAAACATGTGTGAACCTTTGATCAGTTGTCCTTTAAAAACAAATTCACCCTGTTCATTCCAAGCCGTTACCCGCGGTTTCTGAACCATTTTGTGCAGGATATATTCTGCATGTCTTTTGCTTCTGGCCGGCATGTTTCTCAAAACATCCGTTACAACATCTCCCTCTGAACTCTCAACAGGTTCGGTCACCGCAACATCTTTATCAACCGTACCCCCCGCATCAGCCCCAGAACCATTTTCTTGAGAGGCCATGGTTAAAGTTAAAATGTTTTGATCTTTTTCACCCTGTCTAACCAGACGGAGGTAGCGCTGTAACGTGTTGGTATACAACTGGGCTTTGGAATACTGATTTAAATCGGCCCTGGCCTGTATAGCTTTCATTTCAGAGTCCAGGTTGTTTTCGGCCGTTTGTCTAATGGGCTCTGGCCCGACAACATTTTTTCTCAGTTTCTCAAGCTGCTCCTGAGGGATCAAAAACATTTTCTGAGCATATTCCATTATTAACCCACTCTGGAAGCTAGAAGACTGGTTAGGAAAGGCACGGCTATGCTCAACAGCGGTCCTATAAAACCCCCGGTTTGATTAATCTTCTTTCTTTTTCTTTTAATAGAATACTTCTTATTAGCGATGATCTTGATAACCGCTTTTTGTTTTTTGAGTTTAGAATGTTGAGAAGGGGTTAGGGGTATATTACCGCGTAAGATGTTAAAAGCTATTTCACACAGGGTCTCGATCAAATCCGAGGGGGCCCCTGCCAGCACAGCTTTCCTATGGCGCGGGCTCCCCTCAAATAACATTTGCAAAAGCGGCAGATTTCTTTTAATCCGAACAGACATTCTTATTTATTTCCTTTTCTTTAGCACATACACTGCCGGCCAATCGGGCGGGCACAAACCTGTTCTGAGGCGAAAGTCTTCTGGGGTTTGTGCTTTTAAGTCCGCAATCAAGTACCCGTAGGGTTTTTTGGTGGCATCCTCAAATGCCTCCAAAAAGAACTTGGTCTGGTTAGGGTACATTTGACGAGCCAAGACGGTGACCTGTAGTTTATCTCTGGGGTTTTTAAAAAGAATTATATAATTGGCATTTAAATTAATAGTGCGGCTTTTTTTACCTTGAAAAAATAGATTTTGAACTAAATAAATAATACTTAAATTCCTATGATGAGTGTACTTTGTGAAAGCTTTTTCCACTTCACTGTTGTCACCGGCCTGCTCCATCAGGTCATCAAGGATCACTAGATTAGTTTGACCGGGCGGGAACAAGTCATCGTCACACAACGAGGCGGGGAGACCTTGCACAAATTTCAGATTATTTTTTTTCGAAGCCAAATCATCGTAGAGAGGTTGCCAGCAAGAGTAACACCACACTATGTTGTCAAGAGCTTGGGACACGGTTGCGTCCACATCTTCTATGATGTTCTTTATAAGATAGCTCTTCCCCGAATTGGAGGGACCGGCTATAATACAGGAGAAAGGGTGTTGAAGTCTGTTATCAAAACCACCGCTAATATCCATAAGGCAGAGTGGTATAATCAGTCTTCAAGACTCTTTTATTGTACACCACCCTGAACCGTTTGTTTAGTGATCTATTTTCCAACGTGTACCCCTTTTTATTGCGATAGATCTGATTTCCGGCTGTAATAATCTCACGAGGAGGCGCGTCTTTCTCGGTTACAAAACTTTCTACCAGGGTCGTCAGAGACTTGATGTTAATGAGCTTGTTGTTACAATGTTTCAGAGTGAAACCCTTAACTTTCATACAGGTCTTACCCGCAGCCGTTCTGTATGCGTAAGTCTTAGGACCCCCTGAAACAAACTCCACTATGTGGTCCTGAGGATCTAGTTCGCTCGTTAACTCCCCAAGGTAGTCCCCGAGGGGAGGGACCCAATCCCCTGGCCTGGTGACAAAGATTACAGAGTCAGTATCATGATAGAGCGTGCGTTCCTGCAACTGATCCATTAAGTTGTACAGTTCAAGCCGGGCGTAAGCCGTGGTAAAAACCGCTATGAAAACATTAACGTTCCCCTGTTTGGTGGGGAAATCTTTAGGGGCCCTCCACTGGACCTGTGCCACGTGGTCATTTAAGAATTGAAAGTGTGATACTGCATGTTGTTTGGAAAACATAAATTCTATAAACTGTTCAGGGGTTTTAATCATGGTTGTGTTTAGACGGTAATTTCTTTCCCCAAACTTACCCCACAGACTGTTTAAAATCAGTTTGGACATTTGTCTCTTGGCGGGGTTTACAGTTATGTTCCCCGGCTCTAGACGGATCCCTTCCTTTTCAAAATATTGCTGAACGTATCGCTCTTTGGCCGCGGAGTCAACACACCATGAGGGATAGCCCGATGCCTCCTGTTTCCCTTTCAGATGGGTCATAATGTAATCAGCAAAAAGAGTATCAGGTTTTTCAGAAAAATGCCAAACCTCATACACCTTACCGACTCTGTAACCTTTCTCCACCGCCTTGTCAAGCTCAATGCTACACCAGACACCCGTCAGCGCTCTCTCTTCATCACTGTGCAGACAAGAGGTAGTTTGATTTTCAGTTTCCACACACGTTCTACACAGAGGGAACATCAATTTTCCCGAACACCTGTAAGGCAACACGGGTAAGAACAGCTCACGAGGAGGGTACATGGTGACTTTGATCAAACCAAAGAAATGTCCGATTTTGAGAAAGTCACGATAAACAATGGTTGGACGCCCCACCGGGTACATTTTGGTCTTGTTGACATAAGGGTACAGACTGGTGAAATCATAGTAATCTACTCTCTCACCCTCCTTTACCTCATAATGTAAACAGAGGGCGTTGGTACGACCCCCAAATAACGCATCCCGGGGCTCTAGACGTTCAGGAAAGTCCAAGGTTTCCATAAACCATTGTACCCCCGCATCCTGTTGCTTCAGGGTCGTCCACTCGTGTTCCCAAATCACCAGCACGTTCAAACCATAGGTGTTTTTTAAAGTTTCAATTCGTTCCTGGAAATCATAGTACATATCACCGCAGAGTTTTTGTGTTACGGGGTTAAAGGTGTTTGGGTCGAAGCACTGAGGACAGCCATGGTAAATACAACCAGCAAACTCATAAGCGGTACGCCGCCCGGACACGTCGCTAAAACCGTCTAAGTAGTAAGGCCCCATTTTGACTTTCCCTTGATTTAAAGCATGTCTGATGAAGATGTTATCCCGGGCACTCAGGTATTCCAGCCACTGTATGGAGACAGTCGAAAAGTTCTTTTGTCTAGCACGATAGTTGTCAGAAGTGGTGACCGCTATAGTGTTTTTCTGCAAGAAATTGGACCGATACATTTTCATGCAGAGAGACGCTATGGTCACACTTTGCAAAGGGTCGAGACCCGATGTGTTGATAACCTCGGCGCAGAAACGCACACAGGCTTCTTTAAGGATCACCACATCATTTTTACAATAAGCGGCCATCTCTTCTCGGTATTGTACCATTTAAAGAATTCGTCCCTCTCATGAGACATCATAGTATCAACCCCATAATAAGAGGCGGGCGGGTAGGACCCTCGATAATTTTGAGTGTCCTTAGTATTAAAAAAATGGCAGAACCAACCTTTCTTCTGAGCCTCAAAACCCAGAGCCTTAGGCAAAGCGCTCAATTTCATGGGGAGGAAATTTAACGAGTCTATGTAACGTTAGTTGAAAGCTTCGTCGGTGAAACACATGATCTTGCTACCCTGAGCTATTATTTTTGGGGTCACCCCATTTTCCACCAGATACTTCATCAAAATGTAAGAATCATAACCCTTAGCATTGTGGGCAATAAATGTGTAATTGAGGTATTTTGGACCGCGATACCGCGTAATGATTTCCCTGACACAACTCTCACCGCTAGCTGACCACTCACGATCCAACATGTCAATACAGTGTATATAATTAGCAACGTGGACCCCGTTTTCTTGCCGGCATTCAAAAGCAAAAAAGACATACCGGTTGTGCGGCGGCTCCTTTTTAACCGGCTGAATAAAGCACTGGTGTTCGGACCCCGGGGTTAAATCAGCATTACAGATCCTGCATCTCGGCTCCAGACATTTGTGTGGTTTAACCTCATGAAAACGGTACTGGAGGCAACACTGCGGGCAATATTTAGTTTGATCACAATAACTCAGTTTTTTAACCCCCTCAGCAGCGGCCCTCTGTACCTTATGCTCGGAAAAACAGAACGCAGAGAGACAAATCCTTAAGCAATCTTTTCATCGGATGGTAGGGGCCAAACCCTTACAACATTGGGGATTGAATCAGACGTTACAGTAACCGTCACAGCGGTGCTTAAGCTTATCATTGAAGGCCTTATAACAACAATGACAAACATACGAACAACCCAAAAAAGCCGTCAAACTCTTTATTCCAAAGTAATGACTATCACTTAGGAAGAGAAACAGTGTCTGTGTATGGGTTTCAGGATGTGTCTGAAATTTCACAAATACTTCCTTTACCTCACAACGGTACCACACAACAATTTTTAAAGACAACAACTCCTCAAACTTGGTGATGTCTGAAAAGGCAACCATCTGTTGAGAGTTTAAGCCGGCCCTCTGATGAAGCATTAAAGCCTCTTGCAGAGCTTGGGGTTCAGGCATGTCGGGGGTGAGTAATTTTATTAAACTGTAAGCAAAACAGAGCTTATTGTCCCCACTGGAACTCACCACTAATTGCCTGAGCTTGGTCCTAATTATGTCGTTCTTCAAGCATTTCGACAGTCTTCTAAGCACCCCACCCTCAGGGTTACGAACCACATTCATTACCAGAGACAGACTTTCATCAGCTATGATGGCTGTGTTACTTTGCAATAACGCTTCGATTTTAGCCAGACGTCTAAATTATCTCCACTCAGCATTACAGATAGGTTGCTAAACAAATCATCCCCTCTGAGTTCTAACTGTACAACATCTCGAGGTCTGACCCTTTCAGCAACCTGTTCAAGCATTTTCTGCAAGGCCTCGTATATGTTGACAAATATTTCTGCATAATTGTCACAATTTAAAAGTTCTGCAAAATTAAAACGCTGAATCATTTCAAAATTGTTATAGGCCGGTCTATCTATAATCACGGGATCACTGGTACTCTTGGACACATCATCATTTTGAACAAAGCCTTTACCCCCTACATTCTCACAGAGCATGTCCTCCACAGCCTTATCAGTCTCAGAACCCTCCAAATTCCAAACACCCCCACTGCTGACATCTACAAAACCCCCTTTTTGAGGAGGCTCATTTAAAGCCTGTAAAAGTCCTTCAAAGATATCCAACCGGTTAATGTCAAGACCCTCCTCTATAGTGATGGCTGCTTCTGCCGCCATCCTGTGTTCTAATTGTTTCAAATCATTTATAATAGGGGCAGAATTTGGTCGGGGTAGCTCCTCCAAAGCCTCCACCATTTCAAACAAATCGGGGTGAACTAGGGGGTGAACCTCTATAAGCGCTACCGGTGGGAGGTGGTTATTTAGATCATTGACCATCTGTAACAGGTCGGGGTTCACCGGTAATTCTGTTAATTCACATTCTATCGGTGGTAATTGGGGGTTATTTAAATCATTTATCATTTGTAATAGTTCCAGGTTCATTGGGACATCAGAGGAGTTCACAACAGGGCCGGGGATGTTCTCTCGGGAAGGTCTTTTTGGGGCCCTAGCTTGTTCATAATCCTTTAGTTTGTGAGTTCTTTTACCAAGTCAGGACATTTTTTAATTTATTTTTTATTTTTCCAACAACCCACAATAGTAAGGCGTTTTGTGTCTATTAAAACATTAAATACGGTACAATTCGTTAGTAAGGGTATTAATAAGGGTGTTTTGGCTCTCTATCAGCAGGTTTTGCCCCACTAACACAAGTCTTTGATTTTGTAACAAAGTATGTAGCAACTCATGCCGACCTTCAGGAAGAAGCTCCGGGGGCTGGTGGCCTGGCTCAGCTTCAAAGGATGGTCGCTCCGGTAAATCTCGGTCGAAGGAGGCAAGGAGCGAGTGTATACTCATGGACGGAGACCAAGAAGGCCTTTGCGGTGACACCCTGGCCAAGCGCGGGGTACTGTTCCGCGTTTCTGTAGCCAAGAAACGGGTCTGGGGGGACGATGTTGAAACCAGGCCGTCGTTGGGTGGTGTGTCAGCCCTGACTGACGGCGACCCCTGAGGTTGTTGGATGCCTGTATTTGTTCCGCCCGACAATGCGGCGGGCTGAATCTGGGGTGTTGAATTACCCCCAGAAGGCTGTGGCCTGAGTAGATGTTGGGGGGTCTCCAAGACCACCGTGGGGGATCCTCTCGGTGATCTCACCGGGAAAGATGTTTGATCCCACTTAGACGGGGTAATTGTCATCAATAGCTCATTCACAGAATGACTATCCCAAGAGTCTTGGGAAGAATAAAAATATACATTACATTTACATCTTTAAACGGCGACAGAAATCAAACTTAAAACAACATGTCCAGGACATTCAAAACCTTTAGCTTTTTTAGACCTTTGAAAATAGCCTTAGACATTCACTACAACACCTTATTATTTACAGACAATATATTTATTAGGACTTGATAATAAATGTAAAACAGAGAAGCCGCTGTAAATAAACTGTTTCTTAAATGTTTCTTTAAAAACTGTAATATTGTTAATAAAACACACACACACACAACAACATTTCATTTTTAAACGAACCTTCCAAGTGTAAACGCTTCCTGATCCCGGGACTTCCTGTTTCACAAACGTTTTCACGATCTGTTTAAATATTAAATACAATGAACACCTTCAAGCCTTTTCCTACAACCACTTTAAAACAGAAGTATAATAGCGGGAGATAAGCCAAACAACTTACTAAACCCTTTCGGACGGCTTTACTTCCTAACCAGACGGTACGGCAATCGGTCATTTCTAAACACGTTCCCCAGAAACAAGCCTAGACCTGTCCGGACTTCTAAAGATCTTTCCCAGAACCCCCCGCCCTACAGGAAACGGTCACCCATCGCTTAAATATTAGCCCTCAACGGGCAAACAAAGCCCTTTTAAAAACATTAAAGTTTGAAAGATCTTACTTACCTCCACAGAATAATCGTTTCTTATGTTTTTCGGCTGGTTTAGCTTTTTGCACCGCTGTGAAGGTAAGAGACATGTTTAACCTTTAACCACACCGCTTTATAAAAAGCTTTAACCTCTTACAGGCTGCAGATATATACTCACAGCTATCAGATACCGGGGCTGACGGCCTTTCAGATTCTTGAAAGGTTACGGTTCTCGAAGGTAAAACGAAACAAGCCCTCGATGTGGAAGGCCTTTCGTTGTCTCGAACCACATTTCTTAATACTGTTAGACAGGATAATTTTTTTAAATTAACAAAACTGGACTCAAACATCTTACAGAATCGTTATACAAACAAACAGGGGTTTAGTTCTTACCCGGTCGGCAGACAGCCTGTCTAGGGATAACCACTTCTCTTGGTCGATCCTCGGAGACATTAATCACAGGCCTTTCGATAGTTTCTGTGTAATTAAAGAGACCGGCATTAATATATATTAAAACGTTTTCATAACTCTAATGAGCCGCTTCAAAACCACACACACCCATGCATAAGAACCCATGAGCGCAAACACAAAATTCTTACCGTCGTTGTTCCAGATGATCTCCTCAGCGTTGGAAATGAACTCCTGTTGACTGGCTGAAAAATAATTTTACAGAACTTAAAACAGATGTTATAGCCTTATTTACAATACATGCACACAACACGCTCTGAGTCAATGAAAATAATCTGAAGACTTGCCTAAAAACTCGTTTAAATCGAATCGCTGATGTTGTTTCCGGACATTGTTGATCTTTAGTCTTAAATCGAAAGGTCAGTATGAGTCTGTCGAGCTGAAGACCAGACCTTCATACTTATACTGATGGCCACATGCCGGATCTGCTTGTAAGGCATTGTTCTGGTCTGGCCTTTGTGCCGCCCTGTTACCAATTAACATATCAAAACCAACCAATAAAATGACACTGCATCAAATTTCAAATAGAAACCAAGATGGAGACGATCTCTCTCCTCTCTACTCTAAACTTTTATTAGAACCTTTTGGTCTCTCAAAAAAACATTTTTAAGCATCAAGACCTATAGTCAACAACCACTAAGAATATTTCAGGCCTTTATAAGCACTAAAAAACAACCTGAGCCTAGAAAATAACTATAAAGATCTAAAATAACTAGCGCTTTTACAGTGATTTTTTTTTTTTTTTAATAGCGATGCTTTGTTTGGTATTAAACAAGTCACAAACTACTCAGAACAGCGTTTATCCCCGCAAAAGAGATATTTGGGTTTATTTTACAAAGCTTATAAATTATATAGGTTAAAAGTATTCTGAATGTTTTGATATCACACGCCATACCAACTGTTGTCTTCTACACCTTACGGTAGCAACAAATCTAACTACTGCTTTACTTTAACAATAATAATGACGGCGACCACGATGACAACAAGAACAACAACAACAAGAACAACAACAACAACATCATCATCATCATCATCATCAGATTTTAATTAAAAGTGGCTACACCAGCGTTTACAATTTCAACCTGTCGACGGACGGACGCTCTGAGTGCATCGATTGCGGGCACTCCAATGAAGAAAAGACACCCACCGCCTCCGGGGAACCACGAGGGCAAGCATGACGAAAAGGGCCAGCCCACAGTAGGCTGTTTCCGCCCGGTTTCGAACCGGGGACCTTTCGCGCGTTAGGCGAACGTGATAACCGCTACACTACGGAAACTGACACCGCTGCCTCTTGCTTCAAATGGTTACCGTTAAAGCCTGCTGGTAAAACGGGCTCAGGTGTTTCAGGTCGGCTAGGCTGTGAGATGGCGTCTGAAGTGCGGCGAAAGGATGCCATTTTCACTGACCTGTTTGGCATTGCTAAAGGGCACATCAGGACACTTCGGAAACTCTTTTAAAGGCAGGACGCCCTGCGCTCTGACAGTGCCTGCACTTAACCCAACAAGGTGATGCTGAATGGCTTGTTCAAACGTCTGGTGGTCTTCCTTCACCACCAGACTATCAGAGCTATTGTGCCTTCTACACCTTACGGTAGCAACAAATCTAACTACTGCTTTACTTTAACATTAATAATGACGGCGACTACGACGACAACAAGAATAACAACAACAACATCTTCATCATCAGATTTTAATTAAAAGTGGCTACACCAGCGTTTACAATTTCAACCTGTCGACGGACGGACGCTCTGAGTGCACCGATTTCGGGACACTTCGGAAACTCTTTCAAAGGCAGGACGACCTGCGCTCTGACAGTGCCTGCGTTTAGCCCTACAAGGTGATGCTGAATGGCTTGTTCAAACGGCTGGTGGTCTTCCGTCACCACCAGACTATCAGAGCTATACTGCGCCTTCAACTACATAAGAGTAACAGCAATGTCGCCGATCCTGCTACGGTCGTATTGTAACAGCAACAACATGTATCGATTTTAAAAGTGTCAGTTCCAGTGCCTCGCAAAGCTACCCTTCTGCGATCGTTTGTTCTCAAGGTCAGGATTTCTTGCCACTCCGAGGAAGAGAAAACGACGGCCGGCTTTGGGGCAGAGAGATGGCGACGGGTAACACGGCACTGGCACGCGTGCACCGCGGGTTGTTTCCGCCCGGTTTCGAACCAGGGACCTTTCGCGTGTGAGGCGAACGTGATAGCCACTACACTACAGAAACCGACCCGTCCTGGTGTTTCAAATGGCTCCCATCGAAGCCGGCTGGTAAAACGCGCACAGGGGTTTCCCGTGGGCCAGCCTGTGAGATAAAGGTTTCTATTTTCACTGACCTATTTTGCATTGCTAAAGGGCACATCAGGACACTTTGGAAACTCTTTCAAAGGAAGAACGCCCTGAGCTATGACGAGACTTACACTTACCCTAACAAGGTGATGCTCAATGGCTTGTTCAAACAGCTGCTGCTCGTCTTGTGCCACCATCAGACAATCACAAAGCTATTGTGCCTTCTACACCTTACGGTAGCAACAAATCTAACTACTGCTTTACTTTAACAATAATAATGACGGCGACCACGACGACAACAAGAAAAACAAAAGAACAACAACAACAACAAGAACAAGAACAAGAACATCATCATCATCATCATCATATTTTAATTAAAAGTGGCTACACCAGCGTTTACAATTTCAACCTGTCGACGGACGGACGCTCTGAGTGCACCGATTTCGGGACACTTAGGATACTCTATCAAAGGCAGGTCGCCCTGCGCTCTGACAGTGCCTGCACTCAGCCCAACAAGGTGATGCTGAATGGCTTGTTCAAACGGTTGGAGGTCTTCCGTCACCACCAGACTATCAGAGCTATACTGCGCCTTCGACTACATAAGAGTAACAGCAATGTCGCTGATCCTGCTATGGTCGTATTGTAACAGCTACAACATGTATCGATTTTAAAAGTGTGAGTTCCAGCGCCTCGCAAAGCTACCCTTCTGCGATCGTTTGTTCTCAAGGTCAGGATTTCTTGCCACTCCGAGGAAGAGAAAACGACGGCCGGCCTTGGGGCAGAGAGATGGCGACGGGTAACACGGCACTGGCACGCGTGCACCGCGGGTTGTTTCTGCCCGGTTTCGAACCGGGGACCTTTCGCGTGTGAGGCGAACGTGATAGCCACTACACTACGGAAAACGACCCGTCCTGGCGTTTCGAATGGCTCCCATCGAAGCAGGCTGATAAAACGCGCACAGGCGTTTCCCGTGGGCCAGCCTGTGAGATAAAGGTTTCTATTTTCACTGACCTATTTTGCATTGCTAAAGGGCACATCAGGACACTTTGGAAACTCTTTCAAAGGCAGGACGCCCTGCGCTCTGACAGTGCCTGCACTTAGCCCAACAAGGTGATGCTGAATGGCTTGTTCAAACGTCTGGTGGTCTTCCTTCACCACCAGACTATCAGAGCTATTGTGCCTTCTACACCTTACGGTAGCAACAAATCTAACTACTGCTTTACTTTAACAATAATAATGACGGCGACTACGACGACAACAAGAACAACAAGAACAACAACAACAACATCATCATCATCATCATCATCAGATTTTAATTAAAAGTGGCTACACCAGCGTTTACAATTTCAACCTGTCGACGGACGGACGCTCTGAGAGCACCGATTTCGGGCACTCCAATGAAGAAAAGCCACCCACCGCCTGCGGGGAACCACAAGGGCAAGCAGGACGAAAAGGGCCGGCCCAAAGCAGGCTGTTTCCGCCCGGTTTCGAAAAGGGGACCTTTCGCGCGTTAGGCGAATTTGATAACCGCTACACTACGGAAACTGACAACGCCGCCTCTTGCTTCAAACGGTTACCGTTGGAGCCTGCTGGTAAAACGGGCTCAGGCGTTTCAGGTCGGCTAGACTGTGAGATGGCGTCTGAAGTGCCGCGAAAGGATGCCATTTTCACAGACCTGTTTGGCATTGCTAAAGGGCACATCAGGACACTTCGGAAACTCTTTCAAAGGCAGGACGCCCTGCGCTCTGACAGTGCCTGCACTTAACCCAACAAGGTGATGCTGAATGGCTTGTTCAAACGGCTGGTGGTCTTCCGTCACCACCAGACTATGAGAGCTATACTGCGCCTTCAACTACATAAGAGTAGATAGTAGGGTTTTTTGGGCGCGGCCTATTTTGTTATGACGTATGCCCTAAGCTTATTAATATTCCTACGTCATAATTGGGGGGCGTGATTTTAGGTAGAGTTATTTCCTTAATTATTCCTACGTCATATCCGTCAGAAAGTGTGCACCCATAAAACCCTGAACAACAAGGCCACCCATAAATACCCCCACCCCTCTGAAGGCAACGCCCCGAAACTCTCCTCTCTATTTAAGAACTCGCGCTTCTATTAGGCAATACCTCTTTAATTCTCAGCTTCTGAAACATCCCGCTTCTTCATCATGTCCAGCGACATCAACATGAAACCCCGCAAGAAACAATCCCGGGCAAGGGTTCCTGTACTCACCAATTTGAAGATTGAACGCTCCTGGGTGTTGTTCTGGGGGGCTCGACGGGGTTACCGCTTTAAAAGGGATCCCAGCTATGTTGGAGTGGAGCTTCTTGCTTTGGGAGAGAAGGAGGGTACGTTGGAACCTTTTGAGACGGTAATTGAATACTCTTATGAGGACTGGTTGAAGGTGATGGCCTGGAGAGATCTGGGGCTTGTGGATAAGACTCTAGAAGGCTTGCAAGAGGGTCCAAGAGAATGCGAAATGGAGTCTCCGACTCAGGGTTTTGAAAGGTGTGAATGGGAAAGCTTGCAGAACTACGACAGACGACGTGTGGGGTTATGGAGGGGGGTCTGACGGCTCAGGGGCTACTCTCTTCTAAGAGGGCGGTGTGTCGTGACGTAGTGAAGAGATAGGATAAAAGGTGCAACAATTCATTCATGGTTTAAAATTAAAGAGAATGTCTTACCCGAAAGCTGCGGACGTCGACAGGCTCTACAGGCCTCTTCAAACCCGGGATCACCCCTGGTTCTATTCCCCAGATTTTGTATACACTCTGGAACCCTTTGACTGTGGTTACTCTCCAAGACCTCAGACCCCGGTCCCTCAGGACGAAACAACATGCGGTGCGATGGATGTCCAAATGAGTCTCGGGGATCCCCAGCCTCTGGAGCTCATGGAGGGCCTCGATTTTGCCGAACTGTCTACCGTCTGTGCGTCTCAGGAGGGGGTCAGTCCAATGGATGGAGAAACACCCCACAAACCACCAGGCGACCCAATGAGCATCGGACTGTCCCGGGGGCGTGATGAAGACGCAGGATTTTTGCCCGGGGTATGTGACCAAGTAAGCAGAGTGGTTAAAAGCACCCTGGTGTATATTCTGAGTGCTCTCATCGACCGAGCTCTGAAAGAAGTCTGTCGGGGGTGTGAAGTGAATCACCCCAGTCAGTTGAGACACAGTTGTTTGTTTGAACCAGACCGTTACTATTTCCTGTTCTATTTCAACGTGTTTTACAGAAGACTGAACAAACCGTGGCTGAAACCGGCACTAATCAAGGCGCTCTCTTACTCCCACATACATGTCACTGTGGGACAAGTCCAGAAAATCATAGATGAGATTTTGCTGGAGCTGAAAAAGGAGCCGTTTATAATAGAGAAACTTGGGCAGCTGCTCAATGACCTGGATGAGCCGAGTAGAAAAACCGCTGGCAAGCTAAAAGCTTATTTCTTCCGTAAAGAAGTTAAAGCTGGGGGCAGCGACGAAGAATTCGACATCTACGCCACTGATTCAGACTCTGACCTGAACTAAGGGACTTTGAACATGGGGAATGTTCTGGACTGCTTCTGCAACTGGTTCTGTCATCAACACTCTGCAGCTAACCTGAGAGCGCTATTACACCATGTGCTTGACAGAAAAGTAGCCAACGCGAGCCTTTTCTCTACAGATTTAACCATCGATGAGGATCAACTTTCAAACCTGGAAAAGTTAATGGCTGCTGTAACAAAGACCGGGGGGTACGAACACTGGGATGAAGCGCTCAAGGGGGCCAAGAATGATATTAGGCCATTTCATCAACATCTGTATGACCTTTTACTGAGCATGTTTAATACACCTCTATTTACTTTTAAAATAGGTCATATTGTTGTTTTATTTACATATGTAACTGAGGTGTGTGCCTACAAGATAAAGAAACAGGTATATTTGTTGATATAGATCAAGTAACCAATCATCTGATTTCTTTTTGTCTGGACCGTAGAAAAAATTGTTGTGTATGTTATACTTTTCTCAAATGTCTAAAAAGGGGTATCTGCTCTCCTGAAGTTGAATAAAAAACCTTGTATAAAAACTTTGCGCATAGTGTGGGTCTGTGTGGTTATTTGACAGAATGACTCGGCAAGCTCCCCAAATGCAGGAACTATACTACAACCCAGCCAAGATTGGGGGTTTGGCAGGTAAGAAGGGTTTTCAAAGAGGACTCGCTGAGGCCGGAGTGAAGGTTAATGATGTGGTTGTTTCAGAATGGTTACGGGAACAAGACGCCTATACCTTACATAAACCTCTCAGGATTAACTTTAAAAGAAACCGCGTATATGCAACTGACATAGATTCACAATGGCAAATGGATCTAGTCGATATGTCAAATTTATCAAAACATAACAATGGTCACAAATTGATGTTGATGTGTATCGATGTGTTATCAAAATATGCCTGGGCTCGCATTCTACATAATAAAACAGGTCGGGCGGTGACAAGGGCCTTTGAGGATATATTGTCCCAGGGTCGATGTCCTAAAAAACTGCAGACTGATAAAGGAAAAGAGTTTCTCAACAGAGAATTTCAGAATCTACTGAAGAGACACAAAATACATCATTTCACCACCGGTAATGAGCTTAGGGCATCGGTATTGGAGAGGTTTAACCGCACCATAAAGACCAAAATGTGGAGATATTTTACAGCGGTCAACACGTTCAAGTATTTTGATAAAGTTCAGGATTTTATCGATGCTTACAACCAAGGGTATCACACCAGTATTAAAATGAAGCCTTTAGATGTTGATCAAAGTAATTCTTTTAAGGTCTATAAAAAATTATACGGACCATTTATTAAGAAGGGAAAAACTACTTATTAGTTCAACATCGGTGATGTGGTTCGCGTTTCAAAGCTAAGGAGTACTTTTGCCAAAGGTTATGAAGAAACATTTTCTGACGAATATTTTACAATTACCGAACAGTTGGCTAGAGACCCCCCCGTGTACCGGTTAAAAGACTATGACAGGGAGGATATAGAAGGAACGTTTTACGAAGCCAAGTTACAAAAAATTATTGTGGGTAAAGACAGTGTATACAGAGTTGAAAAGATATTAGCTGAAAAAACCCAGAACCGGAAAAAATATGTGTTGATGAAATGGCTTGGATGGCCTGAAAAGTTCAATAGTTGGGTCCCGGAACAACAGGTTTGCGATATTCAATCCTTATAACAACATGCCCGCGGGTGTGTTGGGGGCATTACTTTCGATTCTCAAGATGGAATCAGGAGGCTTCTACGTGACTCTACCCAGTAATGCCTCTCTCGATATATATCCTAAAAATGAAATATCCAGTTACACGGTACAATTTGGAAAATCTATAGATCTAAGGGGGTCGTGGGAAGTGGGGTTGGCGGAAATACAGTATCCTTACACTTGGGCTGTTTTACAAGATACGGATGCCACCTTTGCCATTTTTGATGATGTTAAAAAGAGTCAATGGACATTCACGATACAAGGAGGTTATTATGACAATGTGGATAAAATATTAGATGAGATGCATAAACAGTTCTCAGAAGGCACCCCCAACATCAAGCTATATTACAACCCTATTAAAAACAGAGTGTACAAGGTGTCAAAACCAGGTATTAGCATTCAAACCAGCGGCCAACTGGGGCGTATATTTGGGTTCTATTCTGACACAGAGAGCAGGTTCTCAGAAGTGGTGGGGCGGCTTTTACACTCTTTATGTGTATACGGATATCATAACCCACCAGAGGGTCGGGGATAGTTATGTCCCCCTTTTGAGAAATGTACTTATTAAAGGTAAAAGCAATGACATGGTCACAATTACTTATGACAAACCACACTACGTACCAGTCTCAAAGACCCACTTTGACAACATCACGATCGAAGTATAATCGGATCAGAATATCAACGTACCCTTCCGCTTCGGTAAAGTTAATGTCAAACTACATTTTCGACCCCTGAAACAGTGTGTACATTATTAAAATGGCTACCTCGAGGGGTTATGTAGATCCTAGCGCCTATGTGGATTATTACAAGATGCAAGATGGAACGGCTTGCCCGGTATTGTAGGAGCCCCCACAATGTATGGCGCCGGTCGAGGAGGACTCTTTCGTGGTCTCTTTAGAATGGCCATACCCCTGCTTAAGAGAGGCTTTGCTATAGCCAGACCCCACTTGAAATCAGCGGCTAAAAATATTGTTAGTGACGTGTTCACCAATGTTATGAACCGGGCAGCTAGCCATGAGCATCAGGAGGGTTCGGGTCTCATGGTAATGGCGAGGAGGGGGGGTAAAAGAAGAAACAGCATGTGTCCACCAGGGGGCGACAAAGATCCGTGGCTAACAAAAAACGAAGAATCTCTCATTCTCCAACATATCGTGGAAACACTCGGAGAAGGAAGCAGCACAAGAAAAAACCTGCATAAAGAAAGTATCAAAGAAAGAAAAATAGAGCCTCAGGATACATCTTTTAAACATGTCTTTTGTCCACAGTCTATCGGAAGAATGCGTCAAATCAGAACTGGATCTGTTTACAGTTCCATACACTCAAACGAGTATAGATAAGAGCATATATGTAGAGATTCCCCCTCTTTCTGCAATTTCAGACACGGCCCCTCTGGAGTTTTTTATAGCTGGCAATGGCGAGGATTATATTGATTTGAATAACACATTTATTTTAATGAACTGTAAAGTGACTGATGAGGATGGCGATGCAATCGAGAAGACGACCAACGCTGGGGTCATCAATTACCCGGTGGCCACCATGTTTTCACAGGTGGATGTGACCCTGGGAGATCGGCTCATTAGTCAAAGCAGCAATACTTACCCCTATAGAGCCATGATGGAGTGTATACTTAATTATAGTGAGGAGACCCTAAGCAAACAGTTCAGCCCCGGCCTTTTCTTCAAAGACATTCCGGAAGCTATGGACGACAAGGATCCAGAGGGACTCAATAAGGGTTTGCAAAAAAGAACGGCCTTTTCAACAGAAGGGAGGACCTTTGAGCTAATGGGGCATATCCATGCAGACATATTTTTCCAAGAAAAACTCATGCTCAACGGGGTAGACATTAAAATTAAAATGATCCGTAGTAAAAGTGCTTTTTGTCTGATGACCCCTGATACTGAAAAATATAAACTGACCATATTATCGGCCTCGCTGTTTGTGAAAAAAGTGTCCGTCTCCCCGGCGGTTAAACTAGGACACGCGCAGGCGTTAATGACGGCAAACGCCAAGTACCCGATTGAAAGAGTCTATATGAAAGTCCACAGTATCCCCGCAGGGACACGGGTGATGAACCAGGAAAATCTGTTTCTAGGACAGCTCCCAAAACAGGTTATTATAGGTCTCGAAGATAATGATGCATTTACCGGGGTTTACAACAAGAACCCCTTTAACTTTAAACATTATAACGCGGAATTTATAGCGTTGTACGTCGATGGTGTGCAGGTTCCATCCAGACCTTTTCAACCTGACTTTGAAATCGGCAATGCGGTTCGTGAATATGACAGTCTAGTACTGGCTACGGGTCGCCATCTCAAGGATCAAACTCTGCTGATCGATCGCCGGGAATACTGCAGCGGTTACACCCTGTACGGTTTCAACCTGACCCCTGACGAAGAGTGTGGACAACATTTTTCACTGATGAAGACGGGCAATATGCGTTTGGAGATGCGTTTCAAGCAGCCTCTACCACGCACTGTAAATATGGTCGTGTATGCAGTGTTTGACAACATTATTGAGGTGAATCAGAGGAGAAACGTTATGTATGATTATTATTAAAATGAACACCAGAGAGCTCAACCACATCATGAATGCCCTGGCCGGCTCACGGAAACTGTTTCAAGGAGTCTACGCCTGCGATCAGCTGCCTAAATTTAAGATCAAGAATTTACCTGCAATGTACATAATCAACACACACCCTAAAAATATGCCCGGAGAACATTGGCTGGCTATTTATCTAAGGGAGGACCACCGTGGTGAATTTTTTGATTCCTATGCAAACCCCCCGGATTTCAGACCTTTCCCTCGGAAGATCAATAACTTTCTGCTCAACAACTGTCAAGAAACCATTTACAGCGGTCGTCAAGTACAAAGTCTTCAGACCTTCACTTGTGGTCAACACTGTGTGTTTTTCTTATATCATAGATCTAAAGGAAGGTCATACCCCGATATTATGGCCTTGTACAGTGAGGATTTAGGCCAAAATGATAAAAAAGTGGCAGAGTTTGTCAGGACACTGTGGACCCCCCCTTATAACACAATGACTTACGACCCTAGCCAGCCGTGTATACAGATGGGGTGTTCTTGTGAGGATTTTAAAAGATGTCATGCGTGTTAAGGTGAAAAAATAATGAAAACAGCCTTTGAATCATTAGTTTTGTTTTTATTCAACACAATTCTTATACAAAGCAGGGGTTATGGTATAAATAAATGTACAACATTTGAAAAATAAAAAATAAAAATAAAAAAATGTTTGTCGAGACATTATTTACAGGGGAGACAAATAAAAACATGAGATTAATAAGCTTCCCAACGATGGATAGATCCTGAGGATGGTCGCTCAGCACGGTCAGAGTAATGAGATATCGGAGTCAGATCAGGCTCCACCTCTTTACACAGACGGATTTTTTGTCGCGTTTCCTGGTTAGGAACTGTTGATTGGGGCATGTTCAGACAGGCCATCGCCTGTAGGAAAGCATTCCAGCCTACAGGTCGGCGACTATCGGGTACCTTATTAGTGCTAGTGACACTCTTCAACAAATCAAACATGTGTGAACCTTTGATCAGTTGTCCTTTAAAAACAAATTCACCCTGTTCATTCCAAGCCGTTACCCGCGGTTTCTGAACCATTTTGTGCAGGATATATTCTGCATGTCTTTTGCTTCTGGCCGGCATGTTTCTCAAAACATCCGTTACAACATCTCCCTCTGAACTCTCAACAGGTTCGGTCACCGCAACATCTTTATCAACCGTACCCCCCGCATCAGCCCCAGAACCATTTTCTTGAGAGGCCATGGTTAAAGTTAAAATGTTTTGATCTTTTTCACCCTGTCTAACCAGACGGAGGTAGCGCTGTAACGTGTTGGTATACAACTGGGCTTTGGAATACTGATTTAAATCGGCCCTGGCCTGTATAGCTTTCATTTCAGAGTCCAGGTTGTTTTCGGCCATTTGTCTAATGGGCTCTGGCCCGACAACATTTTTTCTCAGTTTCTCAAGCTGCTCCTGAGGGATCAAAAACATTTTCTGAGCATATTCCATTATTAACCCACTCTGGAAGCTAGAAGACTGGTTAGGAAAGGCACGGCTATGCTCAACAGCGGTCCTATAAAACCCCCGGTTTGATTAATCTTCTTTCTTTTTCTTTTAATAGAATACTTCTTATTAGCGATGATCTTGATAACCGCTTTTTGTTTTTTGAGTTTAGAATGTTGAGAAGGGGTTAGGGGTATATTACCGCGTAAGATGTTAAAAGCTATTTCACACAGGGTCTCGATCAAATCCGAGGGGGCCCCTGCCAGCACAGCTTTCCTATGGCGCGGGCTCCTCTCAAATAACATTTGCAAAAGTGGCAGATTTCTTTTAATCCGAACAGACATTCTTATTTATTTCCTTTTCTTTAGCACATACACTGCCGGCCAATCGGGCGGGCACAAACCTGTTCTGAGGCGAAAGTCTTCTGGGGTTTGTGCTTTTAAGTCCGCAATCAAGTACCCGTAGGGTTTTTTGGTGGCATCCTCAAATGCCTCCAAAGAGAACTTGGTCTGGTTAGGGTACATTTGACGAGCCAAGACGGTGACCTGTAGTTTATCTCTGGGGTTTTTAAAAATAATTATATCATTGGCATATAAATTAATAGTGCGGCTTTTTTTACCTTGAAAAAATAGATTTTGAACTAAATAAATAATACTTAAATTCCTATGATGAGTGTACTTTGTGAAAGCTTTTTCCACTTCACTGTTGTCACCGGCCTGCTCCATCAGGTCATCAAGGATCACTAGGTTAGTTTGACCGGGCGGGAACAAGTCATCACCACACAACGAGGCGGGGAGACCTTGCACAAATTTCAGATTATTTTTTTTCGAAGCCAAATCATCGTAGAGAGGTTGCCAGCAAGAGTAACACCACACTATGTTGTCAAGAGCTTGGGACACGGTTGCGTCCACATCTTCTATGATGTTCTTTATAAGATAGCTCTGCCCCGAATTGGAGGGACCGGCTATAATACAGGAGAAAGGGTGTTGAAGTCTGTTTTCAAAACCACCGCTAATATCCATAAGGCAGAGTGGTATAATCAGTCTTCAACACTCTTTTATTGTACACCACTCTGAACCGTTTGTTTAGTGATCTATTTTCCAACGTGTACCCCTTTTTATTGCGATAGATCTGATTTCCGGCTGTAATAATCTCACGAGGAGGCGCGTCTTTCTCGTTACATAACTTTCTACCAGGGTCGTCAGAGACTTGATGTTAATGAGCTTGTTGTTACAATGGTTCAGAGTGAAACCCTTAACTTTCATACAGGTCTTACCCGCAGCCGTTCTGTATGCGTAAGTCTTAGGACCCCCTGAAACAAACTCCACTATGTGGTCCTGAGGATCTAGTTCGCTCGTTAACTCCCCAAGGTAGTCCCCGAGGGGAGGGACCCAATCCCCTGGCCTGGTGACAAAGATTACAGAGTCAGTATCATGATAGAGCGTGCGTTCCTGCAACTGATCCATTAAGTTGTACAGTTCAAGCCGGGCGTAAGCCGTGGTAAAAACCGCTATGAAAACATTAACGTTCCCCTGTTTGGTGGGGAAATCTTTAGGGGCCCTCCACTGGACCTGTGCCACGTGGTCATTTAAGAATTGAAAGTGTGATACTGCATGTTGTTTGGAAAACATAAATTCTATGAACAGTTCAGGGGTTTTAATCAAGGTTGTGTTTAGACGGTAATTTCTTTCCCCAAACTTACCCCACAGACTGTTTAAAATCAGTTTGGACATTTGTCTCTTGGCGGGGTTTACAGTTATGTTCCCCGGCTCTAGACGGATCCCTTCCTTTTCAAAATATTGCTGAACGTATCGCTCTTTGGCCGCGGAGTCAACACACCATGAGGGATAGCCCGATGCCTCCTGTTTCCCTTTCAGATGGGTCATAATGTAATCAGCAAAAAGAGTATCAGTTTTTTCAGAAAAATGCCAAACCTCATACACCTTACCGACTCTGTAACCTTTCTCCACCGCCTTGTCAAGCTCAATGCTACACCAGACACCCGTCAGCGCTCTCTCTTCATCACTGTGCAGACAAGAGGTAGTTTGATTTTCAGTTTCCACACACGTTCTACAAAGTGGGAACATCAATTTTCCCGAACACCTGTAAGGCAACACGGGTAAGAACAGCTCGCGAGGAGGGTACATGGTGACTTTGATCAAACGAAAGTAATGTCCGATTTCGAGAAAGTCACGATAAACAATGGTTGGACGCCCCACCGGGTACATTTTGGTCTTGTTGACATAAGGGTACAGACTGGTGAAATCATAGTAATCTACTCTCTCACCCTCCTTTACCTCATAATGTAAACAGAGGGCATTGGTACAACCCCCAAATAACGCATCCCGGGGCTCTAGACATTCAGGAAAGTCCAAGGTTTCCATAAACCGTTATACCCCCGCATCCTGTTGCTTCAGGGTCGTCCACTCGTGTTCCCAAATCACCAGCATGTTCAAACCATAGGTGTTTTTTAAAGTTTCAATTCGTTTCTGGAAATCATAGTACATATCACCGCAGAGTTTTAGTGTTACGGGGTTAAAGGTGTTTGGGTCGAAGCACTGAGGACAGCCATGGTAAATACAACCGGCAAACTCATAAGCGGTACGCCGCCCGGACACGTCGCTAAAACCGTCTAAGTAGTAAGGCCCCATTTTTACTTCCCCTTGATTTAAAGCATGTCTGATGAAGATGTTATCCCGGGCACTCAGGTATTCCACCCACTGTATGGAGACAGTCGAAAAGTTCTTTTGTCTAGCACGATAGTTGTCAGAAGTGGTGACCGCTATAGTGTTTTTCTGCAAGAAATTGGACCGATACATTTTCATGCAGAGAGACGCTATGGTCACACTTTGCAAAGGGTTGAGACCCGATGTGTTGATAACCTCGGCGCAGAAACGCACACAGGCTTCTTTAAGGATCACCACATCATTTTTACAATAAGCGGCCATCTCTTCTCGGAAATCAAAAACACCTCCCTTAACCGTATTGTACCATTTAAAGAATTCCTCCCTCTCATGAGACATCATAGTATCAACCCCATAATAAGAGGCGGGCGGGTAGGACCCTTGATAATTTTGAGTGTCCTTAGTATTAAAAAAATGGCAGAACCAACCTTTCTTCTGAGCCTCAAAACCCAGAGCCTTAGGCAAAGCGCTCAATTTCATGGGGAGGAAATTTAACAAGTCTATGTAACGTTAGTTGAAAGCTTCGTCGGTGAAACACATGATCTTGCTACCCTGAGCTATTATTTTTGGGGTCACCCCATTTTCCACCAGATACTTCATCAAAATGTAAGAATCATAACCCTTAGCATTGTGGGCAATAAATGTGTAATTGAGGTATTTTGGACCTCGATACCGCGTAAAGAAATCCCTGACACAACTCTCACCGCTAGCTGACCACTCACGATCCAACATGTCAATACAGTGTATATAATTAGCAACGTGGACCCCGTTTTCTTGCCGGCATTCAAAATCAAAAAAGACATACCAGTTGTGCGGCGGCTCCTTTTTAACCGGCTGAATAAAGCACTGGTGTTCGGACCCCGGGGTTAAATCAGCATTACAGATCCTGCATCTCGGCTCCAGACATTTGTGTGGTTTAACCTCATGAAAACGGTACTGGAGGCAACACTGCGGGCAACATTTAGTTTGATCACAATAACTCCATTTTTTAACCCCTCTCAGCAGCGGCCCTCTGTACCTTATGTTCGGAAAAACAGAACGCTGAGAGACAAATCCTTAAGCAATCTTTACATCGGATGGTAGGGGCCAAACCCTTACGACATTGCGGATTGAAACAGACATTACAGTAACCGTCACATCGGTGCTTAAGCTTATCATTGAAGGCCTTATAACACCAATGACAAACATACGAACAACCCAAAAAAGCCGTCAAACTCTTTATTCCAAAGTAATGACTATCACTTAGGAAGAGAAACAGTGTCTGTGTATGGGTTTCAGGATGTGTCTGAAATTTCACAAATACTTCCTTTACCTCACAACGGTACCACACAACAATTTTTAAAGACAACAACTCCTCAAACTTGGTGATGTCTGAAAAGGCAACCATCTGTTGAGAGTTTAAGCCGGCCCTCTGATGAAGCATTAAAGCCTCTTGCAGAGCTTGGGGTTCAGGCATGTCGGGGGTGAGTAGTTTTATTAAACTGTAAGCAAAACAGAGCTTATTGTCCCCACTGGATCTCACCACTAATTGCCTGAGCTTGGTCCTAATTATGTCGTTCTTCAAGCATTTCGACAGTCTTCTAAGCGCCCCACCCTCAGGGTTACGAACCACATTCATTACCAGAGACAGACTTTCATCAGCTAAGATGGCTGCGTTACTTTGCAATAACGCTTCGATTTTAGCCAGACATCTAAATTATCTCCACTCAGCATTACAGATAGGTTGCTAAACAAATCATCCCCTCTGAGTTCTAACTGTACAACATCTCGAGGTCTGACCCTTTCAGCAACCTGTTCAAGCATTTTCTGCAAGGCCTCGTGTATGTTGACAAATATTTCTGCATAATTGTCACAATTTAAAAGTTCTGCAAAATTAAAACGCTGAATCATTTCAAAATTGTTATAGGCCGGTCTATCTATAATCACGGGATCACTGGTACTTTTGGACACATCATCATTTTGAACAAAGCCTTCACCCCCTACATTCTCACAGAGCATGTCCTCCACAGCCTTATCAGTCTCAGAACCCTCCACATTCCGAACACCCCCACTGCTGACATCTACAAAACCCCCTTTTTGAGGAGGCTCATTTAAAGCCTGTAAAAGTCCTTCAAAGATATCCAACCGGTTAATGTCAAGACCCTCCTCTATAGTGATGGCTGCTTCTGCCGCCATCCTGTGTTCTAATTGTCTCAAATCATTTATAATAGGGGCAGAATTTGGTCGGGGTAGCTCCTCCAAAGCCTCCACCATTTCAAACAAATCGGGGTGAACTAGGGGGTGAACCTCTATAAGCGCTACCGGTGGGAGGTGGTTATTTAGATCATTGACCATCTGTAACAGGTCGGGGTTCACCGGTAAGTCTGTTAATTCACATTCTATCGGTGGTAATTGGGGGTTATTTAAATCATTTATCATTTGTAATAGTTCCAGGTTCATTGGGACATCAGAGGAGTTCACAACAGGGCCGGGGATGTTCTCTCGGGAAGGTCTTTTTGGGGCCCTAGCTTGTTCATAATCCTTTAGTTTGTGAGTTCTTTTACCAAGTCAGGACATTTTTTAATTTATTTTTTATTTTTCCAACAACCCACAATAGTAAGGCGTTTTGTGTCTATTAAAACATTAAATACGGTACAATTCGTTAGTAAGGGTATTAACAAGGATGTTTTGGCTCTCTATCACCAGGTTTTGCCCCACTAACACAAGTCTTTGATTTTGTAACAAAGTATGTAGCAACTCATGCCGACCTTCAGGATGTAGCTCCGGGGGCTGGTGGCCTGGCTCAGCTTCAAAGGATGGTCGCTCCGGTAAATCTCGGTCGAAGGAGGCAGGGAGCGAGCGTATACTCATGGACGGAGACCAAGAAGGCCTTTGCGGTGACACCCTGGCCAAGCGCGGGGTACTGTTCCGCGTTTCTGTAGCCAAGAAACGGGTCTGGGGGGACGATGTTGAAACCAGGCCGTCGTTGGGTGGTGTGTCAGCCCTGACTGACGGCGACCCCTGAGGTTGTTGGATGCCTGTATTTGTTCCGCCCGACAATGCGGCGGGCTGAATCTGGGGTGTTGAATTACTCCCAGAAGGCTGTGGCCTGAGTAGATGTTGGGGGGTCTCCAAGACCACCGTGGGGGATCCTCTCGGTGATCTCACCGGGGAAGATGTTTGATCCCACTTAGACGGGGTAATTGTCCTCAATAGCTCATTCACAGAATGACTATCCCAAGAGTCTTGGGAAGAATAAAAATATACATTACATTTACATCTTTAAACGGTGACAGAAATCAAACTTAAAACAACATGTCCAGGACATTCAAAACCTTTAGCTTTTTTAGACCTTTGAAAATAGCCTTAGACATTCACTACAACGCCTTATTATTTACAGACAATATATTTATTAGGACTTGATAATAAATGTAAAACAGAGAAGCCGCTGTAAATAAACTGTTTCTTAAATGTTTCTTTAAAAACTGTAATATTGTTAATAAAACACACACACACACAACAACATTTCATTTTTAATCGAACCTTCCAAGTGTAAACGCTTCCTGATCCCGGGACTTCCTGTTTCACAAACGTTTTCACGATCTGTTTAAATATTAAATACAATGAACACCTTCAAGCCTTTTCCTACAACCACTTTAAAACAGAAGTATAATAGCGGGATATAAGCCAAACAACTTACTAAACCCTTTCGGACGGCTTTACTTCCTAACCAGACGGTACAGCAATCGGTCATTTCTAAACACGTTCCCCAGAAACAAGCCTAGACCTGTCCGGACTTCTAAAGATCTTTCCCAGAACCCCCCGCCCTACAGGAAACGGTCACCCATCGCTTAAATATTAGCCCTCAACGGGCAAAAAAGCCCTTTTAAAAACATTAAAGTTTGAAAGATCTTACTTACCTCCACAGAATAATCGTTTCTTATGTTTTTCGGCTGGTTTAGCTTTTTGCACCGCTGTGAAGGTAAGAGACATGTTTAACCTTTAACCACACCGCTTTATAAAAAGCTTTAACCTCTTACAGGCTGCAGATATATACTCACAGCTATCAGATACCGGGGCTGACGGCCTTTCAGATTCTTGAAAGGTTACGGTTCTCGAAGGTAAAACGAAACAAGCCCTCGATGTGGAAGGCCTTTCGTTGTCTCGAACCACGTTTCTTAATACTGTTAGACAGGATAATTTTTTTAAATTAACAAAACTGGACTCAAACATCTTACAGAAACGTTATACAAACAAACAGGGGTTTAGTTCTTACCCGGTCGGCAGACAGCCTGTCTAGGGACAACCACTTCTCTTGGTCGATCCTCGGAGACATTAATCACAGGCCTTTCGATAGTTTCTGTGTAATTAAAGAGACCGGCATTAATATATATTAAAACGTTTTCATAACTCTAATGAGCCGCTTCAAAACCACACACACCCATGCATAAGAACCCATGAGCGCAAACACAAAAATCTTACCGTCGTTGTTCCAGATGATCTCCTCAGCGTTGGGAATTAACTCCTGTTGACTGGCTGAAAAATAATTTTACAGAACTTAAAACAGATGTTATAGCCTTATTTACAATACATGCACACAACACGCTCTGAGTCAATGAAAATAATCTGAAGACTTGCCTAAAAACTCGTTTAAATCGAATCGCTGATGTTGTTTCCGGACATTGTTGATCTTTAGTCTTAAATCGAAAGGTCAGTGTGAGTCTGTCGAGCTGAAGACCAGACCTTCATACTTATACTGATGGCCACATGCCGGATCTGCTTGTAAGGCATTGTTCTGGTCTGGCCTTTGTGCCACCCTGTTACCAATTAACATATCAAAACCAACCAATAAAATGACACTGCATCAAATTTCAAATAGAAACCAAGATGGAGACGATCTCTCTCCTCTCTACTCTAAACTTTTATTAGAACCTTTTGGTCTCTCAAAAAAACATTTTTAAGCATCAAGACCTATAGTCAACAACCACTAAGAATATTTCAGGCCTTTATAAGCGCTAAAAAACAACCTGAGCCTAGAAAATAACTATAAAGATCAAAAATAACTAGCGCTTTTACAGTGATTTTTTTATTTATTTTTTATAGCGATGCTTTGTTTGGTATTAAACAAGTCACAAACTACTCAGAACAGCGTTTATCCCCGCAAAAGAGATATTTGGGTTTATTTTACAAAGCTTATAAATTATATAGGTTAAAAGTATTCTGAATGTTTTGATATCACACGCCATACCTACTGTTGTCTTCTACACCTTACGGTAGCAACAAATCTAACTACTGCTTTACTTTAACAATAATAATGACGGCGACCACGATGACAACAAGAACAACAACAACAACAACAACAACAACAACATCATCATCATCATCATCATCAGATTTTAATTAAAAGTGGCTACACCAGCGTTTACAATTTCAACCTGTCGACGGACGGACGCTCTGAGTGCATCGATTACGGGCACTCCAATGAAGAAAAGACACCCACCGCCTCCGGGGAACCACGAGGGCAAGCATGACGAAAAGGGCCAGCCCACAGTAGGCTGTTTCCGCCCGGTTTCGAACCGGGGACCTTTCGCGCGTTAGGCGAACGTGATAACCGCTACACTACGGAAACTGACACCGCTGCCTCTTGCTTCAAATGGTTACCGTTAAAGCCTGCTGGTAAAACGGGCTCAGGTGTTTCAGGTCGGCTAGGCTGTGAGATGTCGTCTGAAGTGCGGCGAAAGGATGCCATTTTCACTGACCTGTTTGGCATTGCTAAAGGGCACATCAGGACACTTCGGAAACTCTTTTAAAGGCAGGACGCCCTGCGCTCTGACAGTGCCTGCACTTAGCCCAACAAGGTGATGCTGAATGGCTTGTTCAAACGTCTGGTGGTCTTCCTTCACCACCAGACTATCAGAGCTATTTTGCCTTCTACACCTTACGGTAGCAACAAATCTAACTACTGCTTTACTTTAACATTAATAATGACGGCGACTACGACGACAACAAGAATAACAACAACAACATCATCATCATCAGATTTTAATTAAAAGTGGCTACACCAGCGTTTACAATTTCAACCTGTCGACGGACGGACGCTCTGAGTGCACCGATTTCGGGACACTTCGGAAACTCTTTCAAAGGCAGGACGACCTGCGCTCTGACAGTGCCTGCGTTTAGCCCAACAAGGTGATGCTGAATGGCTTGTTCAAACGGCTGGTGGTCTTCCGTCACCACCAGACTATCAGAGCTATACTGCGCCTTCAACTAGATAAGAGTAACAGCAATGTCGCCGATCCTGCTACGGTCGTATTGTAACAGCAACAACATGTATCGATTTTAAAAGTGTCAGTTCCAGTGCCTCACAAAGCTACCCTTCTGCGATCGTTTGTTCTCAAGGTCAGGATTTCTTGCCACTCCGAGGAAGAGAAAACGACGGCCGGCCTTGGAGCAGAGAGATGGCGACGGGTAACACGGCACTGGCACGCGTGCACCGCGGGTTGTTTCCGCCCGGTTTCGAACCAGGGACCTTTCGCGTGTGAGGCGCACGTGATAGCCACTACACTACGGAAACCGACCCGTCCTGGTGTTTCAAATGGCTCCCATCGAAGCCGGCTGGTAAAACGCGCACAGGGGTTTCCCGTGGGCCAGCCTGTGAGATAAAGGTTTCTATTTTCACTGACCTATTTTGCATTGCTCAAGGGCACATCAGGACACTTTGGAAACTCTTTCAAAGGAAGAACGCCCTGAGCTATGACAAGACTTACACTTACCCCAACATGGTGATGCTCAATGGCTTGTTCAAACAGCTGCTGCTCGTCTTGTGCCACCATCAGACAATCACAGAGCTATTGTGCCTTCTACACCTTACGGTAGCTACAAATCTAACAACTGCTTTACTTTAACAATAATAATGACGGCGACCACGACGACAACAAGAAAAACAAGAACAACAACAACAACAAGAACAAGAACAAGAACAACAACATCATCATCATCATCATCATATTTTAATTAAAAGTGGCTACACCAGCGTTTACAATTTCAACCTGTCGACGGACGGACGCTCTGAGTGCACCGATTTCGGGACACTTAGGAAACTCTATCAAAGGCAGGTCGCCCTGCGCTCTGACAGTGCCTGCACTTAGCCCAACAAGGTGATGCTGAATGGCTTGTTCAAACGGCTGGAGGTCTTCCGTCACCACCAGACTATCAGAGCTATACTGCGCCTTCGACTACATAAGAGTAACAGCAATGTCGCTGATCCTGCTACGGTCGTATTGTAACAGCTACAACATGTATCGATTTTAAAAGTGTGAGTTCCAGCGCCTCGCAAAGCTACCCTTCTGCGATCGTTTGTTTTTAAGGTCAGGATTTCTTGCCACTCCGAGGAAGAGAAAACGACGGCCGGCCTTGGGGCAGAGAGAAGGCGACGGGTAACATGGCACTGGCACGCGTGCACCGGGGGTTGTTTCCGCCCGGTTTCGAACCGGGGACCTTTCGCGTGTGAGGCAAACGTGATAGCCACTACACTACGGAAAACAACCCGTCCTGGTGTTTCGAATGGCTTCCATCGAAGCAGGCTGATAAAACGCGCACAGGCGTTTCCCGTGGGCCAGCCTGTGAGATAAAGGTTTCTATTTTCACTGACCTATATTGCATTGCTAAAGGGCACATCAGGACACTTTGGAAACTCTTTCAAAGGCAGGACGCCCTGCGCTCTGACAGTGCCTGCACTTAGCCCAACAAGGTGATGCTGAATGGCTTGTTCAAACGTCTGGTGGTCTTCCTTCACCACCAGACTATCAGAGCTATTGTGCCTTCTACACCTTACGGTAGCAACAAATCTAACTACTGCTTTACTTTAACAATAATAATGACGGCGACTACGACGACAACAAGAACAACAACAACAACAACATCATCATCATCATCATCAGATTTTAATTAAAAGTGGCTACACCAGCGTTTACAATTTCAACCTGTCGACGGACGGACGCTCTGAGAGCACCGATTTCGGGCACTCCAATGAAGAAAAGCCACCCACCGCCTGCGGGGAACCACGAGGGCAAGCAGGACGAAAAGGGCCGGCCCAAAGCAGGCTGTTTCCGCCCGGTTTCGAACCGGGGACCTTTCGCGCGTTAGGCGAATGTGATAACCGCTACACTACGGAAACTGACAACGCCACCTCTTGCTTCAAACGGTTACCGTAGGAGCCTGCTGGTAAAACGGGCTCAGGCGTTTCAGGTCGGCTAGACTGTGAGATGGCGTCTGAAGTGCCGCGAAATGATGCCATTTTCACAGACCTGTTTGGCATTGCTAAAGGGCACATCAGGACACTTCGGAAACTCTTTCAAAGGCAGGACGCCCTGCGCTCTGACAGTGCCTGCACTTAACCCAACAAGGTGATGCTGAATGGCTTGTTCAAACGGCTGGTGGTCTTCCGTCACCACCAGACTATGAGAGCTATACTGCGCCTTCAACTACATAAGAGTAGATAGTAGGGTTTTTTGGGCGCGGCCTATTTTGTTATGACGTATGCCCTAAGCTTATTAATATTCCTACGTCATAATTGGGGGGCGTGATTTTAGGTAGAGTTATTTCCTTAATTATTCCTACCTCATATCCGTCAGAAAGTGTACACCCATAAAACCCTGAACAACAAGGCCACCCATAAATACCCCCACCCCTCTGAAGGCAACGCCCCGAAACTCTCCTCTCTATTTAAGAACCCGCGCTTCTTTTAGGCAATACCTCTTTAATTCTCAGCTTCTGAAACATCCCGCTTCTTCAACATGTCCAGCGACATCAACATGAAACCCCGCAAGAAACAATCCCGGGCAAGGGTTCCTGTACTCACCAATTTGAAGATTGAACGCTCCTGGGTGTTGTTCTGGGGGGCTCGACGGGGTTACCGCTTTAAAAGGGATCCCAGCTATGTTGGAGTGGAGCTTCTTGCTTTGGGAGAGAAGGAGGGTACGTTGGAACCTTTTGAGACGGTAATTGAATACTCTTATGAGGACTGGTTGAAGGTGATGGCCTGGAGAGATCTGGGGCTTGTGGATAAGACTCTAGAAGGCTTGCAAGAGGGTCCAAGAGAATGCGAAATGGAGTCTCCGACTCAGGGTTTTGAAAGGTGTGAATGGGAAAGCTTGCAGAACTACGACAGACGACGTGTGGGGTTTTGGAGGGGGGTCTGACGGCTCAGGGGCTACTCTCTTCTAAGAGGGCGGTGTGTCGTGACGTAGTGAAGAGATAGGATAAAAGGTGCAACAATTCATTCATGGTTTAAAATTAAAGAGAATGTCTTACCCGAAAGCTGCGGACGTCGACAGGCTCTACAGGCCTCTTCAAACCCGGGATCACCCCTGGTTCTATTCCCCAGATTTTGTATACACTCTGGAACCCTTTGACTGTGGTTACTCTCCAAGACCTCAGACCCCGGTCCCTCAGGACGAAACAACATGCGGTGCGATGGATGTCCAAATGAGTCTCGGGGATCCCCAGCCTCTGGAGCTCATGGAGGGCCTCGATTTTGCCGAACTGTCTACCGTCTGTGCGTCTCAGGAGGGGGTCAGTCCAATGGATGGAGAAACACCCCACAAACCACCAGGCGACCCAATGAGCATCGGACTGTCCCGGGGGCGTGATGAAGACGCAGGATTTATGCCCGGGGTATGTGACCAAGTAAGCAGAGTGGTTAAAAGCACCCTGGTGTATATTCTGAGTGCTCTCATCGACCGAGCTCTGAAAGAAGTCTGTCGGGGGTGTGAAGTGAATCACCCCAGTCAGTTGAGACACAGTTGTTTGTTTGAACCAGACCGTTACTATTTCCTGTTCTATTTCAATGTGTTTTACAGAAGACTGAACAAACCGTGGCTGAAACCGGCACTAATCAAGGCGCTCTCTTACTCCCACATACATGTCACTGTGGGACAAGTCCAGAAAATCATAGATGAGATTTTGCTGGAGCTGAAAAAGGAGCCGTTTATAATAGAGAAACTTGGGCAGCTGCTCAATGACCTGGATGAGCCGAGTAGAAAAACCGCTGGCAAGCTAAAAGCTTATTTCTTCCGTAAAGAAGTTAAAGCTGGGGGCAGCGACGAAGAATTCGACATCTACGCCACTGATTCAGACTCTGACCTGAACTAAGGGACTTTGAACATGGGGAATGTTCTGGACTGCTTCTGCAACTGGTTCTGTCATCAACACTCTGCAGCTAACCTGAGAGCGCTATTACACCATGTGCTTGACAGAAAAGTAGCCAACGCGAGCCTTTTCTCTACAGATTTAACCATCGATGAGGATCAACTTTCAAACCTGGAAAAGTGAATGGCTGCTGTAACAAAGACCGGGGGGTACGAACACTGGGATGAAGGGCTCAAGGGGGCCAAGAATGATATTAGGCCATTTCATCAACATCTGTATGACCTTTTACTGAGCATGTTTAATACACCTCTGTTTACTTTTAAAATAGGTCATATTGTTGTTTTATTTACATATGTAACTGAGGTGTGTGCCTACAAGATAAAGAAACAGGTATATTTGTTGATATAGATCAAGTAACCAATCATCTGATTTCTTTTTGTCTGGACCGTAGAAAAAATTGTTGTGTATGTTATACTTTTCTCAAATGTCTAAAAAGGGGTATCTGCTCTCCTGAAGTTGAATAAAAAACCTTGTATAAAAACTTTGCGCATAGTGTGGGTCTGTGTGGTTATTTGACAGAATGACTCGGCAAGCTCCCCAAATGCAGGAACTATACTACAACCCAGCCAAGATTGGGGGTTTGGCGGGTAAGAAGGGTTTTCAAAGAGGACTCGCTGAGGCCGGAGTGAAGGTTAATGATGTGGTTGTTTCAGAATGGTTACGGGAACAAGACGCCTATACCTTACATAAACCTCTCAGGATTAACTTTAAAAGAAACCGCGTATATGCAACTGACATAGATTCACAATGGCAAATGGATCTAGTCGATATGTCAAATTTATCAAAACATAACAATGGTCACAAATTGATGTTGATGTGTATCGATGTGTTATCAAAATATGCCTGGGCTCGCATTCTACATAATAAAACAGGTCGGGCGGTGACAAGGGCCTTTGAGGATATATTGTCCCAGGGTCGATGTCCTAAAAAACTGCAGACTGATAAAGGAAAAGAGTTTCTCAACAGAGAATTTCAGAATCTACTGAAGAGACACAAAATACATCATTTCACCACTGGTAATGAGCTTAGGGCATCGGTAGTGGAGAGGTTTAACCGCACCATAAAGACCAAAATGTGGAGATATTTTACAGCGGTCAACACGTTCAAGTATTTTGATAAAGTTCAGGATTTTATCGATGCTTACAACCAAGGGTATCACACCAGTATTAAAATGAAGCCTATAGATGTTGATCAAAGTAATTCTTTTAAGGTCTATAAAAAATTATACGGACCATTTATTAAGAAGGGAAAAACTACTTATTAGTTCAACATCGGTGATGTGGTTCGCGTTTCAAAGCTAAGGAGTACTTTTGCCAAAGGTTATGAACAAACATTTTCTGACGAATATTTTACAGTTACCGAACAGTTGGCTAGAGACCCCCCCGTGTACCGGTTAAAAGACTATGACAGGGAGGATATAGAAGGAACGTTTTACGAAGCCGAGTTACAAAAAATTATTGTGGGTAAAGACAGTGTATACAGAGTTGAAAAGATATTAGCTGAAAAAACCCAGAACCGGAAAAAATATGTGTTGATGAAATGGCTTGGATGGCCTGAAAAGTTCAATAGTTGGGTCCCGGAACAACAGGTTTGCGATATTCAATCCTTATAACAACATGCCCGCGGGTGTGTTGGGGGCATTACTTTCGATTCTCAAGATGGAATCAGGAGGCTTCTACGTGACTCTACCCAGTAATGCCTCTCTCGATATATATCCTAAAAATGAAATATCCAGTTACACGGTACAATTTGGAAAATCTATAGATCTAAGGGTGTCGTGGGAAGTGGGGTTGGCGGAAATACAGTATCCTTACACTTGGGCTGTTTTACAAGATAAGGATGCCACCTTCGCCATTTTTGATGATGTTAAAAAGAGTCAATGGACATTCACGATACAAGGAGGTTATTATGACAATGTGGATAAAATATTAGATGAGATGCATAAACAGTTCTCAGAAGGCACCCCCAACATCAAGCTATATTACAACCCTATTAAAAACAGAGTGTACAAGGTGTCAAAACCAGGTATTAGCATTCAAACCAGCGGCCAACTGGGGCGTATATTTGGGTTCTATTCTGACACAGAGAGCAGGTTCTCAGAAGTGGTGGGGCGGCTTTTACACTCTTTATGTGTATACGGATATCATAACCCACCAGAGGGTCGGGGATAGTTATGTCCCCCTTTTGAGAAATGTACTTATTAAAGGTAAAAGCAATGACATGGTCACAATTACTTATGACAAACCACACTACGTACCAGTCTCAAAGACCCACTTTGACAACATCACGATCGAAGTAAAATTGGATCAGAATATCAACGTACCCTTCCGCATCGGTAAAGTTAATGTCAAACTACATTTTCGACCCCTGAAACAGTGTGTACATTATTAAAATGGCTACCTCGAGGGGTTATGTAGATCCTAGCGCCTATGTGGATTATTACAAGATGCAAGATGGAACGGCTTGCCCGGTATTGTAGGAGCCCCCACAATGTATGGCGCCAGTCTAGGAGGACTCTTTCGTGGTCTCTTTAGAATGGCCATACCCCTGCTTAAGAGAGGCTTTGCTATAGCCAGACCCCACTTGAAATCAGCGGCTAAAAATATTGTTAGTGACGTGTTCACCAATGTTATGAACCGGGCAGCTAGCCATGAGCATCAGGAGGGTTCGGGTCTCATGGTAATGGCGAGGAGGGGGGGTAAAAGAAGAAACAGCATGTGTCCACCAGGGGGCGACAAAGATCCGTGGCTAACAAAAAACGAAGAATCTCTCATTCTCCAACATATCGTGGAAACACTCGGAGAAGGAAGCAGCACAAGAAAAAACCTGCAAAAAGAAAGTCTCAAAGAAAGAAAAATAGAGCCTCAGGATACATCTTTTAAACATGTCTTTTGTCCACAGTCTATCGGAAGAATGCGTCAAATCAGAACTGGATCTGTTTACAGTTCCATACACTCAAACGAGTATAGATAAGAGCATATATGTAGAGATTCCCCCTCTTTCTGCAATTTCAGACACGGCCCCTCTGGAGTTTTTTATAGCTGGCAATGGCGAGGATTATATTGATTTGAATAACACATTTATTTTAATGAACTGTAAAGTGACTGATGAGGATGGCGATGCAATCGAGAAGACGACCAACGATGGGGTCATCAATTACCCGGTGGCCACCATGTTTACACAGGTGAATGTGACCCTGGGAGATCGGCTCATTAGTCAAAGCAGCAATACTTACCCCTATAGAGCCATGATGGAGTGTATACTTAATTATAGTGAGGAGACCCTAAGCAAACAGTTCAGCCCCGGCCTTTTCTTCAAAGACATCCCGGAAGCTATGGACGACAAGGATCCAGAGGGACTCAATAAGGGTTTGCAAAAAAGAACGGCCTCTTCAACAGAAGGGAGGACCTTTGAGCTAATGGGGCATATCCATGCAGACATATTTTTCCAAGAAAAACTCATGCTCAACGGGGTAGACATTAAAATTAAAATGATCCGTAGTAAAAGTGCTTTTTGTCTGATGACCCCTGATACTGAAAAATATAAACTGACCATATTATCGGCCTCGCTGTTTGTGAAAAAAGTGTCCGTCTCCCCGGCGGTTAAACTAGGACACGCGCAGGCGTTAATGACGGCAAACGCCAAGTACCCGATCGAAAGAGTCTATATGAAAGTCCACAGTATCCCCGCAGGGACACGGGTGATGAACCAGGAAAATCTGTTTCTAGGACAGCTCCCAAAACAGGTTATTATAGGTCTCGAAGATAATGATGCATTTACCGGGGTTTACAACAAGAACCCCTTTAACTTTAAACATTATAACGCGGAATTTATAGCGTTGTACGTCGATGGTGTGCAGGTTCCATCCAGACCTTTTCAACCTGACTTTGAAAACGGCAATGCGGTTCGTGAATATGACAGTCTAGTACTGGCTACGGGTCGCCATCTCAAGGATCAAACTCTGCTGATCGATCGCCGGGAATACTGCAGCGGTTACACCCTGTACGGTTTCAACCTGACCCCTGACGAAGAGTGTGGACAACATTTTTCACTGATGAAGACGGGCAATATGCGTTTGGAGATGCGTTTCAAGCAGCCTCTACCACGCACTGTAAATATGGTCGTGTATGCAGTGTTTGACAACATTATTGAGGTGAATCAGAGGAGAAACGTTATGTATGATTATTATTAAAATGAACACCAGAGAGCTCAACCACATCATGAATGCCCTGGCCGGCTCACGGAAACTGTTTCAAGGAGTCTACGCCTGCGATCAGCTGCCTAAATTTAAGATCAAGAATTTACCTGCAATGTACATAATCAACACACACCCTAAAAATATGCCCGGAGAACATTGGCTGGCTATTTATCTAAGGGAGGACCACCGTGGTGAATTTTTTGATTCCTATGCAAACCCCCCGGATTTCAGACCTTTCCCTCGGAAGATCAATAACTTTCTGCTCAACAACTGTCAAGAAACCATTTACAGCGGTCGTCAAGTACAAAGTCTTCAGACCTTCACTTGTGGTCAACACTGTGTGTTTTTCTTATATCATAGATCTAAAGGAAGGTCATACCCCGATATTATGGCCTTGTACAGTGAGGATTTAGGCCAAAATGATAAAAAAGTGGCAGAGTTTGTCAGGACACTGTGGACCCCCCCTTATAACACAATGACTTACGACCCTAGCCAGCCGTGTATACAGATGGGGTGTTCTTGTGAGGATTTTAAAAGATGTCATGCGTGTTAAGGTGAAAAAATAATGAAAACAGCCTTTGAATCATTAGTTTTGTTTTTATTCAACACAATTCTTATACAAAGCAGGGGTTATGGTATAAATAAATGTACAACATTTGAAAAATAAAAAATAAAAATAAAAAATTGTTTGTCGGGTCATTATTTACAGGGGAGACAAATAAAAACATGAGATTAATAAGCTTCCCAACGATGGATAGATCCTGAGGATGGTCGCTCAGCACGGTCAGAGTAATGAGATATCGGAGTCAGATCAGGCTCCACCTCTTTACACAGACGGATTTTTTGTCGCGTTTCCTGGTTAGGAACTGTTGATTGGGGCATGTTCAGACAGGCCATCGCCTGTAGGAAAGCATTCCAGCCTACAGGTCGGCGACTATCGGGTACCTTATTAGTGCTAGTGACACTCTTCAACAAATCAAACATGTGTGAACCTTTGATCAGTTGTCCTTTAAAAACAAATTCACCCTGTTCATTCCAAGCCGTTACCCGCGGTTTCTGAACCATTTTGTGCAGGATATATTCTGCATGTCTTTTGCTTCTGGCCGGCATGTTTCTCAAAACATCCGTTACAACATCTCCCTCTGAACTCTCAACAGGTTCGGTCACCGCAACATCTTTATCAACCGTTCCCCCCGCATCAGCCCCAGAACCATTTTCTTGAGAGGCCATGGTTAAAGTTAAAATGTTTTGATCTTTTTCACCCTGTCTAACCAGACGGAGGTAGCGCTGTAACGTGTTGGTATACAACTGGGCTTTGGAATACTGATTTAAATCGGCCCTGGCCTGTATAGCTTTCATTTCAGAGTCCAGGTTGTTTTCGGCCGTTTGTCTAATGGGCTCTGGCCCGACAACATTTTTTCTCAGTTTCTCAAGCTGCTCCTGAGGGATCAAAAACATTTTCTGAGCATATTCCATTATTAACCCACTCTGGAAGCTAGAAGACTGGTTAGGAAAGGCACGGCTATGCTCAACAGCGGTCCTATAAAACCCCCGGTTTGATTAATCTTCTTTCTTTTTCTTTTAATAGAATACTTCTTATTAGCGATGATCTTGATAACCGCTTTTTGTTTTTTGAGTTTAGAATGTTGAGAAGGGGTTAGGGGTATATTATCGCGTAAGATGTTAAAAGCTATTTCACACAGGGTCTCGATCAAATCCGAGGGGGCCCCTGCCAGCACAGCTTTCCTATGGCGCGGGCTCCTCTCAAATAACATTTGCAAAAGCGGCAGATTTCTTTTAATCCGAACAGACATTCTTATTTATTTCCTTTTCTTTAGCACATAGACTGCCGGCCAATCGGGCGGGCACAAACCTGTTCTGAGGCGAAAGTCTTCTGGGGTTTGTGCTTTTAAGTCCGCAATCAAGTACCCGTAGGGTTTTTTGGTGGCATCCTCAAATGCCTCCAAAAAGAACTTGGTCTGGTTAGGGTACATTTGACGAGCCAAGACGGTGACCTGTAGTTTATCTCTGGGGTTTTTAAAAAGAATTATATAATTGGCATTTAAATTAATAGTGCGGCTTTTTTTACCTTGAAAAAATAGATTTTGAACTAAATAAATAATACTTTAATTCCTATGATGAGTGTACTTTGTGAAAGCTTTTTCCACTTCACTGTTGTCACCGGCCTGCTCCATCTGGTCATCAAGGATCACTAGGTTAGTTTGACCGGGCGGGAACAAGTCATCGCCACACAACGAGGCGGGGAGACCTTGCACAAATTTCAGATTATTTTTTTCCGAAGCCAAATCATCGTAGAGAGGTTGCCAGCAAGAGTAACACCACACTATGTTGTCAAGAGCTTGGGACACGGTTGCGTCCACATCTTCTATGATGTTCTTTATAAGATAGCTCTTCCCCGAATTGGAGGGACCGGCTATAATACAGGAGAAAGGGTGTTGAAGTCTGTTATCAAAACCACCGCTAATATCCATAAGGCAGAGTGGTATAATCAGTCTTCAACACTCTTTTATTGTACACCACCCTGAATCGTTTGTTTAGTGATCTATTTTCCAACGTGTACCCCTTTTTATTGCGATAGATCTGATTTCCGGCTGTAATAATCTCACGAGGAGGCGCGTCTTTCTCGGTTAAAAAACTTTCTACCAGGGTCGTCAGAGACTTGATGTTAATGAGCTTGTTGTTACAATGGTTCAGAGTGAAACCCTTAACTTTCATACAGGTCTTACCCGCAGCCGTTCTGTATGCGTAAGTCTTAGGACCCCCTGAAACAAACTCCACTATGTGGTCCTGAGGATCTAGTTCGCTCGTTAACTCCCCAAGGTAGTCCCCGAGGGGAGGGACCCAATCCCCTGGCCTGGTGACAAAGATTACAGAGTCAGTATCATGATAGAGCGTGCGTTCCTGCAACTGATCCATTAAGTTGTACAGTTCAAGCCGGGCGTAAGCCGTGGTAAAAACCGCTATGAAAACATTAACATTCCCCTGTTTGGTGGGGAAATCTTTAGGGGCCCTCCACTGGACCTGTGCCACGTGGTCATTTAAGAATTGAAAGTGTGATACTGCATGTTGTTTGGAAAACATAAATTCTATGAACAGTTCAGGGGTTTTAATCAAGGTTGTGTTTAGACGGTAATTTCTTTCCCCAAACTTACCCCACAGACTGTTTAAAATCAGTTTGGACATTTGTCTCTTGGCGGGGTTTACAGTTATGTTCCCCGGCTCTAGACGGATCCCTTCCTTTTCAAAATATTGCTGAACGTATCGCTCTTTGGCCGCGGAGTCAACACACCATGAGGGATAGCCCGATGCCTCCTGTTTCCCTTTCAGATGGATCATAATGTAATCAGCAAAAAGAGTATCAGTTTTTTCAGAAAAATGCCAAACCTCATACACCTTACCGACTCTGTAACCTTTCTCCACCGCCTTGTCAAGCTCAATGCTACACCAGACACCCGTCAGCGCTCTCTCTTCATCACTGTGCAGACAAGAGGTAGTTTGATTTTCAGTTTCCACACACGTTCTACACAGAGGGAACATCAATTTTCCCGAACACCTGTAAGGCAACACGGGTAAGAACAGCTCGCGAGGAGGGTACATGGTGACTTTGATCAAACTAAAGTAATGTCCGATTTCGAGAAAGTCACGATAAACAATGGTTGGACGCCCCACCGGGTACATTTTGGTCTTGTTGACATAAGGGTACAGACTGGTGAAATCATAGTAATCTACTCTCTCACCCTCCTTTACCTCATAATGTAAACAGAGGGCATTGGTACAACCCCCAAATAACGCATCCCGGGGCTCTAGACATTCAGGAAAGTCCAAGGTTTCCATAAACCGTTGTACCCCCGCATCCTGTTGCTTCAGGGTCGTCCACTCGTGTTCCCAAATCACCAGCACTTTCAAACCATAGGTGTTTTTTAAAGTTTCAATTCGTTCCTGGAAATCATAGTACATATCACCGCAGAGTTTTAGTGTTACGGGGTTAAAGGTGTTTGGGTCAAAGCACTGAGGACAGCCATGGTAAATACAACCGGCAAACTCATAAGCGGTACGCCGCCCGGACACGTCGCTAAAACCGTCTAAGTAGTAAGGCCCCATTTTTACTTCCCCTTGATTTAAAGCATGTCTGATGAAGATGTTATCCCGGGCACTCAGGTATTCCACCCACTGTATGGAGACAGTCGAAAAGTTCTTTTGTCTAGCACGATAGTTGTCAGAAGTGGTGACCGCTATAGTGTTTTTCTGCAAGAAATTGGACCGATACATTTTCATGCAGAGAGACGCTATGGTCACACTTTGCAAAGGGTTGAGACCCGATGTGTTGATAACCTCGGCGCAGAAACGCACACAGGCTTCTTTAAGGATCACCACATCATTTTTACAATAAGCGGCCATCTCTTCTCGGAAATCAAAAACACCTCACTTAACCGTATTGTACCATTTAAAGAATTCCTCCCTCTCATGAGACATCATAGTATCAGCCCCATAATAAGAGGCGGGCGGGTAGGACCCTTGATAATTTTGAGTGTCCTTAGTATTAAAAAAATGGCAGAACCAACCTTTCTTCTGAGCCTCAAAACCCAGAGCCTTAGGCAAAGCGCTCAATTTCATGGGGAGGAAATTTAACAAGTCTATGTAACGTTAGTTGAAAGCTTCGTCGGTGAAACACATGATCTTGCTACCCTGAGCTATTATTCTTGGGGTCACCCCATTTTCCACCAGATACTTCATCAAAATGTAAGAATCATAACCCTTAGCATTGTGGGCAATAAATGTGTAATTGAGGTATTTTGGACCTCGATACCGCGTAAAGAAATCCCTGACACAACTCTCACCGCTAGCTGACCACTCACGATCCAACATGTCAATACAGTGTATATAATTAGCAACGTGGACCCCGTTTTCTTGCCGGCATTCAAAATCAAAAAAGACATACCAGTTGTGCGGCGGCTCCTTTTTAACCGGCTGAATAAAGCACTGGTGTTCGGACCCCGGGGTTAAATCAGCATTACAGATCCTGCATCTCGGCTCCAGACATTTGTGTGGTTTAACCTCATGAAAACGGTACTGGAGGCAACACTGCGGGCAACATTTAGTTTGATCACAATAACTCCATTTTTTAACCCCTCTCAGCAGCGGCCCTCTGTACCTTATGCTCGGAAAAACAGAACGCTGAGAGACAAATCCTTAAGCAATCTTTACATCGGATGGTAGGGGCCAAACCCTTACGACATTGCGGATTGAAACAGACGTTACAGTAACCGTCACAGCGGTGCTTAAGCTTATCATTGAAGGCCTTATAACACCAATGACAAACATACGAACAACCCAAAAAAGCCGTCAAACTCTTTATTCCAAAGTAATGACTATCACTTAGGAAGAGAAACAGTGTCTGTGTATGGGTTTCAGGATGTGTCTGAAATTTCACAAATACTTCCTTTACCTCACAACGGTACCACACAACAATTTTTAAAGACAACAACTCCTCAAACTTGGTGATGTCTGAAAAGGCAACCATCTGTTGAGAGTTTAAGCCGGCCCTCTGATGAAGCATTAAAGCCTCTTGCAGAGCTTGGGGTTCAGGCATGTCGGGGGTGAGTAGTTTTATTAAACTGTAAGCAAAACAGAGCTTATTGTCCCCACTGGAACTCACCACTAATTGCCTGAGCTTGGTCCTAATTATGTCGTTCTTCAAGCATTTCGACAGTCATCTAAGCGCCCCACCCTCAGGGTTACGAACCACATTCATTACCAGAGACAGACTTTCATCAGCTAAGATGGCTGCGTTACTTTGCAATAACGCTTCGATTTTAGCCAGACGTCTAAATTATCTCCACTCAGCATTACAGATAGGTTGCTAAACAAATCATCCCCTCTGAGTTCTAACTGTACAACATCTCGAGGTCTGACCCTTTCAGCAACCTGTTCAAGCATTTTCTGCAAGGCCTCGTGTATGTTGACAAATATTTCTGCATAATTGTCACAATTTAAAAGTTCTGCAAAATTAAAACGCTGAATCATTTCAAAATTGTTATAGGCCGGTCTATCTATAATCACGGGATCACTGGTACTCTTGGACACATCATCATTTTGAACAAAGCCTTCACCCCCTACATTCTCACAGAGCATGTCCTCCACAGCCTTATCAGTCTCAGAACCCTCCACATTCCGAACACCCCCACTGCTGACATCTACAAAACCCCCTTTTTGAGGAGGCTCATTTAAAGCCTGTAAAAGTCCTTCAAAGATATCCAACCGGTTAATGTCAAGACCCTCCTCTATAGTGATGGCTGCTTCTGCCGCCATCCTGTGTTCTAATTGTCTCAAATCATTTATAATAGGGGCAGAATTTGGTCGGGGTAGCTCCTCCAAAGCCTCCACCATTTCAAACAAATCGGGGTGAACTAGGGGGTGAACCTCTATAAGCGCTACCGGTGGGAGGTGGTTATTTAGATCATTGACCATCTGTAACAGGTCGGGGTTCACCGGTAAGTCTGTTAATTCACATTCTATCGGTGGTAATTGGGGGTTATTTAAATCATTTATCATTTGTAATAGTTCCAGGTTCATTGGGACATCAGAGGAGTTCACAACAGGGCCGGGGATGTTCTCTCGGGAAGGTCTTTTTGGGGCCCTAGCTTGTTCATAATCCTTTAGTTTGTGAGTTCTTTTACCAAGTCAGGACATTTTTTAATTTATTTTTTATTTTTCCAACAACCCACAATAGTAAGGCGTTTTGTGTCTATTAAAACATTAAATACGGTACAATTCGTTAGTAAGGGTATTAATAAGGGTGTTTTGGCTCTCTATCACCAGGTTTTGCCCCACTAACACAAGTCTTTGATTTTGTAACAAAGTATGTAGCAACTCATGCCGACCTTCAGGAAGTAGCTTCGGGGGCTGGTGGCCTGGCTCAGCTTCAAAGGATGGTCGCTCCGGTAAATCTCGGTCGAAGGAGGCAGGGAGCGAGCGTATACTCATGGACGGAGACCAAGAAGGCCTTTGCGGTGACACCCTGGCCAAGCGCGGGGTACTGTTCCGCGTTTCTGTAGCCAAGAAACGGGTCTGGGGGGACGATGTTGAAACCAGGCCGTCGTTGGGTGGTGTGTCAGCCCTGACTGACGGCGACCCCTGAGGTTGTTGGATGCCTGTATTTGTTCCGCCCGACAATGCGGCGGGCTGAATCTGGGGTGTTGAATTACCCCCAGAAGGCTGTGGCCTGAGTAGATGTTGGGGGGTCTCCAAGACCACCGTGGGGGATCCTATCGGTGATCTCACCGGGGAAGATGTTTGATCCCACTTAGACGGGGTAATTGTCCTCAATAGCTCATCCACAGAATGACTATCCCAAGAGTCTTGGGAAGAATAAAAATATACATTACATTTACATCTTTAAACGGTGACAGAAATCAAACTTAAAACAACATGTCCAGGACATTCAAAACCTTTAGCTTTTTTAAACCTTTGAAAATAGCCTTAGACATTCACTACAACGCCTTATTATTTACAGACAATATATTTATTAGGACTTGATAATAAATGTAAAACAGAGAAGCCGCTGTAAATAAACTGTTTCTTAAATGTTTCTTTAAAAACTGTAATATTGTTAATAAAACACACACACACACAACAACATTTCATTTTTAAACGAACCTTCCAAGTGTAAACGCTTCCTGATCCCGGGACTTCCTGTTTCACAAATGTTTTCACGATCTGTTTAAATATTAAATACAATGAACACCTTCAAGCCTTTTCCTACAACCACTTTAAAACAGAAGTATAATAGCGGGAGATAAGCCAAACAACTTACTAAACCCTTTCGGACGTCTTTACTTCCTAACCAGACGGTACGGCAATCGGTCATTTCTAAACACGTTCCCCAGAAACAAGCATAGACCTGTCCGGACTTCTAAAGATCTTTCCCAGAACCCCCCGCCCTACAGGAAACGGTCACCCATCGCTTAAATATTAGCCATCAACGGGCAAACAAAGCCCTTTTAAAAACATTAAAGTTTGAAAGATCTTACTTACCTCCACAGAATAATCGTTTCTTATGTTTTTCGGCTGGTTTAGCTTTTTGCACCGCTGTGAAGGTAAGAGACATGTTTAACCTTTAACCACACCGCTTTATAAAAAGCTTTAACCTCTTACAGGCTGCAGACATATACTCACAGCTATCAGATACCGGGGCTAACGGCCTTTCAGATTCTTGAAAGGTTACGGTTCTCGAAGGTAAAACGAAACAAGCCCTCGATGTGGAAGGCCTTTCGTTGTCTCGAACCACGTTTCTTAATACTGTTAGACAGGATAATTTTTTAAAATTAACAAAACTGGACTCAAACATCTTACAGAAACGTTATACAAACAAACAGGGGTTTAGTTCTTACCCGGTCGGCAGACAGCCTGTCTAGGGACAACCACTTCTCTTGGTCGATCCTCGGAGACATTAATCACAGGCCTTTCGATAGTTTCTGTGTAATTAAAGAGACCGGCATTAATATATATTAAAACGTTTTCATAACTCTAATGAGCCGCTTCAAAACCACACACACCCATGCATAAGAACCCATGAGCGCAAACACAAAAATCTTACCGTCGTTGTTCCAGATGATCTCCTCAGCGTTGGGAATTAACTCCTGTTGACTGGTTGAAAAATAATTTTACAGAACTTAAAACAGATGTTATAGCCTTATTTACAATACATGCACACAACACGCTCTGAGTCAATGAAAATAATCTGAAGACTTGCCTAAAAACTCGTTTAAATCGAATCGCTGATGTTGTTTCCGGACATTGTTGATCTTTAGTCTTAAATCGAAAGGTCAGTATGAGTCTGTCGAGCTGAAGACCAGACCTTCATACTTATACTGATGGCCACATGCCGGATCTGTTTGTAAGGCATTGTTCTGGTCTGGCCTTTGTGCCACCCTGTTACCAATTAACATATCAAAACCAACCAATAAAATGACACTGCATCAAATTTCAAATAGAAACCAAGATGGAGACGATCTCTCTCCTCTCTACTCTAAACTTTTATTAGAACCTTTTGGTCTCTCAAAAAAACATTTTTAAGCATCAAGACCTATAGTCAACAACCACTAAGAATATTTCAGGCCTTTATAAGCGCTAAAAAACAACCTGAGCCTAGAAAATAACTATAAAGATCAAAAATAACTAGCGCTTTTACAGTGATTTTTTTTTTTTTTTTTTATAGCGATGCTTTGTTTGGTATTAAACAAGTCACAAACTACTCAGAACAGCGTTTATCCCCGCAAAAGAGATATTTGGGTTTATTTTACAAAGCTTATAAATTATATAGGTTAAAAGTATTCTGAATGTTTTGATATCACACGCCATACCAACTGTTGTCTTCTACACCTTACGGTAGCAACAAATCTAACTACTGCTTTACTTTAACAATAATAATGACGGCGACCACGATGACAACAAGAACAACAACAACAAGAACAACAACAACAACATCATCATCATCATCATCATCAGATTTTAATTAAAAGTGGCTACACCAGCGTTTACAATTTCAACCTGTCGACGGACGGACGCTCTGAGTGCATCGATTGCGGGCACTCCAATGAAGAAAAGACACCCACCGCCTCCGGGGAACCACGAGGGCAAGCATGACGAAAAGGGCCAGCCCACAGTAGGCTGTTTCCGCCCGGTTTCGAACCGGGGACCTTTCGCGCGTTAGGCGAACGTGATAACCACTACACTACGGAAACTGACACCGCTGCCTCTTGCTTCAAATGGTTACCGTTAAAGCCTGCTGGTAAAACGGGCTCAGGTGTTTCAGGTCGGCTAGGCTGTGAGAAGTGCGGCGAAAGGATGCCATTTTCACAGACCTGTTTGGCATTGCTAAAGGGCACATCAGGACACTTCGGAAACTCTTTCAAAGGCAGGACGCCCTGCGCTCTGACAGTGCCTGCACTTAACCCAACAAGGTGATGCTGAATGGCTTGTTCAAACGGCTGGTGGTCTTCCGTCACCACCAGACTATGAGAGCTATACTGCGCCTTCAACTACATAAGAGTAGATAGTAGGGTTTTTTGGGCGCGGCCTATTTTGTTATGACGTATGCCCTAAGCTTATTAATATTCCTACGTCATAATTGGGGGGCGTGATTTTAGGTAGAGTTATTTCCTTAATTATTCCTACGTCATATCCGTCAGAAAGTGTGCACCCATAAAACCCTGAACAACAAGGCCACCCATAAATACCCCCACCCCTCTGAAGGCAACGCCCCGAAACTCTCCTCTCTATTTAAGAACCCGCGCTTCTTTTAGGCAATACCTCTTTAATTCTCAGCATCTGAAACATCCCGCTTCTTCAACATGTCCAGCGACATCAACATGAAACCCCGCAAGAAACAATCCCGGGCAAGGGTTCCTGTACTCACCAATTTGAAGATTGAACGCTCCTGGGTGTTGTTCTGGGGGGCTCGACGGGGTTACCGCTTTAAAAGGGATCCCAGCTATGTTGGAGTGGAGCTTTTTGCTTTGGGAGAGAAGGAGGGTACGTTGGAACCTTTTGAGACGGTAATTGAATACTCTTATGAGGACTGGTTGAAGGTGATGGCCTGGAGAGATCTGGGGCTTGTGGATAAGACTCTAGAAGGCTTGCAAGAGGGTCCAAGAGAATGCGAAATGGAGTCTCCGACTCAGGGTTTTGAAAGGTGTGAATGGGAAAGCTTGCAGAACTACGACAGACGACGTGTGGGGTTTTGGAGGGGGGTCTGACGGCTCAGGGGCTACTCTCTTCTAAGAGGGCGGTGTGTCGTGACGTAGTGAAGAGATAGGATAAAAGGTGCAACAATTCATTCATGGTTTAAAATTAAAGAGAATGTCTTACCCGAAAGCTGCGGACGTCGACAGGCTCTACAGGCCTCTTCAAACCCGGGATCACCCCTGGTTCTATTCCCCATATTTTGTATACACTCTGGAACCCTTTGACTGTGGTTACTCTCCAAGACCTCAGACCCCGGTCCCTCAGGACGAAACAACATGCGGTGCGATGGATGTCCAAATGAGTCTCGGGGATCCCCAGCCTCTGGAGCTCATGGAGGGCCTCGATTTTGCCGAACTGTCTACCGTCTGTGCGTCTCAGGAGGGGGTCAGTCCAATGGATGGAGAAACACAAACCACCAGGCGACCCAATGAGCATCGGACTGTCCCGGGGGCGTGATGAAGACGCAGGATTTATGCCCGGGGTATGTGACCAAGTAAGCAGAGTGGTTAAAAGCACCCTGGTGTATATTCTGAGTGCTCTCATCGACCGAGCTCTGAAAGAAGTCTGTCGGGGGTGTGAAGTGAATCACCCCAGTCAGTTGAGACACAGTTGTTTGTTTGAACCAGACCGTTACTATTTCCTGTTCTATTTCAATGTGTTTTACAGAAGACTGAACAAACCGTGGCTGAAACCGGCACTAATCAAGGCGCTGTCTTACTCCCACATACATGTCACTGCGGGACAAGTCCAGAAAATCATAGATGAGATTTTGCTGGAGCTGAAAAAGGAGCCGTTTATAATAGAGAAACTTGGGCAGCTGGTCAATGACCTGGATGAGCCGAGTAGAAAAACCGCTGGCAAGCTAAAAGCTTATTTCTTCAGTAAAGAAGTTAAAGCTGGGGGCAGCGACGAGGAATTCGACATCTACGCCACTGATTCAGACTCTGACCTGAACTAAGGGACTTTGAACATGGGGAATGTTCTGGACTGCTTCTGCAACTGGTTCTGTCATCAACACTCTGTAGCTAACCTGAGAGCGCTATTACACCATGTGCTTGACAGAAAAGTAGCCAACGCGAGCCTTTTCTCTACAGATTTAACCATCGATGAGGATCAACTTTCAAACCTGGAAAAGTGAATGGCTGCTGTAACAAAGACCGGGGGGTACGAACACTGGGATGAAGCGCTCAAGGGGGCCAAGAATGATATTAGGCCATATCATCAACATCTGTATGACCTTTTGCTGAGCATGTTTAATACACCTCTGTTTACTTTTAAAATAGGTCATATTGTTGTTTTATTTACATATGTAACTGAGGTGTGTGCCTACAAGAAAAAGAAACAGGTATATTTGTTGATATAGATCAAGTAACCAATCATCTGATTTCTTTTTGTCTGGACCGTAGAAAAAATTGTTGTGTATGTTATACTTTTCTCAAATGTCTAAAAAGGGGTATCTGCTCTCCTGAAGTTGAATAAAAAACCTTGTATAAAAACTTTGCGCATAGTGTGGGTCTGTTTGGTTATTTGACAGAATGACTCGGCAAGCTCCCCAAATGCAGGAACTATACTACAACCCAGCCAAGATTGGGGGTTTGGCGGGTAAGAAGGGTTTTCAAAGAGGACTCGCTGAGGCCGGAGTGAAGGTTAATGATGTGGTTGTTTCAGAATGGTTACGGGAACAAGACGCCTATACCTTACATAAACCTCTCAGGATTAACTTTAAAAGAAACCGCGTATATGCAACTGACATAGACTCACAATGGCAAATGGATCTAGTCGATATGTCAAATTTATCAAAACATAACAATGGTCACAAATTGATGTTGATGTGTATCGATGTGTTATCAAAATATGCCTGGGCTCGCATTCTACATAATAAAACAGGTCGGGCGGTGACAAGGGCCTTTGAGGATATATTGTCCCAGGGTCGATGTCCTAAAAAACTGCAGACTGATAAAGGAAAAGAGTTTCTCAACAGAGAATTTCAGAATCTACTGAAGAGACACAAAATACATCATTTCACCACCGGTAATGAGCTTAGGGCATCGGTAGTGGAGAGGTTTAACCGCACCATAAAGACCAAAATGTGGAGATATTTTACAGCGGTCAACACGTTCAAGTATTTTGATAAAGTTCAAGATTTTATCGATGCTTACAACCAAGGGTATCACACCAGTATTAAAATGAAGCCTTTAGATGTTGATCAAAGTAATTCTTTTAAGGTCTATAAAAAATTATACCGACCATTTATTAAGAAGGGAAAAACTACTTATTAGTTCAACATCGGTGATGTGGTTCGCGTTTCAAAGCTAAGGAGTACTTTTGCCAAAGGTTATGAACAAACATTTTCTGACGAATATTTTACAGTTACCGAACAGTTGGCTAGAGACCCCCCCGTGTACCGGTTAAAAGACTATGACAGGGAGGATATAGAAGGAACGTTTTACGAAGCCGAGTTACAAAAAATTATTGTGGGTAAAGACAGTGTATACAGAGTTGAAAAGATATTAGCTGAAAAAACCCAGAACCGGAAAAAATATGTGTTGATGAAATGGCTTGGATGGCCTGAAAAGTTCAATAGTTGGGTCCCGGAACAACAGGTTTGCGATATTCAATCCTTATAACAACATGCCCGCGGGTGTGTTGGGGGCATTACTTTCGATTCTCAAGATGGAATCAGGAGGCTTCTACGTGACTCTACCCAGTAATGCCTCTCTCGATATATATCCTAAAAATGAAATATCCAGTTACACGGTACAATTTGGAAAATCTATAGATCTAAGGGGGTCGTGGGAAGTGGGGTTGGCGGAAATACAGTATCCTTACACTTGGGCTGTTTTACAAGATAAGGATGCCACCTTCGCCATTTTTGATGATGTTAAAAAGAGTCAATGGACATTCACGATACAAGGAGGTTATTATGACAATGTGGATAAAATATTAGATGAGATGCATAAACAGTTCTCAGAAGGCACCCCCAACATCAAGCTATATTACAACCCTATTAAAAACAGAGTGTACAAGGTGTCAAAACCAGGTATTAGCATTCAAACCAGCGGCCAACTGGGGCGTATATTTGGGTTCTATTCTGACACAGAGAGCAGGTTCTCAGAAGTGGTGGGGCGGCTTTTACACTCTTTATGTGTATACGGATATCATAACCCACCAGAGGGTCGGGGATAGTTATGTCCCCCTTTTGAGAAATGTACTTAATAAAGGTAAAAGCAATGACATGGTCACAATTACTTATGACAAACCACACTACGTACTAGTCTCAAAGACCCACTTTGACAACATCACGATCGAAGTAAAATCGGATCAGAATATCAACGTACCCTTCCGCTTCGGTAAAGTTAATGTCAAACTACATTTTCGACCCCTGAAACAGTTTGTACATTATTAAAATGGCTACCTCGAGGGGTTATGTAGATCCTAGCGCCTATGTGGATTATTACAAGATGCAAGATGGAACGGCTTGCCCGGTATTGTAGGAGCCCCCACAATGTATGGCGCCGGTCTAGGAGGACTCTTTCGTGGTCTCTTTAGAATGGCCATACCCCTGCTTAAGAGAGGCTTTGCTATAGCCAGACCCCACTTGAAATCAGCGGCTAAAAATATTGTTAGTGACGTGTTCACCAATGTTATGAACCGGGCAGCTAGCCATGAGCATCAGGAGGGTTCGGGTCTCATGGTAATGGCGAGGAGGGGGGTAAAAGAAGAAACAGCATGTGTCCACCAGGGGGCGACAAAGATCCGTGGCTAACAAAAAACGAAGAATCTCTCATTCTCCAACATATCGTGGAAACACTCGGAGAAGGAAGCAGCACAAGAAAAAACCTGCAAAAAGAAAGTCTCAAAGAAAGAAAAATAGAGCCTCAGGATACATCTTTTAAACATGTCTTTTGTCCACAGTCTATCGGAAGAATGCGTCAAATCAGAACTGGATCTGTTTACAGTTCCATACACTCAAACGAGTATAGATAAGATCATATATGTAGAGATTCCCCCTCTTTCTGCAATTTCAGACACGGCCCCTCTGGAGTTTTTTATAGCTGGCAATGGCGAGGATTATATTGATTTGAATAACACATTTATTTTAATGAACTGTAAAGTGACTGATGAGGATGGCGATGCAATCGAGAAGACGACCAACGCTGGGGTCATCAATTACCCGGTGGCCACCATGTTTTCACAGGTGGATGTGACCCTGGGAGATCGGCTCATTAGTCAAAGCAGCAATACTTACCCCTATAGAGCCATGATGGAGTGTATACTTAATTATAGTGAGGAGACCCTAAGCAAACAGTTCAACCCCGGCCTTTTCTTCAAAGACATCCCGGAAGCTATGGACGACAAGGATCCAGAGGGACTCAATAAGGGTTTGCAAAAAAGAACGGCCTTTTCAACAGAAGGGAGGACCTTTGAGCTAATGGGGCATATCCATGCAGACATATTTTTCCAAGAAAAACTCATGCTCAACGGGGTAGACATTAAAATTAAAATGATCCGTAGTAAAAGTGCTTTTTGTCTGATGACCCCTGATACTGAAAAATATAAACTGACCATATTATCGGCCTCGCTGTTTGTGAAAAAAGTGTCCGTCTCCCCGGCGGTTAAACTAGGACACGCGCAGGCGTTAATGACGGCAAACGCCAAGTACCCGATCGAAAGAGTCTATATGAAAGTCCACAGTATCCCCGCAGGGACACGGGTGATGAACCAGGAAAATCTGTTTCTAGGACAGCTCCCAAAACAGGTTATTATAGGTCTCGTGGATAATGATGCATTTACCGGGGTTTACAACAAGAACCCCTTTAACTTTAAACATTATAACGCGGAATTTATAGCGTTGTACTTCGATGGTGTGCAGGTTCCATCCAGACCTTTTCAACCTGACTTTGAAAACGGCAATGTGGTTCGTGAATATGACAGTCTAGTACTGGCTACGGGTCGCCATCTCAAGGATCAAACTCCCGGCTGATCGATCGCCGGGAATACTGCAGCGGTTACACCCTGTATGGTTTCAACCTGACCCCTGACGAAGAGTGTGGACAACATTTTTCACTGATGAAGATGGGCAATATGCGTTTGGAGATGCGTTTCAAGCAGCCTCTACCACGCACTGTAAATATGGTCGTGTATGCAGTGTTTGACAACATTATTGAGGTGAATCAGAGGAGAAACGTTATGTATGATTATTATTAAAATGAACACCAGAGAGCTCAACCACATCATGAATGCCCTGGCCAGCTCACGGAAACTGTTTCAAGGAGTCTACACCTGCGATCAGCTGCCTAAATTTAAGATCAAGAATTTACCTGCAATGTACATAATCAACACACACCCTAAAAATATGCCCGGAGAACATTGGCTGGCTATTTATCTAAGGGAGGACCACCGTGGTGAATTTTTTGATTCCTATGCAAACCCCCCGGATTTCAGACCTTTCCCTCGGAAGATCAATAACTTTCTGCTCAACAACTGTCAAGAAACCATTTACAGCGGTCGTCAAGTACAAAGTCTTCAGACCTTCACTTGTGGTCAACACTGTGTGTTTTTCTTATTTCATAGATCTAAAGGAAGGTCATACCCCGATATTATGGCCTTGTACAGTGAGGATTTAGGCCAAAATGATAAAAAAGTGGCAGAGTTTGTCAGGACACTGTGGACCCCCCCTTATAACACAATGACTTACGACCCTAGCCAGCCGTGTATACAGATGGGGTGTTCTTGTGAGGATTTTAAAAGATGTCATGCGTGTTAAGGTGAAAAAATAATGAAAACAGCCTTTGAATCATTAGTTTTGTTTTTATTCAACACAATTCTTATACAAAGCAGGGGTTATGGTATAAATAAATGTACAACATTTGAAAAATAAAAAATAAAAATAAAAAATTGTTTGTCGGGTCATTATTTACAGGGGAGACAAATAAAAACATGAGATTAATAAGCTTCCCAACAATGGATAGATCCTGAGGATGGTCGCTCAGCATGGTCAGAGTAATGAGATATCGGAGTCAGATCAGGCTCCACCTCTTTACACAGACGGATTTTTTGTCGCGTTTCCTGGTTAGGAACTGTTGATTGGGGCATGTTCAGACAGGCCATCGCCTGTAGGAAAGCATTCCAGCCTACAGGTCGGCGACTATCGGGTACCTTATTAGTGCTAGTGACACTCTTCAACAAATCGAACATGTGTGAACCTTTGATCAGTAGTCCTTTAAAAACAAATTCACCCTGTTCATTCCAAGCCGTTACCCGCAGTTTCTGAACCATTTTGTGCAGGATATATTGTGCATGTCTTTTGCTTCTGGCCGGCATGTTTCTCAAAACATCCGTTACAACATCTCCCTCTGAACTCTCTACAGGTTCGGTCACCGCAACATCTTTATCAACCGTTCCCCCCGCATCAGCCCCAGAACCATTTTCTTGAGAGGCCATGGTTAAAGTTAAAATGTTTTGATCTTTTTCACCCTGTCTAACCAGACGGAGGTAGCGCTGTAACGTGTTGGTATACAACTGGGCTTTGGAATACTGATTTAAATCGGCCCTGGCCTGTATAGCTTTCATTTCAGAGTCCAGGTTGTTTTCGGCCGTTTGTCTAATGGGCTCTGGCCCGACAACATTTTTTCTCAGTTTCTCAAGCTGCTCCTGAGGGATCAAAAACATTTTCTGAGCATATTCCATTATTAACCCACTCTGGAAGCTAGAAGACTGGTTAGGAAAGGCACGGCTATGCTCAACAGCGGTCCTATAAAACCCCCGGTTTGATTAATCTTCTTTCTTTTTCTTTTAATAGAATACTTCTTATTAGCGATGATCTTGATAACCGCTTTTTGTTTTTTGAGTTTAGAATGTTGAGAAGGGGTTAGGGGTATATTACCGCGTAAGATGTTAAAAGCTATTTCACACAGGGTCTCGATCAAATCCGAGGGGGCCCCTGCCAGCACAGCTTTCCTATGGCGCGGGCTCCTCTCAAATAACATTTGCAAAAGCGGCAGATTTCTTTTAATCCGAACAGACATTCTTATTTATTTCCTTTTCTTTAGCACATAGACTGCCGGCCAATCGTGCGGGCACAAACCTGTTCTTAGGCGAAAGTCTTCTGGGGTTTGTGCATTTAATTCCGCAATCAAGTACCCGTAGGGTTTTTTGGTGGCATCCTCAAATGCCTCCAAAAAGAACTTGGTCTGGTTAGGGTACATTTGACGAGCCAAGACGGTGACCTGTAGTTTATCTCTGGGGTTTTTAAAAAGAATTATATAATTGGCATATAAATTAATAGTGCGGCTTTTTTTACCTTGAAAAAATAGATTTTGAACTAAATAAATAATACTTAAATTCCTATGATGAGTGTACTTTGTGAAAGCTTTTTCCACTTCACTGTTGTCACCGGCCTGCTCCATCAGGTCATCAAGGATCACTAGGTTAGTATTACCGGGCGGGAACAAGTCATCGCCACACAACGAGGCGGGGAGACCTTGCACAAATTTCAGATTATTTTTTTTCCAAGCCAAATCATCGTAGAGAGGTTGCCAGCAAGAGAAACACCACACTATGTTGTCAAGAGCTTGGGACACGGTTGCGTCCACATCTTCTATGATGTTCTTTATAAGATAGCTCTTCCCCGAATTGGAGGGACCGGCTATAATACAGGAGAAAGGGTGTTGAAGTCTGTTTTCAAAACCACCGCTAATATCCATAAGGCAGAGTGGTATAATCAGTCTTCAACACTCTTTTATTGTACACCACCCTGAACCGTTTGTTTAGTGATCTATTTTCCAACGTGTACCCCTTTTTATTGCGATAGATCTGATTTCCGGCTGTAATAATCTCACGAGGAGGCGCGTCTTTCTCGGTTACAAAACTTTCTACCAGGGTCGTCAGAGACTTGATGTTAATGAGCTTGTTGTTACAATGGTTCAGAGTGAAACCCTTAACTTTCATACAGGTCTTACCCGCAGCCGTTCTGTATGCGTAAGTCTTAGGACCCCCTGAAACAAACTCCACTATGTGGTCCTGAGGATCTAGTTCGCTCGTTAACTCCCCAAGGTAGTCCCCGAGGGGAGGGACCCAATCCCCTGGCCTGGTGACAAAGATTACAGAGTCAGTATCATGATAGAGCGTGCGTTCCTGCAACTGATCCATTAAGTTGTACAGTTCAAGCCGGGCGTAAGCCGAGGTAAAAACCGCTATGAAAACATTAACGTTCCCCTGTTTGGTGGGGAAATCTTTAGGGGCCCTCCACTGGACCTGTGCCACGTGGTCATTTAAGAATTGAAAGTGTGATACTGCATGTTGTTTGGAAAACATAAATTCTATAAACTGTTCAGGGGTTTTAATCAAGGTTGTGTTTAGACGGTAATTTCTTTCCCCAAACTTACCCCACAGACTGTTTAAAATCAGTTTGGACATTTGTCTCTTGGCGGGGTTTACAGTTATGTTCCCCAGCTCTAGACGGATCCCTTCCTTTTCAAAATATTGCTAAACGTATCGCTCTTTGGCCGCGGAGTCAACACACCATGAGGGATAGCCCGATGCCTCCTGTTTCCCTTTCAGATGGGTCATAATGTAATCAGCAAAAAGAGTATCAGATTTTTCAGAAAAATGCCAAACCTCATACACCTTACCGACTCTGTAACCTTTCTCCACCGCCTTGTCAAGCTCAATGCTACACCAGACACCCGTCAGCGCTCTCTCTTCATCACTGTGCAGACAAGAGGTAGTTTGATTTTCAGTTTCCACACACGTTCTACACAGAGGGAACATCAATTTTCCCGAACACCTGTAAGGCAACACGGGTAAGAACAGCTCGCGAGGAGGGTACATGGTGACTTTGATCAAACCAAAGTAATGTCCGATTTCGAGTAAGTCACGTTAAACAATGGTTGGACGCCCCACCGGGTACATTTTGGTCTTGTTGACATAAGGGTACAGACTGGTGAAATCATAGTAATCTACTCTCTCACCCTCCTTTACCTCATAATGTAAACAGAGGGCGTTGGTACGACCCCCAAATAACGCATCCCGGGGCTCAAGACGTTCAGGAAAGTCCAAGGTTTCCATAAACCGTTGTACCCCCGCTTCCTGTTGCTTCAGGGTCGTCCACTCGTGTTCCCAAATCACCAGCACGTTCAAACCATAGGTGTTTTTTAAAGTTTCAATTCGTTCCTGGAAATCATAGTACATATCACTGCAGAGTTTTTGTGTTACGGGGTTAAAGGTGTTTGGGTCGAAGCACTGAGGACAGCCATGGTAAATACAACCTGCAAACTCATAAGCGGTACGCCGCCCGGACACGTCGCTAAAACCGTCTAAGTAGTAAGGCCCCATTTTGACTTCCCCTTGATTTAAAGCATGTCTGATGAAGATGTTATCCCGGGCACTCAGGTATTCCAGCCACTGTATGGAGACAGTCGAAAAGTTCTTTTGTCTAGCACGATAGTTGTCAGAAGTGGTGACCGCTATAGTGTTTTTCTGCAAGAAATCGGACCGATACATTTTCATGCAGAGAGACGCTATGGTCACACTTTGCAAAGGGTCGAGACCCGATGTGTTGATAACCTCGGCGCGGAAACGCACACAGGCTTCTTTAAGGATCACCACATCATTTTTACAATAAGCAGCCATCTCTTCTCGGTCATCAAAAACACCTCCCTTAACCGTATTGTACCATTTAAAGAATTCCTCCCTCTCATGAGACATCATAGTATCAACCCCATAATAAGTGGCGGGCAGGTAGGACCCTCGATAATTTTGAGTGTCCATAGTATTAAAAAAATGGCAGAACCAACCTTTCTTCTGAGCCTCAAAACCCAGAGCCTTAGGCAAAGCGCTCAATTTCATGGGGATGAAATTTAACGAGTCTATGTAACGTTAGTTGAAAGCTTCGTCGGTGAAACACATGATCTTGCTACCCTGAGCTATTATTTTTGGGGTCACCCCATTTTCCACCAGATACTTCATCAAAATGTAAGAATCATAACCCTTAGCATTGTGGGCAATAAATGTGTAATTGAGGTATTTTGGACCGCGATACCGCGTAAAGAAATCCCTGACACAACTCTCACCGCTAGCTGACCACTCACGATCCAACATGTCAATACAGAGTATATAATTAGCAACGTGGACCCCGTTTTCTTGCCGGCATTCAAAAGCAAAAAAGACATACCGGTTGTGCGGCGGCTCCTTTTTAACCGGCTGAATAAAGCACTGGTGTTCGGACCCCGGGGTTAAATCAGCATTACAGATCCTGCATCTCGGCTCCAGACATTTGTGTGGTTTAACCTCATGAAAACGGTACTGGAGGCAACACTGCGGGCAATATTTAGTTTGATCACAATAACTCCGTTTTTTAACCCCCTCAGCAGCGGCCCTCTGTACCTTATGCTCGGAAAAACAGAACGCTGAGAGACAAATCCTTAAGCAATCTTTACATCGGATGGTAGGGGCCAAACCCTTACGACATTGCGGATTGAAACAGACGTTACAGTAACCGTCACATCGGTGCTTAAGCTTATCATTGAAGGCCTTATAACACCAATGACAAACATACGAACAACCCAAAAAAGCCGTCAAACTCTTTATTCCAAAGTAATGACTATCACTTAGGAAGAGAAACAGTGTCTGTGTATGGGTTTCAGGATGTGTCTGAAATTTAACAAATACTTCCTTTACCTCACAACGGTACCACACAACAATTTTTAAAGACAACAACTCCTCAAACTTGGTGATGTCTGAAAAGGCAACCATCTGTTGAGAGTTTAAGCCGGCCCTCTGATGAAGCATTAAAGCTTCTTGCAGAGCTTGGGGTTCAGGCATGTCGGGGGTGAGTAGTTTTATTAAACTGTAAGCAAAACAGAGCTTATTGTCCCCACTGGAACTCACCACTAATTGCCTGAGCTTGGTCCTAATTATGTCGTTCTTCAAGCATTTCGACAGTCTTCTAAGCGCCCCACCCTCAGGGTTACGAACCACATTCATTACCAGAGACAGACTTTCATCAGCTATGATGGCTGCGTTACTTTGCAATATCGCTTCGATTTTAGCCAGACGTCTAAATTATCTCCACTCAGCATTACAGATAGGTTGCTAAACAAATCATCCCCTCTGAGTTCTAACTGTACAACATCTCGAGGTCTGACCCTTTCAGCAACCTGTTCAAGCATTTTCTGCAAGGCCTCGTGTATGTTGACAAATATTTCTGCATAATTGTCACAATTTAAAAGTTCTGCAAAATTAAAACGCTGAATCATTTCAAAATTGTTATAGGCCGGTCTATCTATAATCACGGGATCACTGGTACTCTTGGACACATCATCATTTTGAACAAAGCCTTCACCCCCTACATTCTCACAGAGCATGTCCTCCACAGCCTTATCAGTCTCAGAACCCTCCACATTCAGAACACCCCCACTGCTGACATCTACAAAACCCCCTTTTTGAGGAGGCTCATTTAAAGCCTGTAAAAGTCCTTCAAAGATATCCAACCGGTTAATGTCAAGACCCTCCTCTATAGTGATGGCTGCTTCTGCCGCCATCCTGTGTTCTAATTGTCTCAAATCATTTATAATAGGGGCAGAATTTGGTCGGGGTAGCTCCTCCAAAGCCTCCACCATTTCAAACAAATCGGGGTGAACTAGGGGGTGAACCTCTATAAGCGCTACCGGTGGGAGGTGGTTATTTAGATCATTGAACATCTGTAACAGGTCGGGGTTCACCGGTAAGTCTGTTAATTCACATTCTATCGGTGGTAATTGGGGGTTATTTAAATAATTTATCATTTGTAATAGTTCCAGGTTCATTGGGACATCAGAGGAGTTCACAACAGGGCCGGGGATGTTCTCTCGGGAAGGTCTTTTTGGGGCCCTAGCTTGTTCATAATCCTTTAGTTTGTGAGTTCTTTTACCAAGTCAGGACATTTTTTAATTTATTTTTTATTTTTCCAACAACCCACAATAGTAAGGCGTTTTGTGTCTATTAAAACATTAAATACGGTACAATTCGTTAGTAAGGGTATTAATAAGGATGTTTTGGCTCTCTATCACCAGGTTTTGCCCCACTAACACATGTCTTTGATTTTGTAACAAAGTATGTAGCAACTCATGCCGACCTTCAGGATGTAGCTCCGGGGGCTGGTGGCCTGGCTCAGCTTCAAAGGATGGTCGCTCCGGTAAATCTCGGTCGAAGGAGGCAGGGAGCGAGCGTACACTCATGGACGGAGACCAAGAAGGCCTTTGCGGTGACACCCTGGCCAAGCGCGGGGTACTGTTCCGCGTTTCTGTAGCCAAGAAACGGGTCTGGGGGGACGATGTTGAAACCAGGCCGTCGTTGGGTGGTGTGTCAGCCCTGACTGACGGCGACCCCTGAGGTTGTTGGATGCCTGTATTTGTTCCGCCCGACAATGCGGCGGGCTGAATCTGGGGTGTTGAATTACCCCCAGAAGGCTGTGGCCTGAGTAGATGTTGGGGGGTCTCCAAGACCACCGTGGGGGATCCTCTCGGTGATCTCACCGGGAAAGATGTTTGATCCCACTTAGACGGGGTAATTGTCCTCAATAGCTCATTCACAGAATGACTATCCCAAGAGTCTTGGGAAGAATAAAAATATACATTACATTTACATCTTTAAACGGCGACAGAAATCAAACTTAAAACAACATGTCCAGGACATTCAAAACCTTTAGCTTTTTTAGACCTTTGAAAATAGCCTTAGACATTCACTACAACGCCTTATTATTTACAGACAATATATTTATTAGGACTTGATAATAAATTTAAAACAGAGAAGCCGCTGTAAATAAACTGTTTCTTAAATGTTTCTTTAAAAACTGTAATATTGTTAATAAAACACACACACACACAACAACATTTCATTTTTAAACGAACCTTCCAAGTGTAAACGCTTCCTGATCCCGGGACTTCCTGTTTCACAAACGTTTTCACGATCTGTTTAAATATTAAATACAATGAACACCTTCAAGCCTTTTCCTACAACCACTTTAAAACAGAAGTATAATAGCGGGAGATAAGCCAAACAACTTACTAAACCCTTTCGGACGGCTTTACTTCCTAACCAGACGGTACGGCAAT